>NW_011888822.1:8523142-8579609 GCF_000151845.1 Pteropus vampyrus | reverse complement strand
GGGCCAGTCAATTAACCTTTGACTGGCCCTGGGTTACCTAGTTTTACAAATGAGCCCTCTGATGCTCATTTGTAAAACTGGGCTAATTTAGCTATCTCTTAGAGTTGTGAGTATTCTGCGAAATGGTAAATATAAAGCACTTTTCATAATACTACATGTTGTAGATGATCTATAAATTATACTGATTATACATACCTCTATACACATATTATACTGATATGGTGATTAATAGAAGAATAATTTCTGAGTTAAAGTAAAGTTCAGACAAGTTAGTTCACAGTTATTGATCTTGATTTATATAAAATATGTATCTTTAAAAGATAATCTTTAAAATTTTGAGTTGTTAAAATCCTAAAATTCTTTGATTTTATTAAACATGAACATTAGCCACTTATGACTGATATCCATCCATCCATCCATCCATCTATCCATCCATCCATCCATCCATCCATCCATCCATCCATATGTGTTATTACTATTATTTATCTTAGGGCTGTCCGTAGAGCTCACCTATTCTCATAGCCCCCCAAAGAGAATGCATAATTTCCAGCCCAAATCAGCTCTTTGTAATTTACTTTTTGCCTTTCCCCAGCCAGGAGACCTGGGGATACAGATCCAGTAAAGGGTAGAAAAAGGCAGATCCAGAAGGGCATGGGTGGAGGACTAGGACTTTGTGAGAGGCTCAGTGAATTTCCACAATGAAATCATGGGGAAAAGGAAAGACTGGGTTTTCAGAGCGGGGAGAGGATAGACAGTAGGCAAATGAGAACTCCAAAAAATTTTGTGTGTGGAGGGAAGAGGAAAGGAAATATAGTAAATGTTAAAAGTTTTGAATTAGATCTCTTAAATTGTCTTATAAATTTAGGTAAAGGATTCACTTTTTTCCTTTGATCTTCAAACAAGAATATGCAACTTCTTGCTCTACTGTATTTGTCCATTTGGGCTGCTATACCAAGATACTATAGACTGGATTGATTATAAACAGCAACAGTTCTTGCAGTTCTGGAGACTAGAATTTCAAGGTCAAGGTGCCAGCATTATTTGCTTTTGGGTGAAAGCCCTCTTCCTAGTTCATATCTAGTGTCTTCTTGCTATATCCTCACATGGTGGAAGGGAGAAGAGATATCTGTGGAGTCTCTTCCATAACAGCATTCATCTTATTCTGGAGGGCTCCACCCTTGTGATCTAAGCACCACACAGAGGCCTTATGTTCTAATACCATCACATTGGGGCTTAGGATCTTAACACAGGAATATGGGGGGCACAAACATTCAGACCATAGCATCTACTTTGCCACTCAAATATCTAATAAGCATTTTAATATCACCTGTCCAAACCTGAATTCCTAATCTTTCCCTAAACAAGCTTTTCTCACCATCTTTCCTATCTCAGTAGTGAGCAACTTGATCCTTTAAATAGCTAGGACAAAGTTTTAGAGTCCAGTTTACTGTCGTCTTTCTTCCACACCAATCTCACATAATCAGAAAATTCAGTCAGAGCTATTATCAGAAACCCATCTGATTATTTTTCAAAACAATCAGAATCTGATTATTTCACACTACCTCCACTATTACCACCTTTGTCTGAACTATCACTATCTCTTGTCTAGAATATCAAAATAGCCTCATAGTTGTTTTCCCTATGTCTTCCCTAACACACGTACTGGAGAGATATGGTTAACACGTAAATCAGGTTATGTCATGTAACTGCTCAAAACCCTTCAATAGTTCTCTATCCCATGAAAAACATTATGGTTAATTTTATATGTCAATTTGACTGGGCCACAGGGTATCCAGGTATTTGGTCAAACATAAATCTTGGTGTTTCTGTGATGATATGTTTTGGATGAGTTTAACATTAAAATTGGTAGACTGGGGAAAGCAGATTTTCATCCTTTATGGGAGTGGGCCTCATCCAATCAGTTGAAGGTCCAATCAGTTGAATAGAACAAAAAAGTTGACTTTTGCTTAAATAAAAGAGAATTCCTCTTGCTCAACTGCCTTTGAACTGGGTGAGACATCAATTTTTTTCTGCCTTCAGATTCAGACTGAAATATTGGCTCTTCCTGGGTCTTGAGCCTGTTGGTCTTCAGACTAGAAGTGCACAATTGGTTCTGCTGGGTCTCCAGCTTGTCAACTGCAGATTTTGGCACTTGTCAGCCTTTATAATCATGTGAGCCAATACTTTACAATCTTTCTCTATCTCTCTGTCTCTTTCTACCCCCCCACACACGCATGCATGCACGCGCGCGCGCGCGCGCGCGCGCACACACACACACACACACACACACTATTGGTTCTGTTGGTTCTATTTCTCTGTAGAACCCTGACTAATACACAAAGTATTCAAAGTTGTTACACTGATGTATAAGGCCCTATACAACCAGCCCTCATTATCAAATGCTCATTTCTTCAGACTAGGGGTCAGCAAACTGTGACCCGTTTTCTGTGGCAGCTTTCATACCACAGTGGCAGAGTCGAATGGTTGTTATAAAGACTCTAGGTCCTCAAAGATGAAAATCTTTTACTATGTGGTCCTTTTTTGAAAAAAAAAAAATGTGTCAACCCTTGCTATAGTCTCATACTGGCCTCCTTGTAGTTCTAAGAAAGGCCCAGTACTCTACTACCTCAGGGCTTTTGCACTTGCTGTTCCCTTAGCCTGGAATACTCTCCCTTCAGATATCTGCATGACTCTTTACTTACCTTCTTCAGGTTTTTGGTCAAAAGTCATCATCTCAAAGAATCCTTCTCCTCCAAGTGCTCCCAAGTCCACTTTCCTGCTCTGTTTTCTCCATATGATTATTATCATCTAACTTCCATATGATTATTATCATCTAACTTATTAAACATTGTATTCATTTTGATTCGTATCTGTTTTTCTCCACTCAATGTAAATACCATACTTCATGAAAGTGTGGTTTTTGTTTAGTTTTTTTTCCCCCCCCACTGTTGAATCACTAGTGCCATAGATAGTGGCTAGTATAGAAGATGTCCATTAGAAATGTTGAATGAGTGAATGGAATCCATCTTAACTTGTTTCTAGGCTGTTGAACTTTGCCTTTTCAATAGAAAGCCATAGATTGGATTACACAAGTCACAGATTCAATAGGGCTTCATCTGCTTATTTAGCCCATGTAAGTGCGGATCAGCACAGAATCACATTGAATGAAATAGCAGTCTGAACAAATATATATATATTCCATTTCCTCAGAGGACACAAAAAAGGAGGAGTGTATGCTTTAAGCATTCCAAAAAATTTTCTTTTAATCTTTTTTTGACTCTTCTTTTGCTCTCATAGCACATGCCATCTTTTGCTTACTCCCTTGACTCTCTGACTTTCCCTGAAATGACTATATTTGGTTTCCCTGGTCTTATTATCTTCTTCTATTTGTCCAGACCATCTTAATACTAATCTTTTAATTACATTTAGCAAATAGAAATGGAAAAATGAGAAAGAGAAATAAACTTCCAGTACAGAGATCATGGACAACAACGAGTTCTCATGAGAAATAGACATTTGTCTCTTTTATTAAACTACTCCTGGGAGTCTTCTGGGAAACTTTACACAGTTACTTCTCTTCATGGAAGCAAATATTCATGGACTTATGTATTATAGCTGGATAGAAGAATTGTGAGGATTTGGTGACCTTTCTCTAAGAATTTTCATTCTATTATTTAGCTCTTTGTGTGCTATTAAAAACCAAATACATATCCTTTCCTGAATACCATACCCCTCTATATAAATATAGGTAGAGACAGACATAAATTATATATATATATTTAATATAGATAATATATGTGAATCTATATCTGTATATCTACACCTCTAATTTTAAGAATTCTATATACCCCCAAATATTTATCATTTATATGATGAATCAGTACCAGTAGAAAATAAATTTCAACTTCCTATGTGCTTTATCTAGTTCTGTTGATTTATATGGTAAGAAACATTACTCAGACTAATTTAAACAAAAAGGAAATTTTTTGGCTCATATAACTAAAATGTTTATGGGATGACTTCACATGCAGTGTGATTTAAAGGCTCAGACTGAGTCAAGTAAGCTTCCAGCTTCTTCAGAGCCCTAGTAGGGAGACCAATCAAATTCTGTGGCAGCAAAAGTTGTAGGTATCTCACCCACATCCCCCTGGGATCCTATTTCAGTGTAGCAGGTTCTGACTTCTAAATTTTAGCATCTGTGCTTCTTTGCCTGAGGTCATCCTTTTGTGGCTGAAACATCCACTCTACTAGTGCTTAGGACAGGCCAGAGTTAGCTGGGATGAACACCTCAGAAGCAGCCCTCCACCAGTGACTGATAGGGATGGGTGTATACTCCTCTGGTGGGCTAACTCTGAGGTTTCTATTCAATACTGAGTCCCAGAGATCCCAGAAGGATGAAGCTCCAATTCTCCTCAGTTGCAACCAGTATTTCCTAGGATCGCATCTCAAAAATCAATTTACACTCAAATCTTTGTCTGTGGTTCTGGTTCTGAGGGATTTTTCTTGGATGAACACATCACAAATCTTATCCTGACTGGACAAGTTGGAACCACTTCCCCAATCCTGCACTAGCTACTGTGGCAAGGGTAATTGGTAGGCTCAGCAGGTAGATTTGGGTCACATTCCCTCCCCATGGGGCCAAGAGTCCAGCCCAAGCAAAAGCATGTGAACTGAAGTTGGGGGTGATAAATGGTTCCCAAAGGATATCAAGAGAAATGGATCCTAAGGAGCCCAGAAAACAAAACCAACAATGCCCACTGTTACCTATGTCTGCGATATCCACCAGGCAAGTACTTTTTATGTTCACATTTTAGGCCCCAGGTGCCATGTCTAATGGCTAGATGGACCTTTTTTAGTGCAGATAAACTAGACTAGAGGTCAGCAAACTTATGGCCTTTGGACCAAATCCAGCTGCTGACTGCTTTTTGCAAACAATGTTTTATTGGAACCCAACTACACTTCCAGCCATATCTATGTATTGTCTGTGGCTGCTTTCATGCTTTAGTGTTGGGGTTGGATAGTTGTAACAAAGATTTTATGACTCATAAAGCCTGAAATATTTACTACCTGGCCTGCTATAGTCTGAATGCATACCCCCAAATTCATATGTTGAAATTCTAAGCCTCTTACAAAAGAGTTCCTTAGCTCCTTCTGCCATGTGAGCATACAAAAGGAAGTCTGCAACCTGAAAGAGAGCCCTCACAACTACTCAACTATGTTGGTACCCTGATCTTGGACTTTCAGCCTCCAGAACTGTGAGAAATAAATTTCTGTTCTTTATGACACCCAGTCTGTGGTATTTTGTTATAGCAGCTCCTGCTGACTGATATGACCCTTTGCAGAATAAACTTCCCAACCCTTGAGCTACACAGTAACCACTTTGATTTCTAAAAGTTATCTTGTAAGTTCCAATGAAGAATTGTTATTCTCAGCTCTTCACTCACCTTTAACATTTTCTCATAGTTACCTTCATCTTAGGAGTAGCACCTGAACAAATGGTGATTAATTTAGCAGATTCAACTTGTCATACTTAAGCAAGAACTATACATTAAATCACACAACCTTCCAGCAAATCTTTTCAGTAACTCAGTATTCGTGCTACTGCTAATGGAATACACTTAATGTAGAATGCAACTTAAGTTCTTCTAAACAGTTATCAAGAATATGATTATTTCAGTGAAATTGTCCAAATTCAATCTGGGAGAATGAGTTATTGAAAGGGAGATGTTAGTGGCTTATGAACATAAAGAGATAATTGTAGGTGCATAAAAATTAACTTTATTTCTATGAAAACTTTGATTTTCTGACTCAAGACTCTCCCAGAGAGAAAAGTTAAGTCAGTCTTTTCCAGGATTTTCGCAGTCCAGTTCAGAGATTTTTATTTAAGTTACTTCTGAGTTAAAACTCTCTATTATTCAGAAGACCTCACACAATCATCTTGAAGTTGGTTCTTTCCCCTTAAACCAGCCCTGATTTTAAATGCTCTGAGCTAAGACAATTGCTGCAAGAGTCTGCTGAGGAGCCAATTCCAATCAAGGTCTTATTCTGACTGGGCACTTTGTTGGAGCTTTTCAATATGCAAAACTTGTCTTCCTTGGGTTACCCAGTAGCATTGCATCATCAAACCAATCTCTCTCTCTCTCTGCCTCTCTGTCTCTGTCTCTGTCTCTCTCTCTTGGTCTCTCTGTCTCTGTCTCTCATTCTTTTTCTCTCTCAGTCTCTCTCTCTCTGAGTCTCTCTCTCTCTCCCTCCACAACTCTCCCCCGCCCCACACCACTTTGCCTCTCTCGCCTTTGTTTCTCTCTCTAACTGCTTCCACAGTCACATCTCCCTCTCTGACTTTGACATCACAGTTTGTTGGTCATTGCCTTCTAGCTACTCTGTCTCTAAGGTTTTGCCCTAGCTCTGACCCTTATGCCCTTAGGTATTTCTCTGTCTTTTCTGTCCCTCCCTCCAGGTTCATTCAGATTTTTCTGCCTAACCTAAGTCCTTTGTATCTCTCCTATAAGTTTGATTGCTGTCCCTCATCTTTTAGAGGTTCACAGATGTAGAATTATTCTTTTCCTAATACTTACTCTCAACTCTTTGATACTGCTAATGACCAGAGTTTGAGACAGATGACGCAAGGTGCCAATCCTCTCCATTCCAAGACTGCCAAATTAAAATCAATTGTGAAGTGGTTTCCCTCTCCATCACTAGGGTTTATTTCAGGGAGGGGAAGAAGAGTAAATGGCCTGTGCAATGTCTCTTCTCTCTTCTTATCCAGATTTTTTTTCCATCTGCCACTTAGAGGATCTTTATAGGATCTGAGGGCAAGATAAAAACATCTTTTCTTGCTCTCTCCTCCTTTTGGAGGCTAATGATGACACCTTTGATCTCAGCACTAGGCTGTCTCTTCTGCAATGGGTGTTCATTCATTTGGCTGCCAAAGGTGGACAGTCAGCAACTACATTGAAAGGTAGTAAGTAGTACTTTAGCTAACACTTTGAAATATTATTCTGTTATATTGAGTAATGGGTTGTTTCTGACATCCAGAAAAGGCAAAGGATTATCTTAAATGATAATTACAGATAGCATTTCTTGGTGCAAAGAATCTGCTAGATCATAAGCCAAGCTCTTCATAAATACTATCTCACAAATCCCTATGGGATATGTGTGATTATTATTATAATTTTAGGGAGAGGAGTTTTGTTTTTATTCATTTCTCTTTGGCATTTATTATGTTTAATAAAATACCTAAATGTCAACCAGATTTGTAAAAATATATTTATAGCTTAATAAACGGCTAAAACAGATTATCATGAGTAGATATAATATAGAACATAATAATCTCAGTTGATAGAATTTTTGTTTTCCTCCTCATCACAGAAATAATTAGTATTTGCTTACAAAATCTTTTAAAACATTTTAAAATATCTTTTCCAGTTTATTAACATACAACTGACAAATAAGAATTATATGTATTTAAGGTGTACAACTTGGTGTCTTATATCCATATACATTGTAAAATAATCACTACCATCAATCTCATTAGTATATTCATCACCTGATGTAGTTGTTATTTTTTTTCTTTCTCCTTCTCCTTCTCCTCTTCTCTTCCTCCTCTTTCTTCTTCATTTCCTTCTTCTGTGGTAAGAACATTTAAGATTTACCCTCATGTAGAATAATTAGGGCATCACTTTGTAAATTATATCAATGTCTAATCACTATGCCGTATACCTGAAACTGATATAAATAATATTGAACATCAACTCTAATTGAAAAATAAAAATTAAAAAAAGAATTTTCTTTTATAGCAAATTGCAAGTATATAATATATTATTGTTAACTCTAGTCATTTTGCTGTACATTAGATCTCCAAAACTTATCTTGCATAATTGATACTTTGTACCCCTTAACCGACATCTCCCTATTTTCTCCTCCTCCAGCTCCTGGTAACCACCATTCTACTCTCTGCTTCTATGAGTTTGGTGATTTTAAATTCCACATTTAGGTGATATCATGCAGTATTTGTCTTTTTGTGTCTGACTTATTTTACTTAGTATAATGAACTCTAAGTTTATCCATGTTGTCATAAATGTCAAGATTATTTTTTTTAAGATTGAATAATATTCTTGTGTTTGTGTGTGTATGTATGTGTGAGATACACACATGTACACACCGCATTTTTTTTTATCTATTCATCTGTTCATAGACATTTAGATTGTTTCCATATTTTAGCTAAAATGTGAATAACGCTCAAATGAACATCAAAGTGCAGAAATCTCTTTGAGATATTGATTTTATTTCCTTTGGGTAAGGGGAGAGGTGTTTGAGAAGATTTGGTAGGTCATTTAAACAAGACCACATGACCTCTATGTGACAGAGATAGTGCTTAATTCCAAATTTCTGGCTTTCTATTAAGTGTCCTTAACCACTAAATGACATTGCCTCCTCAGACACTAACAATCCATGTTTCCCTTTTTAACAGAAGCATGACTTTGCGAAGAGCCTTTGTGGATTCCAGTAAGACATGACACATGGCTCTTTCAGATGTGAGAATAACATCCATTACTACTGATCAATTGTTGAGTTCATATATGTCTGCTCTTAAGACTATCAGTTCCTCTGTGGCAACAATGTAATTTATCTTGATGTACCTGAGGCCTGCCATTCAGTAGGTAGATAGCTCTCGAATGTTGCATGACTGAAGAAATCAAGTGCCAATAGAAAGAGCTCTATGAGCTGCAGACATCCTCACATCTTGCAGAACTGCGTTCACTATTGCTATATAAAAATTTTAGGAAAAGAAAACTGAGGAGGGCAACCAAAATGGCATAGATGATAGAGGCTCTGTTCAGCCCTCTGGCTACCAAATCTAAGTTGTGACAGAAACGAGGAACAGCAGCAAGGAAAAATTGCCTGAGATCTAGATGAACAAGCCATACAACTAGGGAGAAATCTAAGAAAGCACCAGAAAGTAAGGTGGAGCGAAGACGTGGGGCTGCCAGTCTTGAGCATCTGAGTGAGACAGAGGCTGTGGCAGTGGCAGCAGCAGATGACTCTTAAAGGGGCTGCTTCAGTGAGTGGATTTTTGCGGTGATAGACTTGCTTGCACTGAGCAACAGTGCCAATTTGGCTGTGCGCAGGGGGCACCAGTGACTTACAGGGAGACATTGTCGGAATGAGGGCCAAGGTGAGACTCGCTCTGTACAGAAGTGCTGGTGGTATCCATTGTTCCTTGTTGTGCCCTCCCCCTTGCCAGTGCATTGGACACAGCCATGACGTCATCAAACTGGATAACAGAGGTCACTACGCCCAGAGAATTCCCTGAAATCCCAATTCACGTTCCACCCAAGCCACATCCAGGTGTGTCCTCAGCGAGTCAGGTGCTCCCTGCTGAGCAGCGCCTAGACTCACACTGGAGGCAGCTGGCATTGGTTTCTGGTGTGGCCTTTTGAGGCAACTATAAGCACAGCATCTGTGGATTGCTTGCTGAATCTTAACAGGTGGCCCTGGAGGGGCACGGACTTGGGCTTAACTTGGCCTGCAGCTGAACCCCTCTTAGGACTGTGCCACTGGACATCTACTACACAAATCCACACTAATAAGACTGGGAGACTTAGCAGCTTTGCTTAGTACACAGAAAGACACAGAAAGGCAGCCAAAATAGGAAGACAAAGAAGCAGAAATCATATGAGAGAACAGAACAGAGATACAGATATAATAAAAGTAATCTAACAGATGCAGAGTTCACAACACGGGTTATAAAGATGCTCAATGATCTTTTGGTCAAATTCAGTGAGAACTTCAACAAAGAGATAAAAAACACAACAATGGAAATGGAAATTACAAAAGGGAACCAGTCTGAAACGAAGAACACATTATTTGAGTTGAGAAGTATTTTAAATGGAATAAACAAGAAATAAACAGAGTGAATAAAGAAAAGAATCAAATGCCCTATCTACAGGATGAGAAAGCCAAAGACACTCAATCAGAATGGCAAGAGATAAGATGCCAAGACTATAAAAATAATTTAAGGAGCATATGGGACACTATTAAGAGTCCAAATATCTTCTGAAGAAAATAAAAAAGATGAACAGCTGTTTGAAGAAATAATGATGGAATACTTTCCTAATCTGGTGAAGGAAATGGACATAAAACTCCAGGAATCTCAGAGAATTTCAAAAATCAGGCTCACACCAAGACATCATAATTAAAATGCTAAAGGTTAAATACAAAGAAAGAATATTAAAAGCAGCTAGAGAAAAATAGATAATTACTTATAAGGGAACACCCATAAGACTTGCAGCTGATTTCTCAAAAGAAACTATGCAGGACAGAAGGGCTTGGCAAAAGATATTTGACATGATGAAGACCAAAGATCTACAGCCAAGAATACTTTATCCAGCAAAGCTATCATTTAGAATTGAAGGACAGATAAAGAGCTTCCTAGACAAAAATAAGCTAAAGGAATTTATCACAACCAAGCCAATATTATAGGAAACGTTAGAGAGACTTCTTTAAGATGAAAACACATGTATCAAAAATAGGAATAAAGACTGGTAACAACTACATTCCTATCAACAAGTACCTCAAATGGAAAAGAATTAAGTGCTCCAACCAAAAGATAGGATGGCTGAATGGATAAGAAAACAAGACCCCTACATATGAAAAGGAAGGGGATGGGAAGATTATTCTGGATTATCCAAGTGGCCCAGTGTCATAACAAGTGTCCTTATAAGAGGGAGGCAAGAAAGTTGAAACTAGAGATGAAGTTGTAACTATGGAAGCAGAGTCATTACCTTTAATGCACAGAATTATATTTAAAATGGTTATGTGACTTGTCCAAGGTCACCCAACTAGCAGGGAAAGGGGAGAGAATTCAAGTCTAAGTCTTTTTGATGCCAAGGGTTATTGTTTTACCTAATGTGAAAAATTTCACTTCTGTCTCTGTGGAGCAATCTCATGAGTGAAGCCATCTTTGGATAAAGTCCTTGGGTTCTGAAAAATGAAATTACGTTCCAATGAAGAACCCTCACTCTATCTATTCAATTCCATTCTTTCTAAGTCTACACAAGTGCCAGTTTCCAGTATAAAAGGTTGAGCCCTTTTCTCTACGAGCTCATCCTTCAATCTAGAAGTCATATATGCTAGAGACAATAACCATCGAACTTCTTTATTGCTATGGATTTAAACCTCTTCTGAATTCTGCAGATGAAATAACCTCCATTGATGAATCGCAAAACACCACTGATGTTGCACTCTAGAAATATAGCCAATTAAATTCATTAGGTAGAGATAAACTCTGTCTTAACTGTTGTTAGTTACAGACACTGCTGTTTGTCTTGGTATAGGAAATAAATGTAATCAGCTTTTATGTAATAAATGTAATTTGCTTTCTTAAAGTGCATCAGAGATAGTGTCTGCCTTGCTGGGTGCACAGGGTATTGTGAGAGTGCTTTGGGATCTTTCCTTATGTGGAATGGGTGAGATAAGATATTAATGGAAGACCCTTGGGTCATGGGAATCCTATGAGATATCTTTTATTAGGGATTGTTAAGGAGAACTTGCCACCTTTAGTCATATTTTCTTAAACAGCAAATGTACCAAACTCCAGATAATCAGAATGAGAAAGGACAGTTTGGAATCTGAGGTTGTAAACTTAAGGACAAAAGAAACTGAAGAGTGACTTCAAAGACAAGAGAGGACACTTGTGGTTCCTAATGCTGAAATAAGTAGGCTAAGATGAAAAAAAGAGAAATAGAAAAAAAGAAAAAATATACAAAATCATGGACTTGAAGCACCGTGAAGTTTTAGCCCATCTAGTCTAGAGTTAGCAAAGAGATATCATTTGATCCATTACATCCCATGCAACCCTGCAGGCAGGGATCTGGGAATTAATACCCTGACCTCAGTTTTATCCTTTTAATTCTCTGCTCATGCTCTCTGTTGGCTGAGCCTAAATGACAGCCAGGAAATATAGAAACCTGCTGCTTTCATGCATACAGGTCAGCCTTGAGGCAGAGAGGATGGAGAGTAAACACAGAGAGGAAAAAGTGAGATATCCACAACATTGCAATGGGAAACTAATCTCTAGTCTAATAAATAGAAAGAATCCTTAGTCCCTAGTGTAAGAAAAAGACTGGGTGAAATCGTCTGATGATCTGTGTGCCTCAGATATGTAGGCTGGTAATACAAGGACAGATGCTTAGCTTCTTGGTACACCTCCCTCCTCACTTAGAAAACATCAGGTCACAGTCTGGAGCTTTGCTCTTACTAAGCCAATGGTTCATCTTAATAAATACTTGGTGACTAAGATTCACTATTATATATGAGCTAAATCCAAAGTCAGACCCAGCTGATGGAAAACCATGCTGAATAAGTTACAGGGCCTTCTTGCCTTCAAGAGTTGATAGTTTATGAGCTGCAGACATTTAATCCTCACTTCTATCTCCCCTCAGCCTTACCTCCTTAGAGATTTCCTCAACATATTTCTACCAAACTATTGTCTCCTTCAGGCTAAACTGTATAGCTGTTTTTGAACAGAGAAAACATTTTTGAACCTTATGAGAAGAAATAAAATACTACTACATAATTCATGAAATATATACCTTTTTTGTATGTATATATGCACATTACACTTCAATAAAAAAAGTTACAAGTGTTAACTTGAAAAAAGTAATGTTTCCACGTAAAATGTATGCATACATTGTTTTAAAACATTGAAATGTTGGCATTTTAACATGGTTAAGAAAGAGGATATGTTCCTGATAGAAGAAAAAAATATGGTTATAGGGGACACATATTTTTGTCTCCTCAATTCCACTTTCTTTGGGGAATTATTCCTCCAACTTTTAACATGTTTTGTATGTGACTGTCTCTGCTCCCTGAGCACAAGGATGAGCATGAAATCAGATTTGGCCAACATACCCTCCCTCTGGCTGCAGTGACTGGGGGATGTATACTGAACTCAAATAGGCCAATCACAGTTCTTCTTGAATATCTATGCTGGAACTTTGGAGAATATGCATCCTTTTATACTTGAATCACAAATGGTAAGAAAGACTGATGTATACATGGGAGTGCTGGTTTTCATCTACCAATTACATGGCAGGAGAATAAAAACGAGGCCAACACATATTGGAAGAAGAACCAAAAATGGAGAAAGAAAAGAAACTGACTATCACCTGAATCCCTGGAATCTGCTATGTCCAATATGTAAATGTCTTTGTGCCTGTGTTCATTCCTGGACTTCTAGACAGATGAGCCAATAATTCTCTTTCTGTGTAGTGTGAGTCATTTTTCTGCCATCTGTAACCAAGAGAATCTAATTAATATAATGGTATTAGTAGTGTTACTACATTTAAAATTATTATTAGTTTTTTTCTTCCAAAGGTTGAAACATATCTTAGGCTTCTTTTTTTCCCCCCCTTGGAAACAGGAATTAAATGATAATTGTCTTGATTATCTTTCAACCCCATTGTGCATCTTGTTGAATTGAAGGAAGAATGATCTTATATGCCTTAGTGTAAATGAAGCTCAGTCTCCATATCCAAGCATCATTATTGTTTTAAAGGTAGATAAAGCACTAAGAAAGTCACAGAATCTTCTGGTTTCAGATTCCCCCAATGTTCTTGACACTCTTGACTTAGAACTTGACCTGAGAATACACCTCTGAGAAGATATTTCAATGCAGTAGAACTCACCTCAACTTTCTGGGGTTTGTAGAGAGAAAGAGAAAAACAATACACCTTTAGGTGAAGAATCAGAGGAATGCTGATGTATGGCTTCAACTTAGGCAGTCAAGTCCCCCATGAAGAGGAAACTCCTGAGTAACCAGCAGAGCTGTCCCAACCTGCTGAAAATCAACCCCAGGGAGCTGGCCAAAAGCTTGCCATGACCACAGCTGGCTTAGAATCTACTCTCACTCACTTTGTGCCTGTTGCCAAAAGCCCTACTTTATGGAAGCTTTCTTATTCTTTGACTTAGACTCAGACTATCTTTATTTTTCTGTTTAAAAAATTGCACACATGGTTGAACTCTCTCTTGGAACAGTTGCAAGGGGAAACATTACTTTCTTCTCTCAGTTTGACTGATTTTACCACAGGCCTAAAACTATCTTCTAAGATGACACTTGAGTAAATATGGTCTTCATCTTAAAATAACTAAGAAACCCTTATCTTAAAGGTGTTTACCCCTTATGTGATGTAATCTCAGATATTAAAATTTATGTTGTAGGCTGACTTTGGCCTTTCCCTAATATCTGAAGATTATTCTTGTAACATATTTTTATCATTTTGGAATGAGGGAGAGTAACCTATTGATTAGTGCACCAGAGTCTTAAAGTGGTTTTCCTTCTTTTGGCTTTTCATAGCATCCGCTTCTTAATATCCTGTCTTAATCACTTTAGACTGCAAACAGACTTATTGGTTCTGTTTTTTTTCTACTAGAATTTAAGTTCTATAAGGCAAGAATTTTGGTCTGTCTTTTTTTTTTCATTATTGAATCCTTAAGGGTTAGAAGAATACTTGACACATAGTATGTGTCAAAAAATATTTGTAGAATGAATAAATGAGTTAATGGGTATTTAAAATGGAAGATGGGGACACATGGTTGAGAATCAAACTGAGGATACGTGTGGGAGATTCTTCAGAGAAGGTATTGCTCCAAATTAAAGAGAGGACAATAAATTTATAGAGGTGGGGAAGAAACTATGTATGAAATGATATTAGGAATTTAAAAAAAGTTAAAATAAATATAGCAATACAGAACAATCTTCAAAATATACTCTTAAGAAAAAAAGCAAGTTACAGAGCAATGAATAAACACAACTTTATTTCTAATATCAAATAAAAAAACTATAGATTTCTGTAGGTCTCTTTGTGTGTTCATGTATGTACACACACAGATACTTAGAAAAAGATTTGGAAATCTATGCCAGTAGTTAAACATTATTACAAGACTGTAAATATTTTAGACTTTGCAGGCAGTATAACCATTTCTGTTGTATATTCTTAATGCTATTTTTTAACAACTCTTTCAAAATGCAAAATGAAAATATTAGCTCATAGAATGTGCAAAAATAAAATCTAAGCTCCCAATTGTTAACTCTTGCTGGTTATGATAAAGGTAGTGGCATTGGGAAGAGTGAAGGGAGACTAATTTTTTTTCTTTGTGTACTCTCTATTGTTCGAATTATACTTTTCAGGGAATGTAATCCCTGAAATATATGGGGAAAAATGTGTGATAAAATAGATGAGTGGAAGAAAACCTGGCACATAGTCAGTATTCAAGAAATATTTGTTGAGTAAATATGAAAATAAAAATTTTCAATAAATAAATAAATAAATAAATAAATAAATAAATAAATATCCAAATAAACAAATGAATGGATGGATTCATATGTTTCCGGTCCTTTTGCTATGTTTTGTGTGGAAGCAAGGAAGTGGATTCTTCAGTTCTAAGGTTAACAGAGCATGCCCTAAGAAAGTTCATACAAGAGTTACAGTCCTAGAGACTAACTTCAGATTTTTCACCATTATCAATTCTTATTATATCAATACTGAAAAACCTATTAAAAAGTCATTTTTTTCCAATATAAACCCATTTACCTACTGCATTAATCTTTGAATTGCATCAGGTTTTGATACGCTACACCAAGAGAAAGCTTAAAATAATATTTGGTTACTGCCACATCTTGTTCTAAGTTTCACTGGGCACTGGGGCACAAATGCTTACCATATTTAACCCACTTGTCTAGGTATGAGCTTCTTTGCAGACTCAATATATCAAACATATTGTAGAATAAGCATTTCAAACCTTCTTGAATTTTTGAAAAAAAACCCTATTGTTCAATGATGTCTTTGCAAAGAAACAAAACCAAACACACGCACCCCTGTGCCCTTGTGGAGAGAGCAGACTATCTTTACTTTTACTTTAAAATGCCATATATGTAATAATAATGTAAATTTCAAATTGTCCTAGAGATTAGTGTCTAAATTGCTAATAGTTTAAAACACTCCCTTATCATGCTTTAATAACTATCCCACGTGGTTTCAAAAATATCATATTCATCATCATCAATATAAATCTCATTAAAAAAACATATTAAGCATCCATCTGTACTGTTCTGGTGCTGTAACAAAGGACTTTGGGAAAAACAAAACCAGCAATATAAGTCTGGGAAGTCCTTTAAAAGTCATCATCAAGATTTATTTTAATTCCTGTAAGATTTTATTTTCTTAAACATCTTAGATTCCTCCCTGTTCTTATTGAGATATAATTGACATATAACATTATGTTAATTTAAGGCATGTAATGTAATGAATTGATAATTAAATATCTACATTTTCCCCTATGATTATAGAAAGATTTTACTTGATAACTCAGTGGTTTTCCAATTTTATTTTCAAAAAGTACTTGATTAAAGTCCACATTTTACTGTTTTGGGCTAGAGTTATGATTGTCACATGAGAATTTCCTTTGGCTTTAATTGGGGCTGTCAAATTTACTGTATTCAATGTTATTTAAAATAAACGCTAAACACAGTATTAACTATCTGTGAACAAATATCCTACTACAATATGTGAATTACCTAATAATTTCTTATCATACTAAAAAGTGTGAATTAAATTATAATGTAATGAGAAACTAGCAGTTTATAGTAATTCTAAATATGGCAAATCTTCAGCAGTGCATAAAAATTTTCAGTGACTGTGAAAAACCACAGAGCCATTAGAGCCTTGAAGCTTTCTCCCAACAACCTAAAAGGACCAAAAACAAGCTGAGCATTTCATCCTGGAAGCAACTTATTGAATTAATAAGACAAGTCAATTAATGTAATGCTCTGTTGCTTCAGGATAAAACATGAAAATGGAAAAATGTGGAGCTGTTTACCATACTGGGATCAAGCAACCAGGAAGACTCTGTACAAAACATCCTATTTTCTTTAAGCTGAATTCTAAAGAAGAATTCAATATGGCTTCTATTTTGGACTAAAATGTGTTCTTCCAAAATTCATTTGTTAAAAGACTAATGCCCAGTGTGACTCCATTTGGAGATAGAGGCTATAAGGGGTAATTAAATTTATATAGAATCATAAGAGTAGGGCTCTGATCTTATAGGATTTGCATCCTTAGAAGAAGAGACATCAGAGAGCTCACTCTCTCTGTTTGCCACATGAGGGACACGGTGAGATGGTGACTATCTACAAGCTAGGAGGTGGACTCTCACCAGAAATCAAATTGGCAGTATTTTGATCTTGGATTTCCAGCCTCCAGAACTGTGAGAAAATAAATTTCTGTTATTTAAGCCCCCCAGTCTGTGGTATTTTGTTATGGCAGCCCAAGCTGACTCATAGGCTTCCAAAAGTATTCTCTGTAGTGCTTTGGAAAGGAGGCTGTGGTGGAGACTAGCTGGGGGTTCACCAAGTGGATCTCTTCTTTTTTTCTGGGCATACAGCTGAACTGCATTTCCCAGCCTCCCTTCAGTTAGGTGGGTACATAAACAGAGCTTTGCTCGATGGAATGTAAACTGTTGTATTTTATATCACTTCCCTTAACACTTCCAGAACAGACCTCTGTGTTGGTCCTCTCTTCCCTGCCTGCTAGTGGGAAGCAGAGGCTCAAATGGAAGGTTCTAAGGGTCCAGAAATGGCAGAGCCTCTCAAGTATTTTTAGCCTTGATTCCATGGGTCTTTGGTCTACGGATAAAATTCAAGGAGTCCATGAGCTTGGTTAGAAAAACATTACATCTCTATTTTCATAAAACTCTAACTTAAATTTAGCATCCCACTTTATTACAAATGTAGGCAAATGACCGCAATGATTTAAGCACTACCTATGACTTCGTCACCTGGAGAAATCACAGATCTTTCAAATCACGTTATAGTTGCTGCATATATTTAAAAAATTTTTACAGTCAACACTGCTTTAAAATTATGGTAGTTATTAAGCCTGCTGTTAGAATTTGTTATTTAATGCTTTAATAAAAAGGCACATATATTACTATGTCACATTTAAAAAATATTTTTATTACTGAATTGTAATATAATTTTCTATAAATCCTATGTATTTTATTTTATGCATTTTAAAACTATTATCCTGGAAAAGTTTTGACACATTTCACCAGACTGCCCTAAGAGTTTTAGGCACAATAGAGTTAAGAATCTCAGTGCTACATGAAAGGAGCCTATGATGTGAGGAGAAAATAAATATTTGTTGGGATAACCTATTGAGACTCTGAAGTTGTTCATTATATTTATTAGTTTTTGCAAATAAAAGGGCCTACACTCTTCAAGACATGGGTTGGCAAAGGTTTTCTATAAATGGTCAGATAATAAATATTTTGGGTTTTGCAGGCCACACAGTCCCTGTTGCAATTGTTCAACTTTGCCATTATAGGGTGGAAGTAATCATACACTATATGTAAATAAATGGGCATGGCAGAGTTCCACTAAAACTTTATTTCTAGACGTTAGAATTCAAATTTCTTATAATTTTGACATGTCATTAACATTCTTTAAAAACTTTTTTCAACCATTTAAATATGTAAAATCCATTCTCAACTCACTGGCCATACAAAAGCAGGCAGTGGGCTATAGTTTGCCAACCCTTGAGCTAAGATATAGGTCAGATGGTACTTTTGGGAAGTACAGTCTGGAAGTGTCAACTGTTGACCTTGCTGGATGACTCAATTCAACAACGTATACTTTACTGGAGACATCAGTGAATGACAATCTGAAGCAATTCTACATTGTTTTCTTTTCATAAATCTAAATACCATCCTAACACCACATATGTTCTTAATGTTTAGATTAGTGGTTCTCTGCCTTGGCTGTGCTATAGAATAACATGGGGTGCATTAAAAAATTTTCAAGGCCTGGGCTTCACATTGGACTCATTAAATCAGAATCTCTGGGCTCTGAGACTGTGTCTGGCATTTTCACAAAGCTCCTGAATGATCTCATGTATGGTGAGGGAGATAATGCTACAACACATGTGATGAAATTAAAGTTGAACAATGCAGTGTGTCAAACAATGCGAGGCATGAACAAAAATTGAGATTTCTCCCTTCAAGGTTTTGGTTTTCATTATACTTTATTTCTATTATGTTGAAAATAGCACTTTATTTTGGTTAAATAAATATAAAACATCTCCTCTCTTCTAATACACACTATGTCATCAGGCTAGTGCTGGATCAAATATGAATGACTGGGATGTAGCCTCTTGCTTAGAGTTTGAAAACTGATAGTTTAAGGAATGGTTTGGTCATTTGTCTCTTTTTCATTTTTTTTCCTGCTTTTTCCTCTTTCTTCCTTTTCTCTCAGCTTCTCTGTGTCCATTCCTTCCTCCTTTCCCCATTCTCTCTCCTTTTTCCTTAGGATATACATTAATTGAGAATCTACTCTGTGCTTACTAATACTTTTCTGGATGTCTTGAGGTTTTTTCTGTTTAGTCTAAATGTTTTCTCAAAGTTTTTCAATTATTTTATAATGTTTAAAAATAGAGAAATTTTACTAAACTCTTAGAAGAGATGGAGTTACTGGACATTTTCACATGGTGAGAATCAGGTACGGCTGAGTAACTGGGTCCCTTTATATTGGGGGACAGGTTCTTTCTGCTTAGCTACATTATCACCACTTCTAAACATCTTATCACACTCACTTCTCTCATGTGACTGAAAGTTTTCATTCTGTAGACATTTGAGCTGTGACCTCTTAATTGAGCCACTTTTTTAGAAAAATATTCTATAATATGCATCTTTTCTCTCACACATGCAACTAAGTGCCAACTTCTCATATGAAAGCAAGATAATCTGTCATCTATATCAGAGGTCAGCAAACTCTGGCTCACATACCAAATCTAGCCTATTGCTTCTTTTTATAAATAATTTTATAAGTAAATTATATTGGTATACAGCCCTGTCCTTTTGTCTGTGTATTGTCTATGCCTTCTTTCATGCTGTGACAGATGAGTTTAGTAGTTGTCCACAAAGTCTAAAATAAATACTTTATGGCCATTTACAGAAAAAAAGTTTGCTAACCCACGATATGCCTATTTGATGTTAGAAATCGTATATCTAGACATCTATTAAAACTTCACTAATTTCACTTTTAACTTTTCATTCAGATGGTTCATGTTGTTTTGACATCCACTTATTTCTACATAGGCCATTAGCGACCCAGAGGTGCTTGCCCATCTATTAGTAGACAGCAACTGTAATAACAGGGAACAATGTGGAGAGATGTTACTAGCATCTGCTGCCATTCTTTTACTGAAATAATTTTGCCTTCAATTAATTTGGAGTCACAGTCATTTCTTTAGTCAATTGTTTCTTTAAAGTCATTAAGAGAAACATTTTATTTCATCTTATTATGTAAATGTTACCTTGTTTTAAGAACAAAATCATTGTTTGACTTTTCAGCAAATTCCCACTTATTCTAAACCTCATCAAACCATACCGTGTAATAGGAACTGTGATGGATGAAAACAGCTATGACTGAAGAGTATTAGACCATTTTAAACAGTACAATTGCAGCCAATTTACTTGAAACATCCTTAAGATATTATGCTTATTTTATGTCTCCATTTGGCAGGAAAAAGATCCAGTTTATTGGGTTAGAGCAAAATGCTTGACAGTGGTGAGATACTTATCACAGGGCTTAATCACCTTCCAGAAAAAGCTAGTCTGACCTGAAAGATTTTTTCTAAAGTCTCTTATTTTATCTCCACCTTCTCCCTACCTCTGTTTATCCAAAAAAAAAAAAAAAAAAAAAAAAGCTTGTTAAAATAAGATTTGTTCCCTCCAAAGTGTTTACTCTGCAATGCCTTTGCAACCTTTCTCTCTCCTGGGGAATGGACTCTTTAGTGAACTTCATGAACTGTAGTTCTAATTAAGAGAAAATATAACATGCTATAATCCACCATGTTGGCTCATACCTAGAAAGCGTTTTGTGGGAAGGAGGAACTGTGTGATTCAATCCCATATTTGTGTTTTCAAGTACCTAGTATGTGGCTAAGATTGTTCTCAAGACTGATAGGAATAATAATAATAATAACAATAATAATAATAATAATAATAATAATAATGCTTAACTTTATTAAGATCCAGTATTAAGAACCCTGAAATCAGAAGACCTGATGCCTCATCAGGGCTCTATCATCAAGAAGCTCTAGTGACCTGGCAGAGTTGTTCCATTCACCTGGGCTATGTCTCTTCTGCTGTTCAACATGGACACCACCATGTGTGGGCTGAGAGCTCACTCCAACATTATGTGACTTTGGATGAGTCCAAATGGGATGAAAGAGTGTTAGCACGTGGTAAAGTACTCTACAAAAGAAAAGAGTTCTTAATTTGCTGCTCAGTAAGCCCTTGGAATTTCTACTAAAATGCTTTTCTGGTTTTCCTTTAAAAATCCCTGGCAAGAGTTCAATAACTTTCAATTGGCTAAAGATGGGGCAATTCGAGCTTCAATCAGGATAATACATGCAAAGAGTTAAAACACATCACATATGTTTACTTCCATAAAGTCATAATAATACTAACAAATTCATTGGTCACTTTGGAGAATGCTGGTTAAACACCTCGGTATGATGAAAGCTGATAAACTAAGAAAATTAAGCATTTATTATGTCTTCTTATAAAATCTATTCCCCTAGATGATGAAGAAAATTTCTCTTTAAAGAAATATTCTAGATAATAAACGAAGAACGAATGCTAGAATTAAAAACATAGCCATTTGTAACTGCTAAGAAATTAGTGGATCTGAGCAGTGATCACCAATGACTGATAATCAATCATTGATGATCAATGACATTACGAAAAGAGACAAGCAGACATTATATGCCTCCTGATGGCAAAATACAGCATAAATCTGATTTAGCTTCTTGATCTAACTACTAACTTACAGGAAATTCATGAGACAGAGGAACATTTTAAACAATACCAGAGAGATGTAAACCACAAAATGAAGAATTTAGGAAAATACTAAAGTATGAGAAACATTCACTTCTTCAAAAAGTTTTTCAAGGAACAAAAGCAAGACAGAAGGAAAACTTACAAATTAAAAGAGACTTAGGAGAAATAGCAATTAATTGTCATGTATGGAACTTTTTTATATCTTGACTCTAGCAATTTGCTGAAAATTTATAGGGTGATCAGAAGAGCACAAATATCACCAACTTGATATTTGATGATATCAATGAATTATTGTTAATTGTTCATTAGTTTTGATAATCATATCGTGATTATGTTTTTGAAAAGATGCTTTATCTTTTTCAGTCTGATATATTTACAGATGAAGTATACGATTTGCTTTAAAATAAACTGGGTTGGGAGATGGTGGGGATGCGGATGAAACAAGATGGGCCATGTAATACTATTTGTTAAAACTGTGTGATGGGTAAACAAGGTTTCATTATACTATTCTATCTACTTTTGTTTATGCTTGAAATTTTCTGTAACAAAAAGTTAAAAAATAAAGCAGAAAAAGAACTCCATCATGGAACAACCATTCAACCTAAGAATCCTCAGGCTTATTTAGGGGCTTTGGCCGTAGGGCTGGCAGGTGTAAGAGCAGACAGGACATGGTGAGGGCCTAAAAGAGTCACTTTCCCATAAAATGCTTATATTAGGTTTTGAGAAGCCAGCTCTAAAACCCATATAACTTCAAAGTCTCCTCTGTAAAATCTTTATGTCTCACATACACACACCATCATAATGACCACTGCTATTATGCAAATTAAAAAACTCTTCCCAATGGACAATTAGCCTATCTTGAGTTCCCCTAATAATGTGTTTGATCTGACCCAAATCTATTATTCTGTAGAGATATGATCTTGAACAAATGCGAAATGGCGAGTTGTCAATTTAAAAGGTGGATTTCACTTTATTCGAACAAATAATTAACTGTATGTTCACATTAAAATATTTGACAAAGAGTTTTTATTCCAGTTGCAGAATTTGCAAGGTTTATGTTAGGAGCCCAAATGGAATTATCATAGAAAAATACAAGACAGGTCTCTAATCTTACTATGGGATTTAAAAATTCTCTATGGTGTTTAGGAAGAGAATGACATTTTTAAATAAAATGCCTACATTTTCCCTTGCTTTGCGGTTATAGTCAATATTTGATCTAAATAATTGTTTTATCAAATCTCATTTCACAAGTGGAAGTGGTTCAGAGGAGACTGCGAAAAACATTCTCACAGTGATACTGGCTAGAATATTACTTTTGAGAAAGGCCAGGTTGTATTGCCTCTCTCTTCTAAGTTACTGTGGGGGCATGTTTTATTTTGGAAAAAAAAAATTGCAAAAAAAAATGTAATATTTTGAGAATTTTAGACTTACCTTGAAATCATTATAGACATCCTGACTTGGATCCTGGTTTTAAGCCTTCAGAAGCTGGAAAGGGCCAATTCATAAAAAGAAAAACTGAGAAGATTCTTTGCTATTTTTTGGTAATGCCAACAGCCTGTGGTGCTTCTTCAACTCTGCGAGGAGTCAGCTACCCAGTTTGAAGCCCTTCCTATGTCTTGAGGCTCCCTTAACTGCTGTTTTTAATGGAAAACAAGTAAAAATAAAAAAGAATCTTTAAAAAACAAAAAACATCCTAAATAGCTTGGAAGTTCTTTTGTTTGCTTGCTTTTCACCCTCTACCTCAAAGCATCATTGAACTATAAAGTTGTTGAACTCCTTTTTGAGAAACACATCTATTGTACCCTAAGGGATGCTACAAATTCTGAGAAATATTACACATCTTAATAATATTTATTTAGGAAAAAACCCAAACAAAATCCTGCAAATATTTCATGGATCACTAGGCAAGAGAACATTCTGCACTGCTTGCTGCCTTAAAAGTCATATAGAAAAGGAGGAGAGGCAGGTGAAAAGACCAATTGATAGAGCCTGAATCATCTTTCAAATGGTCTTTAAGTGGTGGCTAATTGTCAGTTTGGAATCCAGAAAGTTGTAGTGCAAAATATTTATACATTTAGATTATTTTTGCATGCTCTTATAACTGTAGTTTTCAACAAGGGCAATTACTTAAACTCAAGTGCCATGTGAAAATTTGTGCAGTGATTCCTTGGTTGTTATGGGGGTGTGGGAAGCTACCATTTTATGGTGGGCAGGGAGAAATTCTGTAAGTCCTGAATTGCATGAGATATTTCTGCTCAAGGGAAAATTATTTTCCCAGTGAATTATTAATGAAGTACTGAATATCAGAGCAAGCGAAAAAACCTGTTTAGAATGATCTGAGCCCAGAACTGAACACAGATACAAACAGCATTTTTTTTAAAAAATTAAGGTATAATTAACATTCCATAAAATTCACCCCTTTAAAACAATGCTCAAATCAATGGGTTTTAGTATATTTACAAGGTTGTGCAACCATCACCACAATCTAATTCCATTTTCATCAATTCCAATCAATTAGCAGTCAATCTTCCATTCCCCCTTCTCTCTGGCCCTGGAAATTAAGCTACTTCTTGTCTCTATAGATTTGCCTATTCTGGACATTTTATATAAATAGAATGATACAATTTTTAATCTTTCATGTCTGGTTTCTTTCACTCAGCATAATGTTTTCAAAGTTCATCCATGTCGTAACATGTAGCAGCATGTCATTCCTTTTTACAGTTAAATAATATTCTATTGTATGGATAAGCCATATTTTGTTTCATCTATTCATTGATTGATAGACATTTGTGTTGATATGATTTTGATATACACTAAAATTACTCAGGAGTGTAACTCCTCTGTAAATGGAGGAGAAATTGTCCTGTTTTGTCCTAAACTTTATCAAGAACTAGTAACCATTTTAGAAAAATTACATCACCAATGGGAACATGATTATGTAATTGAGTAACCAATAAGGCTATGTGTTTTATTTTTTATTTGCAAATGTTACTTGCTCAGTTTTATAAATACATGCCTTTTCTATTACTTAGTCTGAATTTTAAAATATAATTTGTCAATGGTATCTGGGTAAATTTTACTTTTGTTAAATCTAAACTTAGTCATAAAAGTATGTTCAACCTTTAAGTCTTTTATTGTCTTCTGACATCCCAGAGCATTTACAAATTAATATAAATATAATTTTATTATAAATTGATTTTATTTCATTTCTCTTTTATATACTTGTGAATTATATACATTTTTTTGGAATTACCTGTATTGAGAGGTTATATTAGCCATAAATTTCTTTTCAGAAGGGTAAGATGATGTCCAAAGGAGGCATTGGATCTTGGAGGGCTGATAATCACTGTATTAGGGTAGGATTATAGAGACATTAACTTGCGGAACACTGTCCTTCTACAGAGGTCATACATGGTGGGGTTTGTATGCATGCAGGCATTGTTCAGTACCACAGGGTATTTGGGACAAGTGGTCTGCATTTTGCTGTCAGATTTTGAATAAATTTGCTGCAACAACAAATTAATTACCAAAGGACGTTGAACTTTTGTGTTAGCGTTGATTGCTCTCATTTAACAATTTTCTCCCATAGAAGGAAAACAAAACTTGCAACAGAGCAAAGGACCATTTGATGATCTTTTATTTACACATCTCTGGAAGGAGTGTTGAGATTATAAGTAGCAAGATAAAACTGAAACGTGAAATGAAGTTGAGAGATTTTTGTCTAGATGAATTTCCGTTTATTGAGTATCTCACTGATTAGATGATAGCTATAACCTGATAAATCATTGTAAAGGTAATGGAGACATTCTGGCTAAAATACTCAGTGACTTGCTTGATTTTACATTTTTGAATCAATTCTTGCCTTTAACCTGTTTGTTTTTGACCTATTTGTTTTTGATTTGCTTCCCTATTATCAAATTTCTGGCTAGTTCATTCCAGCAGTTGTAGTTATACCTGACTGAACATCCCTGAAGTCTTTTGACTAGTCTCCATAACAAAAGTCTCATGTTTATTATAAAATTCCTAAGACTCCAAGTCATTTCCATCGTTACTCCAGTATTGCCGTAACTGACTGATTAGCAGTGGAGCTGGCTTGTTCCAGATGTGGCTGAATTACTTTCAAGAAACAGATACTGCTGAATTTGGGAAGGAAGACCTGTATTTTGCTGGTGAGCAATGCTTCTGAGTCAGTTAAAGAACATCTGTACTCGGAACCAAACAATCTGGTTATAAGTAGTTTGAGTTGCTCTTCAGAATTTAAGAATTTCTTCTATCATAAGAATCTGACATTATAGAGTATCTCTAATCCTATTTTCAGTATACTGATGAGAAATCAGGCTCAGTAATCACAAATTCTGAGTACAAAATTGCTTAGGCATGAACTCTTCTACAACGTTGCTAAGAGTTTTTCTGGTCTGTATTTGAACACCATTCTTAACAAAAGCTCACTAAATACTAAAGAAAGTCTATTGGGTAAATTGTTCTTATATTAAATTGAAATATGTTTAGTTATAAATTCTACACACTCTTTAGAAACTAATTTAATCACTCTTCTAAATGACAGACCATCATTTAGCTTGAAACTTCTCATGGTTGATCGGCTTATTCTTTTTCCATGAATCTAAACATTATGTTCTTTAACTGTTTCTAACCATCAAAACTGCTTTCCTCCACCTATTTGCTTGAATTTGATTTAACCATGCTAGGTGGTCCATGACCATTTCAACTGTAGACTATCTGCAAAATTGGTCTGCATACCACGTCAATACCCTCTTTCACACCGTTGATAATAAAACAAGCACAGGACATGGCTAAAACAGAACCCAGGATTCTGTTACTAGAAATCTTTCTCCAGAATACATTTATTCTGTGAATTAGAAACATTAGAATATAGCTATTATGGTTATGAGTCCAAACAACTACCACAAGTTTTTACTATAATGTCAGCTTCTCTATAATAGGGGTCAGAAAAATTTATAAAGAGAAAATAGCCTTTCTGAGCCATAAATTTCTGTTGTAGCTATTCAACAATTGTTGTAGTGTAAAATCAGCTATAGCCAAGAAGACTAGTTAAAGAAAACAGTGAGGCTAATGAAAAATATGTCTGGCATGATTCGTTTCCCTGTGAACCCAAGTTGGATCCTGGTGATTACTGTTTCCCTAAGTATTCACAAAAAATTTTTAAACTATCTACTCTGGAGTCTTATCCTGAGCTGACCACAGGGTCACTGGGCTACAGTTATCAGAATCCATTTCCTTTTTAAAACAATTGTAACTACATTTAGCCAATGTTAGACTTTAGGTGCCTCTCCCGGATACCTCAAAATTCCTTGGCACTAGTGTGGTAATTTTTTTTGATAGTTCTTTTTCAGTAGTAGGATTATGATTTCTCTCAATTAGATAATATGATAGTGAATTTGGCTTTTACTGGCTTAGGAGAGCCATCTCTTCTGAACTTCACACACATCTCTTCCCAACTTTTCATTGGTAGCTTGAAATCAGCCATAGTGGAATATTTTCACCACAAAAATCAATAAATGGTAAATCAGGTCTTTTCTCCTTCCCCCAGCACTGCACCCAGAGTACTTTAATTATTGAGGAGAGCTAAATACGGTCTTACAAATCTCTTCCCTTATCTTGAGTTTAGTTTTAACAATATTCCTTCCAGACATTTTAAGCAGAAGATAATTTTTATTGACACAGAAAAGAAAAAAACAGAAATAACATACATAGTTGCTTGAGAAAAATTTGAATTCTCTATCATCTATGCATGACTGGCTTCAGGTAGTAGGCTTGTCCTACTTTCTTTGAACAATAGCTATAAAAAGTTTTAGGTTGATCTTAGTATTTCTGGAAATGAATTTAGGTCATAAGTCAATTTAGTTCTCCTAACTATATTCCTGGAGGTCTCTGTCACTCTTACATATAATTTTTCCCGATTATTTGCCTTTGCCAAATCTTTTGCCTATGGCCTTTATAATTCTAAACTGGTACTTTAAATAGTTCACCAGTTTCCCCTATTGTTATGATTTGCTGTTGCCTGTACAGAATGCTATTTCTAAGAACCATTTTAAGATGTTTAAGTGATTCCCTAAGTTAAGACTAGAGATCAGGGTTCTTTTAACCCTTGCATTTTCTAGGATTTTTTGCTTGTTTCACCATTTGCTAAAAGAAAATACTAAAAATAGAGACAAATTTGAAATTTTTTTCATTAATAATTCAATTTGAACTTTGTTCATCGACAATGAGTTTAGGTCTCTAAAAACAGGCTGAATCAGAAGGGACTAAAACTTTCTCACTATGACTTATAGCTAAGAGATGCAAGACAGCCTTAATCTTGTTTTATCAGGATGGCTTTGGATAACTAAATCTATGAAATGACAATTGACTGATATAGCTGAGACCTGAATCTAAGCTGTCAACTCTTCCAAAAAAGGAAAAACATGATTCACTGTTCTGTCCTCAGGCTCTAACAAGGAAGTGCCATATATGTTTACTAAATACTCTAAAAACCTCCTTACTAAATACTCAGTTCCACTTGTGTGCCTTTGCCATCTTTCTCTATTTTGGAAATATAATAGTTATCTTAAAACATTGCCTTAGGTGGGTCTCTCAATAGGAAAGCCCAAGGTAGAGTTTTCAATGCAAGCAGTTTATTTGAGAGGTGAATCCAGGCAGTATTGGTAAGGAGGTGAGAAAGTGAAACAAGAAATGGAAGGAAGCCAATTAAAAGTGTGTTTATGAGCAAGCTATGGCTTTGGGCAACTGAAGCTCAGTCTTACTTGGCACCTCTTGAAGACTGAATAGAACTGTGCTGTCTAATACTGTGTGGCCATTAGCCACATGTGGCTGTCTATTAAGTCAATAAAATTAAATAAAAGTAAAAATCACCTCCCATGTCATAGGTGACACATTTCAAGTGATCAGTATCTACATTAATATCTAGCTAGTGGATACCATGTTGAATAGCTCAGATACAGAACATTTTCACTTTGCAGAAAGTTCTACTGGGCAGCTATGGTATAGAACATGCCTTGGAATTATCTCACCTCAGAGCAAGGAACTTGGGGAACTGATACATCAAGTCCTATCTGCCAGCGGTTGATGGTTGCTCTCCTAATTATCTGGTACATATGGTCTGCCTTGTGCATTCTGGAACCAAGGAGAGAATATAAATGGATACCAACAGTGTCTGCTTACAAATATAAATGAGATTGTGTTATTCCTTGTTTACAAACCTTATTTCATGGCTTCCTGCTATAATTCAGATGAAACTCAAAGTCTTTATCATGTTCTATGTGGCCTCATGATCTGACTCCAAGGTTGCTTCCCCAATATCATGCCACTTTGTTCTAATTGCTCTGTTTTGATGCTAACTGAAAGAGACTTTCTCTGTTTTGCAAATATATTGAAGTCTTCCTTGGCTAGGCTTTGTGCATACTAATCTTTCTAACTGTAAAACCCCCACATTCTCACTCCCATTCTCTTAGCTCTCTGCATGGCTGTTTCCTGCTATTCTCTAGTTCTCAGACTAAATGCCACTTCATCCAAGGCTGTTCCTTGACTATCCTAAAATTCATGTTTCTCTCCCATTATTTACTTTCTTAGCTCCTTTCGCATTTATTTTATCATGCTCTATAATTATTTGTTCACTTTTATGTTTTTTTGTTTCCCCTAGCATAATATAAGGTCTGAGGTTATCCCAAGTATCTAGTACTGTGACTGACACATAGTAAGTGCTCAACAGATATTTGGTTATTGAATGAATATCTGAATGAATGAATGAATGAATGAAAGCAGTCTTTACCAGTAAATTGGGTGTAAGACTAGGCATGAAATGTCATAACTCTGCAGTAACTGGGTAACATGTGGATTTGCTTGGACAATTAGCCTGAATGACAAGAGGGTTGGGTGTGGAAAAAAGAGTGGCCTGGTGATGACATTCTGTGTAGTTGCTGAAAATTGTCTTACATACCAGATGTCTCAGGCTATTAGCAATTTAGTTTCTAGATTAACATTTTGGACACCAGCAGGGTTCCTTCTCCAATGTGCAATTACTTGCTTGTGTCAATGCCATTGTTCAAGTCTGGGTTATATAGGCATTTTTCAGTGGCTTGAAAACATTAGCTGTGGTAATGGCAAATGGAGACTTCTACAAAGTTGAGCAAAAGTCTATCTAGTCTTTGAGCTGTCTAGAAAGAGACTGTAAAATAAAATTTTGGCTTTTTTTTCTGTTTTTGTTTTTGTTGTTTGTTTATTTGTTTTTCTTGAATGGGGCTAGCAGTGACACAGAAAGCTGTTAGATGACACAAAGTAAGAGTAATCTGAGAATAATAATAATAACAATAGCTTACATGCTGTTTTAAATTTATAAAACATTTCCATTTTCTCTATTTCCCTAGACCTCCATAACCTTTAAACTTTGTACAATGATCTCCATTTTACAGATATGAAAACTCAGAAAGAGAGAGAGGTTACAAGCTTTTTTAGGTTGTAAGCAAAGGGCAAAGACTTGACTCTTGGGAGGGGGGCTGTTTTGGTTACAATCGTAGGGCTCTTTTCAATATATACAGGGTTTTTTAGTCCTGAAATGTAAAAAGAATAAGAGGAACTGTGACAGTGGTAGGGTGAATAGCAGGGGTGAGAAGGGTGAGAAACCTTGAGAGGGTCTCAATCTGGCCATCTTGAGGGGGATTCAGATCAAGGGACAAAGAAATCAAGAATTCATACATGTGGAAGGGTATGTATGGAAGGTGGAAGCAGAAGGAAAAGGCCACTTTGATTGGGTAGCCAGTACTAAGCATTCTTTTAACTAAATGTACAAGATTCTCAAGTCTTTTAGCACCAGTTGTGGGATCTGCTGACATTATACTGCTTCCTTTGAGTCCTTAAAATTTGCTCCTACACTAGTTTAGTGACCCCAAATTTGGAATCTATGGAAGTTTAATCTATTTACCCTACTCTAGTACAGCGGTCAGCCCCTTTTTGCAACCTTGCCATACTCCCAATCGAGGATAACTGATGTCTGTTGCTGTACCCATAGTATTCTCAGTGGCAAAAGATAGGCTGCAGGTTATGTGCAATGAACTGAAAACTAGCTCTGTCTGTGTCATTTTTTTCTACTACCACGGGAAGCACATGAGAATGAAATCCATAAGAATAATATAATTTCAGACCAGATTTGCAAACTTGTGTTTTGTAAACAGAATAGGGTCTTCAGGCATATCTTTTAATAAAAGTTCAATGGGTTTTAAATGAGTAAAATTTGGAAATTTCATGTAAATCTCTGAGTTTCTAGATTTTCCTAAAAAAGAAAAAAAAAGAAAAAAACAGAAGAATTGGGCTCCTTAATGCTGCATAGCAACAATTGGCTGGCACCAAATTCTGGGAGCTGGAATCCTGCAGGCAGCTAAGTCACTACCCTCATGACTGTGTGCTTAGGCACTAACAGGTGACTCTGGTTAACTAACTTGTGTACCTGGCTAGCTCCTGTAGGCATATATGCCTCTTAGGTCTTGTATGAGAACTACCCATAACCAATTATAATTCCTTCAAAAATGTATTCGTAGAGTTTATTAACAGTAAGAAGCCACTTCCAACCCACTCCATGATATATGGTCATATATCCATGGGCCATGGCCTATGGTTGAGAACAACTGTCTGAAGGAAAGTCTGGCCTCAGGTTTTTCTCATAGTATGCATGCGACTCTATCCTTGGGTTACAGCCTCTCTAAGTGGGTGGGAATTAGACCAGGCTAAAAAGCACCTGATCTATAAATAAGTCAGTTATGGGTGAGGTCCTGGCTTTCATATTTGGTGATCAGTTATTATTTTTTAAATAATGTAATTAGCTACCAAAATCAATAAATAACAGGTTAATTTTTTTTTTTTACATAAAACTACCTAAATAAATTAAGTAAATAAATGAGAGCCACTGGTGGACCAACGATGTGAGCAAGCTACAACATCCAATGACATACTTCTGAGATCTTTTATAAGGAAAACAAATATTCTTGACCTATTCAGCCTAAAATCTTTAAATCTTTAATAGCAGAGGATTTGTGTGTGTGTGTGTGTGTGTGTGTGTGTGTGTATGTGTGCGTGCAACTAATGACTTCCTCTTTAATTTAAAGTGTGAACATGATTCTATTTTGTCACATTTGTATATGCACATGGGTACTAGGAAATCAGATTCTATGACTGCTTTCCTCTAGTCCCGAGTCCCCACAATTCTTATAGTACTTTTTATCTTGTTTTCTTATATTTATAAACTAGATGGAGGTGGATTCAGCCCTAGAATTTGCTAGACACTAAATTTTTTATTTAGAAAGCAGATAACTCATGAAGGGAGCTTTGTCAAATAGACCTTAATAGATTTTGAAATGGGACTATCAAACTTAATTAAAAGAGAAACTCGTAATAGAACATGATATTTGACCTCCCAGGAAGGACTGAATGTTTTATGCAGGTGAGAAATGTGTGCTTTCCTCAGATAAACATTTTATACCCTCTATAACTTACTATATTGGTGACAATGGCAAGGTGGCATAATATACTGCACTATAAAATCACTATATTGCTTTGTGAAGTTACACTGGATTTGATCAGAAAAAGGTGTTGAATTGTGTATTGGTGAAAACATCCTTCATCATTCTATAAAAGAAAAAAGCCAAGTAGTAAAATTTCTCAATGTGCTTGCCAATTCCATTAATACATAAATCTAATCACACAAAAAAGTCAACAAATAAGCTTTATCTTACTTAAAAATTTTTGTCTTATGAAATAAGCCATATTTTCATTTTTTACCAAGAGAAGGGCTCTGGATGAAACCCTTTGCATTTGTTCTAATTTTGTTATAACATTATTCATCATACTTGAGGCACAAGCTCAAAATCAATATTAGTCATACCACACTGAGCTCTTTATTACCAGAAATACATGTTATAAGTTTTTAAACCATAAATGTTCAGATTCAATAGGCAGATGGTAGTTACTGAATTCCCCAAACTGTCGCAAGTTAAATTTAAACACAAGTTGATGGTTCACACATTTATGTAAGGGACTTGGATAAATCTAAATTGAATTTGATGACATTTACAAATATTTGAACTGTTTTTTTTGGATGGTTGCCTTGTTATAATGTGGTCTTTTTTTTCCACTTTACTCTTCTTCTAGGTCTTTCTAAGAGGTCTGTCGCATTAACTGACTGATAGGAAATGAACTAACAGACCTGGACCTTTAAACTAGCTCTTTCACTGATTTATAGGCTCTGGTTACAGAATAGAAAAAGCTGTGAACTCCACATATTGCAACTTATGAGAATGATCTGTATGTATGAGGCCATAGAAAAGAGAATATACTTTCTGCTTCTCATTCGATTTTCATTCAGGACCAACATTTTTAAAAGAGTATTTCAAGAAACACTAATCTCATAGAAAAGGGCACGTGATCAGAGAATTTGGGACAATAATAATGCTTGCAGATTTTTTTTAATGGAAATAATCTCATTTTAGTTAATCTTGTTTAAGAATGTTATAAAAATGCACATGTCTGGTTCTCTTGAAAAATTAAAGATATGATAACACAGTGACTATATCCTCACACAGAAATAATGTTTGTAGCTTCTCATTAGACAGGAAATGAGCTCTCTATTAGTCAAGTGACCACCCAACATGTCTGGATTCTGGAAGATTTTTATTTAACTCGCCCTGTTCTAATCTTTCTTGAAGACACAGTGTCTTTTGGTGTATTAAAGGCTCTGAAAATTCCCTCAGTAAATATTTCTACTTTATTTTGTTTAAAAGTTTTCCCAAAGTACATTTGATTATGGAATTCTTTTTCTCACATTTTGAGATGTACTGTCCTAGATTATTTGTTGGGGTTTTGATTTCAGTTTTCATGTCTAAGATTACAGATGAAAATCAATTTCTAATATATTACTTGGTACATGGATATGGATCATAAGCTCATAAGACATTCTTATTTTCTGGTAGAAGTTTATGCTACCTTCTCACAAATATTTGTGAAAGTATTTGGGAAGTCTAAATTTTATGTGAGGATTCCATTTCCATTTCTGGATGCTTTTATAAACATCCAAGATGTAGAATTGATGTAGCTGGTTAAAGTGTTTATATATCTAATCAGACTTCAAGCCATATGATAGAGAAATAGGAACTTCTAGATTTTACCTGAGGTTTAACATTAAAAAAGTCCAGACTAGGGGACCCACTGTGCTAATAAGTGGTCCTAACAACTTGCATTGCACAGAAAAGGCTTTGGAGAAAAAAACAGATACACTTGCAATATGATAAGAAATAGGAATGTATAATACTATTAGGCTATTCCGAAGTAAACCAGAACTTAAGTGGGTATTTCCTTCACATAAGTAGCAGCTGAATAACTCATAAAAAGAGAAGATGAGCAATAATTTCTTTTTTGGGAGGTGAGCCTCATATGTATCATCTATGTGCTTACTATGAAAGCCCAGTAATGGGATTTGACTTTTAATCTTGTTGGCTGGACCCTGCAGTTATAATAATGGGTTTCTAGTTTTCCAAATATTGGGTTTTTAAATAGTGGCTGTTATGACAGCAAAAATTTCATGAAAAAAATTCTGAATGACTAAGTGGAGTATTCTATGGATTTGGGTAAAACTGATTCAGGACAAATATATGACAAATAAAGAGGACAAGCAGGTTTAGAAAGAAGTTATTTACCACTTTAATAGGGCTGTCCAACATTTGGTCACATAGATTATTCTGAAACCTAATTGCTTTAATGGTTTTCCTATCTCGCCAGAAGAGATTTGAATATTCTTGGAAAAAGCAAATCAAACATAGAAAAAAGTGCCACGATGAGACTTGTGGCTACAGCACTATGTACTTAATGATGCCAAACTTTGGATTTAATCAGAGGACACTTCTGCAGTCTAGGGCAGCTATACAAAGCCTTAAGACATTGTATTTACAGGACTTATTAATACAGGGATCCATATTCTACCATAACTCTGCCAGAGTCTTAAGAGCATGTTGGAGCAGCTCCCTCCAAAATCCTCACTCTTATCAGTGTAAAAGCTTGTAGTTCTAAAAATAGTTTCCTGGAAGAGGTTAAAACGGTTATCATATATCAATTGAATATAAAGTATGGTTATATAAGCCAAGCTTGCATGCTAATATTGCGCAGGGCAGAAAGCAATAAAACAGGACGCTGTGCTTCCTTGGGCCATCAGGTAGAAACAGAAGGAAGCTCTTGATTCAGTATTACTATCCCTCAAATTCCAGGAGTCCACCTGTAGCTGGCCTTCCAGCGTGAGTGCCATGTTGAACTCTCAAAAGGGCACATGTCTTCTTTGCCAATAGAAAAAGAAATGACAATGAAAAGAGAAAAAAACAAAACATCCAGAACTCAAAGAGATACACCAGCCACCTCAAACTGTGGTACTGTTCATTTCTTGAAGAGAATATATAATATTTCAAAATATTATATGTACATATATTTCAAATGGTACAAAGTAACTATAGATCCAAATTAGAAGAGTTGATCATTCTTCATAATCCCCAAAAATTTCATTGAGAAAACTCTTTTATTTAAAACGCACTTTCCATGATGTTGACCAAAAACTCTGAGTCTTTCCACTATAGGATACTTCGTGACACATAGTAAAAGCACTGTGATTATCTGATTGCCAGTCAAAGTGCAAATAAGAAATCCATTTGGCTTGTAATGTGTTGGATGTTTTAAATTCTTAAAATGTATTTTCCACAGGGTTGGTTTTCCTTTATTACTACAACAAATGCTTCTGTTAGGTTCTTGGGTGAATCTGAAACCAAAGAAAGAAAAAAATTTCAGAGAGAAAGGAACAAAATGAAGGCACAAAAAAGATGATTAGGCAGAAAATGAGGACATCTTGATTTTTTAGGATATTGATTCTTTGGAGTGATCTGAAGTAGAAAAAAAATGTTAAAGTCTATAGCAGTAGTTGTCAAATGATGATCAAAGCACATTGACAGGACACCATATTTTTATCAATTTATTAAATTAATTTTGCTATGACTGATGAGACAGGCTCTTGAAGCCATGTCTAACCAGAACTGGCTTCATGGGCCTAACATCTATGCAACTGCACAGAGCCCTGTGCTGGAGAATGCCCCCATTTAGTTTAATGATCTGATACTGCAATCTTGAAATTATTAGTAATTTTTGAACAAGGCACCTTATGTTTTTATTTTGAACTGGGCTCTGCAAATTATGTAGTCAATCCTGTGTCTGATGAGAATTTGAAACGAGTAGGTCATTCCATAGCCTTGTCACGTTGGAATAAGGTGAAGTCGTTGCCAAAGTTAGACCACATTTGTTTAGAAACAAAGAAGACCTTTGTAAGGCAAGGAACTGTTTATCAAATAATGACATAGTTGAAGGGCAATTGAGAGCATACTCCTATAACTAATGATGCCATATAATCCATTTGAATATGGTCCCAAAGACTCCTATATTCAAAAGCATGCATACATAGAGAATCACTGGTTTAGAGAATAAAAGATAATTCTAATAGAGTTAAGGTTCTATTTTAGAGTTCTGGGACTTAAGACATTTTTCTTCATTTCTTAATTCTTTATAGTCTTAGAAATTTACTGTCTGAGTCTAGGGGTGCAAATCCATTTGAAGCTTTCAGGTTAGGTAGGAATAGTAATAAACATTTGCATTCAAAAGTAGGTTGGGCCAGGGGTAGAATATATAAGAAATCTTCACGCATTTATTTTTTATTCTCTCTATATAAATAACAGGTCTTTCCAAAACTTGGTTTCTTATATTCCAGTGGTATTTATCACCTTCTGTTTTTACTGTCTTCTTTTGTTTCCCAAAAGGAGGGAGAAAGTGACGTTTACAAAATATACCTTTTTTAAAATTTCTACCAGCCCACTACCCTCACCCGCTCAACCCAAACTTAGGCCCTATCCTCTGTGGAAGACTAAGGGCTCTGTGATATTCACCATCACATCCTCAAAACCTTTATATAGAAACTTTAGGTAGTAGAGACTTAAATACATTTACTGGCTAACTATTGCTTTTCTCACTCATCTGAAAGACATTAACATAGTGGGTTGTAGGAAATCCAAAGCTACTTGATACTTTAGCAAGTATTATATCAGATTATGTTCTGTTGTTTTGATCTACTTATTTTCCCCCAAATACCTTTGATTTTCTCATTTCATTTCCTTCCTCTTCCTATCACCAAACAACCAATGTTTACTTTTTACCTGTGAATTATCACAGCATTGTAGAACAACTTATTTTCTTTGTGAAAAGATCTGTCTGTCTAAATTAAACCATTGTTGCTGAATACACTGGGTATAGATTTGTTCCTGAATGCATGATCAATTGCCTTTCCAATTTTCAAACTTATGTTTTTCATATATTAGTTTAAAGAAAAGAAATAAACCAATACGTATCTAAAGCCATAGGAAAAAATCTCTAGTCAGTATTCAAGTTTGTTAGTCATGCTATAAACTACCAACAAAGCAATTTTAATAAAACAATTGGAATAATGATCAAGCAGCATCAGGGTTAAAATTTAGCCATAAAACTTCACCCAGATATGATTCCTCTTTCCTTAAGGTTTATTCTTTCAAGTCTCCAGAAAGAAAAATCTTTTTCTAATAATATTTATATTCCTTCTGCATGTTATATTGTCACCGAGATCCAATTTCACCAAGGTTTTTCTTTAGACTGTGGTCTGTTACCCTGGCTACCCCACAATCCACAGTGTCTAGATGTTTAATTAAAACACCAAATTTCTACTTTCTACCCTCTTTAAAAAAGGAACATCATAAAAAATTACATTGTACTTTGAAGCATCTTTGTTTCCATTTCAGACTGCTGAGAAATTTGGCTTAAGATGAGTGGAAAGTAACCAAAATGGTTTTGAAAAATTCAATGTAGAGGAAAACAATGGTGTACTAGGAATTGTTTTTGAAAGTATTTTTACATCGGGATTATTTTTTAAAATAACATGTGAAAGAAACTTCCACTTGTCATTAAAAATATGAGTATGTTTCTTCAGTTTTATTTCTAAGAGCCACTCCCTTTGAATTAATTTTACACAGAACAAAAAAGATGATTGAAAAAAAATTCTTTTCACTTTGATAAGAACTTGAATTTTTTTTTATTCTAAAGATGACCTCTTAGTTAAGAATAGAAAAGTGAAAACATGCGATTCAAATTAAAGTATATCTGTGAATTAAAACTTTTAAAAGTTAAATTGCTAGAGTTAATAGTTGAGGTGTGTAAGCATATTCATTCTCTAATGGGGAAAAAGAGATAAAGCATACTATAAAAATTAATATAAAGTGTATTTTCAGAGCATATGATCTAAAGACTGTTGTTGGCATGCCATTTATACAGAATGGAAAGTTCCTGTATGTATCGTTTGGACTTAATTGGTGCTTTTGTGTTTAAAGTCTTATTTCATTGTGAATTTCTTGGTTAGGAAAGGAGAGAAAATGTGTGAGCAGTAGTATCTGAGTCTTCTCAAAGTTTGGAAAGTACATCTTTTGTAGTGTCTTCTTTTCCTTCTCTAAAGATAGACTTGAGAATTCTCAGTTGACTGATGTGCCGTTCACATGGCTGTAGAGCAGTTTCTCATTTCCTCTCTTGAAATGGATGCATACATCCTCTGCTTTCAAACTGACTGCAGTTACAATTTATTTCTCTTGTACACTTGACTGGGTTGAATTCAGCCTGCTTAGGGTAGTAGCAAACATAGTGTGCTCCAGCTTCTATTACCATGATCAGATTTTGCACTGTACTTCTGCGGTGCCAGAAAATGTCTAGGTTGTATATACAACATGCCTGATGCTTCTGAAATATACTCTACAGAGGCTGGCTGAATAAAAGAAAGTTACATAGGTCACAAGGAAGTAGTATTAACAATTTTTATGTTTTGTTTGTTTACAGTCTAGCTTCCAAAGAGTCTCCTAGTTGTTACTCTTGGAAATTCACATATTTAAATCTTTAAATAATTTGACTTGCATTATTCCTTTTTACTAAGTTTCAAGTCCGGAGGCACCATGAGAGCAGGGCTTAACTTCAATAATTGGCGATCAGTTATCATTTAGAACAGGGAATGGAAATTTGGTAGAAAAATATATCAACAATGCATTTAATATAATGGTGTTTGAATCATAATTCTGGAATTACACTGGCCATAATTCAGAGTAGCTTAAAACTAACTTGTGAGGGTAAAATAAATTTCAGGAAAAATATAACCAAATGGAAACCTAAAACCTACACTCCACCTGATAATTAAAATGGTTTCTACAGGTTTACACTAACCAGGCTTATTTCTGTAGGTGTTTCTTCTGTAGGTGTTTCATTGAGATGAAATAGAATAATTCACGCTGAGCTTCTCAGCGTGTTTGAAAATGCAGGTTAATAAGCTAGGATCATTCAGAAATCTCTCCTGGCTGCAACCCAGGGAGGTATGGCCATTTACCAGCTAATGTGATCAGTACAAGCAACCAAATTTAACACACAAAGCATCTCCGCCTATTTTATATATGAAAATAAAAGTGTTTATATGGTATTATGTAGCATTACTTTTGTTTTCTGCATCATGAAATGGCAAGAACCAATTTTATTTTTTTGAAAAGATAAAGCTGAGAAGAAAGATCAAGTTAAGAGTCTAATACAGGGGTTGGAATCAGAGATGCCCTTTTCCATTTGAGTCACCTTTTGGAAGACTACAAGTTCAACATATTGGGATTTGAAATTGGTAGAGTTTGCTTTAAAAAATATCCAACACATTAAAATATATACACAGGGCTGATATTCAGGTGATGTGCACATATATGACCATACTGGTCATTAAAATAGTAACATACCTTTGTACTAGTAAATAAATAGTTAATGTCTTAAGTGTCTTGAGCACTTCACCCTCCCCACCACTCCCTTTAGGACTCCCAGACTTTTTTATGGTCCACTGTCTACAGAGGCAATGGCTGGCCTAGCTAGGCCTCTCCATCCTCCTCCAGCATCAGGACACCAATTCTGATGGATTGGGTAGCCTCACCATGTAGGTTGTTATATAATTTGAGGACAACTCCTTATTTAACCAAAGAAATTGAGGAAGGATTATTCACATTACAAAAATCACTTCCCTGTAAGTTCATCAAAGAATTCTTTTTAAAGAACCTTTAGAAAATGGCTGTACTTAAATTCAGAACTTTTCAACAAAACATCTGGACAAATTAGGCAAGACCCTAAATTTATTATCTATTCTGAGAACCATAGATGTTGGATGAATTATCCAAATAATTGCCTCACTGCTCCTCTTCCCTTTGGCTATTGTAACCCAGCTTTATTTATCACCCAGTAACAGAAACACTAAACTGCTCATTATGGAAAAGCTAAATTCAATCTCTAACTTCTTGTTGATGGATGGGCACTGATCTGAGTGGTTAAGAATGATTTCTTTTGGGGAAAAGGTTTTCTTCTCTCCTGTTCAAAGCTTCTTTGGGTGTTGTCTGTATAACACAAAAGCAAATAATACAGTTTGTAACATGCACAAGACATTCGAAATAAATGAACTTACTCTTGTGGTCTTAATTTTATTGCCTGTAGCGCACATCCATCCGGAATTATCGGGGAGTGTCTTACATTCTTCTCCCTCTAGACAAGGCTCCATCTCACACCACCATTTCCCAATCACTATGGAGGCTATGCAAAAACAGGAAACAAGTGTGTTTGCAATTTTTCCAAACAACTTGGGCACTGGTGCTCTGTCCTTCTGCAGATGTTAATGCTCTTTGAAGCAACTAGGTTCTCTTTAACCTTGTGACTAAGAATATTCTATTAAGAAGAATAAGATTTTAAGTTATAAGACTTACAATGCAAATATAATTATGCTGTCTGGTTTTATCAAGCTATATTTGGTCAAAAATCTCCCCGTCTGATGAAAACATGTGGACCAGGAAGACTTACTTGTTGGAGGAACTTGTATGTTAGTTTATGTAAATCAAAATTGTGTATTATTTCTTTTTGATGAAGGGGACAAAGTGCTAAATGCTCCTCAGAATAACTGAGCTATTCTTTTCAGAAAGGCTAGTTTATCCACCCAGCATTAGGGTTTATTCCCCAGCCTAGCGCCCTTGACAATTTAAAAAATAAATTGACTGGAAGTACAAAAGAAACCTGCACACACACACACACACACACACACACACACACACACACCAAAAACCAAGAGTAATAATAAATGAAAATATTTGTTTACAGTCACAAATATATTTGATACATGCTGTGATTTCCTTTTAATATGTTTAATATGATGTGGGTGGAACTTTCAAAATTTGAGCCCCTGAGAAAACAGCTCTACTTTTCAAGGTGATATCAAGGTTGATCACAATAGGCAGCTGGCAATGAATTTAGTAGATATATTTATAGAACACTTTTTTTTCGATAATAAGATTTTATAAAGCTAGTGACTAGATTCACTCTACAAATTAAGAAGCTCCATGCCTTGAGTGAAAAATTATTTCTGTCTAAGCATCAGTCACTTCTGAAGCTCCTTTAGGTATTAGTTTTTCACAAACCCTCCTTGGCTTTTCTAGTCAAGATCTTCAAAATATTCACCAGTATTTTTATTGTGCTACTTTCTGATTGGCTATTTTTGCACTGGACTGAAAGTCTAGTTCTTTCCATGATCATCTCTCAACTCCTCACACCCCAAAGATAAGTCTCCATCACACTGCTTAATTCTCACAAACAACAACAACAACAACAATAAACGACATTTGTTAATTTGAAAATGAAATGGAGTAAACTGTGCAATGAAGCAGGGGCACATTAAAATTCTCTCTCCATCGTGCATTTGCCAGAGGGATTAGATTATTAACTTAAAAGAAGAATAGTTTGAATATCCAGATATTTGCATTCAGGTTTTCCTCTTTCTACACTTTTCTTAGTTTAGTCTTTCTCTTCTTTAGAATCAAGAGTTCCTCGATCTTTGAGTAAAAATCATTATAAGCTCAATTTAAAGATGTTTTCAGGGTAAATTTGTCTATATTTGATTTATGCCCTATACATGGACCAGACTAAACCATAAAAATGCACCTCCATTAGATATGGCAAGCAAGTATAGGAAGTAAAATTTTCTATATAGTTTATCCATATGCAAGACAATGTGATATTTTGGTAAAACACTGAGTAATAACAGGAAACACAAATCCTCCACAGGCTACAAAATGATTATATGAATGTTTTCCTTTTTCATAGTAGAGCTCTGTGCCAGAACATGAAGTAGAGAAAATTCTAGTCATGGGTAAAGAGTACTTATGTGAACCAATGGGTGACAATGTTAAGTAAGGGAAGCATATATTTTGGCAACAAGGAAAACATATGTAGTGTTAAAAGGGAACAAAAATAAATTGCAAAGCTTCCAGTAAGGTAAGACAAAAGTCAGTGTTGGCAATGTTTTTTGAGAGCCTACAATCTGAACCTCTCTTTTGGCCAGCACTCGGTCAGAAATAGGCCTGTCACATTTGCCATGCTTGTCCCCTTAAAGCCCATCTAATGTTTTGATATTACTTGCCCTGAGTCTATATCATTGAGAATGGAAACCCTCTGATCTCAGCTCTGAGGGGAAACTATCTTTCTCAACAGCCTTTGATTTACCATTTTGTCACTCTTTTCTCACAGAAGCGCAGAAATAATGAACTGTTGAGGAGGTCAGTCTCTAGTATCTTTGCCCACTTGTAAAAGACCCTGTCCTTTTTTGTTGTTGTTGTTGTTAGGCTGCTTGGAATTGACCTACTTTGTTGCAAGCTAACAAAACAATTTCTCTTTTCCCTAAGCATCAGTGTCTGCTAAATGAAGATGTAGATAGTAGGAAAAAGAATACCTCTTAAAATCCACATATCACCTTTAATTCATGGTTGTAAAGATCCAGTGGCTCATAGAGAAAAGAAATGGCTTTCAAAAAATAAAAATGTCCCCAGCCATGTCTATAAATTCTAGAAATTCATATTACACTTGCTTTTCCTAAATAAAGTTTGGTGATTTGGCACTACCCTCTGGCTTATTAGACTCTAGTTCTTTCTTCCAGTTTTGCTTTTCTAAAGATGCTATTAGACTGATTTTCTTTCTAATTTGTGCATTGCACGGTCATCTTACTATCTATCACTTTGAACCCATTTTATAGAAGAAAAAACTGAAACCCGGAGAGGTTAAATAACTTCCCCAAGCTTACACATGTAGCAAGTGCAGGAATTAACACTAGAATCCAGGTCTGCTTAATCACAAAATCACATTTTTTTATCATTATAATGCTAACTCATTCTAGTTTTCTGTTCAGGATTCATAGAACTCTAACGAAGCATTTATTGACCACTGAGTGAATGAATGAATTCTCTATGCTGTATTATTATTGACAATAACTTTCATGTCAACACAAACATTTGAGGAAAACAAATATATTTGGTTCTTGTAAAATTAAGTTAACTTAAATAATTTGGAAAAAGGTCAGTTTATCTTATACTTAGTTCTTCCTAGTCTGAGCTATATATGGCTTGATTTCATTAGTTATAGCATTTTAATAGAAATTCTCACTAATAATTTTTGAAGCCATGAGAAACTTGTGAGGTAGATGCATAGTGCTATAAAGACTTTTCTAGAAGAACTGAATTAATTAAGTAACAGCTGCAAAACCAGTTCTCTTTTATCTGTGGTGATTACAAAAGAGGGTCTTAAAGGTCCCTTTTAACCCTGGGATTCTGGGATTCGCTTGATGAATGTGCCATGTTCAGAAAAATATCTGATCTTCAACTTTTTCAAGAGTGTTCATCTTCCCTTGGGAGAGTCTTAAAATCACAAAAGCCACTTTAATCATGAGTCTTGATTTTGTCCTTATACCAGATCATTTTGTGGTAGAGAAGAGAGACTATAAAAGGAGAATCAATCCATCTTTCAGGGATAAATCTTAAGTAGGCCAGAAATCCTTTTTTGTTGTTGTTGTTATTTTTTTTTTTTGTTCACTTTGAGGTATTTTACCATGGGAATAGAACAAGGTACTAATAAGCAATGGGTTTAATAAATACGGCACATATACTTTGTATTGTTTAAGAACTGTAGTCCTTTTCTATAATTTCAATAGATATTGTTCGAGTCTCAATTCAACACTTTCAATACCTGATTTACTGAGAGGGTAAAATAATGAACATGACATAGCGCCTGCCCTCAGAGCTTACAATTAAGCTCAGGGTTTCTCAATAAGTGTGCTATTGGCATTTGGGAGTAAATTATGATAAGGAGATATAAATGAGCAAAGTGTTTCTTTACCAGTAGATTGTTATTGTGCCAGAGGAGCAGGCTCACAGCGGTGAGTAGGAAGAGAAAACCTTAATAAGATGTGGAAGTTTTTGAAATCAAGGAACCTGGGCTTTTTTAAAAAAAAAAAAATTTGTATTTTCTTAAGGGAGTGGTAAGGCACTAAAGATTCTATATAGATTCTATATTTGATGAGCAAAGGGAAGATATGATTACAGGAAAGATCAGTTCGGCAGTGATGTGCCAAATGGAAGGAGAAAGAATCCAGCAACTGAAATGCCAGTTAAGCATTTCAGCATTCAAACAGAGAAGGAATAGGTCTTCATTTTGGATGCCTACCCTACAACTGTGAAGAACGGCAGAGCTGCAACTAAAGAAACGTTATAGCCAGTAACCATATTCACTGTAACCTTAAAAACTTTGGACTCTAATTATTAGCTAATATGTCTGCATACTCACTAGGCAGTGAGCTCCCTGAGGGCAGAGGTCATTCTGCATTCATCTTTGAATGGCATAGAGTAGCTCAAGACAGGTTTGCAATTTATAAATAAATAAATGACTTAAAAAAGAAATGAGAAGAAAAAAATAGTGCCTGCATCAAAGGATTGTGAGGATTACAGAAAAAATAAGCATCTGAAGAACTGAGCAGAGTATCTGGCATTAGTAAATGTGCAATAAATTTTAGCTATTATCATCACCAGCAACATAGTCGTTTGTACTACTCTAAAGAATAAAATCACTCTAAAACAAAAAAGGCAATTCTTCACAAAGTTAGAAAGTAAACCATTGTCCTTCCATATTATGCCAAAGTCTCAGCTCACTTCTATGACTTATAAGAGTTTGAGCATTTATTAAATGGTTGAACATACCATTTCATTCATTTTCCCAGAAGTAAATTATGAGTACATCAATCAAGACTAATTTCCAGGCTCATTTTTGTGCAACCCATCATGCAATTTAAAGCAATGGCTGGAACTCCATGAGAGAATGAGGTCAACTCTCTAGTCTCCCTTTTTGCACAGGTTGTTGGAACAGCTGTTCCGATGCTCTTTTCAATATAGACACAGTTCCCACTCTAAAGTGGCATACAATCTCTTATGGAAGGTTCACACTAAATATAGTAATGCAATAATATATACTGACAAATTGTAATACACAAAAAGATAAAATGTATTATAAAGGAAATTAAAAAGTAGATATAATTTAGATCATCAGGGTGATAATGGTAAGAGAAGTCCTCATTGTTGAAGTAATTTAACAACTAAGTTATCAGCACAATTATTTTCATATTAGAGCAAATAAGTATATATATTAAGGTAAAAGGCTAACTTCACATGAATTTGAAGATACTACACAAAATATAAGATAAATTTTCTACTTGTCATGGGCTCTTCCTAGCTGTCTTATCAGAAGGCAGAGGTATAGTTCCTACTTCTTTGAGAAAAGCTATCAGCTCTGGGAGAGATAATTTTCAGAGACTTTTTGTCAACTCAGGGAAGCACTCCTAATTCCTGCCAATAATAATATTCCTCATTTTATCCTGGATACCATGGCTGGAACCCTGGCTTATTCTCTGCTTTCAATACAGTTGTAACCCCTTATCAGTGGTTTTGCTTTCTGCAATTTCAATTGCACACTGTCAACTGCAGTCCAAAAATATTAAATAAAAAATTCCAGAAATGAAAAACTCATAAGTTTGAAATTGTGGGCCTTTCTGAGTAGTATGATGAAATCTCACTCTGTCCTGCTCTGTCCTACCCAGAACATGAATCATCCCTTTAATCAGCATATCCTTGCTGTATATACTCCCTGCCTGTTACTTAGTAGCTGTCTGGTTATCAGATTGTTTATCAGAAGGGAAGAGAGAGAGAGAGAGAGAGAGAGAGAGAGAGAGAGAGAGAGAGAAAGAAGGAAACCACATTCGCATAACTAATATTGATTACGATTGACTTTTTTAATAACACGGGGGTGAGAGGTGCCAATTCAGTTAAAAATCTACATGTAACTTGACTCCCCCAAAACTTAACTACTAAGAGTCTACTGTTGAATAGAAGCCTTACTAATAAAATAAATAGTCAATTAACATTTTGTATCTTATAGTATTATATACAGTATTCTTATAATAAAGTAAGCTAGAGAAAAAATATTATTAAGAAAATTATAAGGAAGAGAAAATAGATTTACAGTATTTGTTGAAAAAAGCAAATAAGTGGACCTGTGCAGTTTAAACTTATGTTGTTCAAGAGTCAACTGTATATTTCTATGATTGTCATATTTTATTATTCGTTATTTTTGTTAACCACATATTGTGCTTAAATTATATGTTAAACTTTATCGTAGGTATGTACATAGAGGAAAAAACATAGTATATATAAGATTTGTTACTATTAGTGATTTCAGGAATCCATTGGCAGTCTTGGAAAATACCCCCCATAGATAAGGGAGGACTACCGCACATAATAACTCTATTCTCACATCTGCTCATAAGTCAAACACTAGATGTTGGTCTTGCTTTCACGAAATTGATGGTTTTATTTTGAAATTAAATTCAGCATATTTTTTTTGCATTTATATAGGTACATGATTTTTAACATATGGTTAAAAAGGAGGACAAAGAACTATGCTTATTAAAAAATCTCCTACTTTACATCCCCTGTATTCTCAAATTTAACATTCTATGTTTAAAATATTTGAGTGACCCTGACGTTTATAGCAGATAGTAATTTGTAATTTTGCAGAGATTTAAACATTTTGATGTTTTTATTTTTGTCAACCACAGATACCTTTATGTTTTTCTTCCCTAATTTTAATCTAATATATATTCTTTTCTAAAATTCAAAGTATACAGATAATTATCTCTTTTTGCTAATTATGTAATATATAGATAGTGTATTATTGAATTGGGTACTTGAAACCTATGTAATTTTATTAACTAATGTCATCCCAATAAATTAATAAAAAAGGATGAGTATATACATTTGTCAATATTCATTGAACTGTTCTCTTAAAATGAGAGCATTTGATTGAATGTAAATTTTAAAATTAAAAACGTACACGTGAAAAAAAAGGAAAATGTACACAAACATGTTAGGCAGAGGTGAACTGTTGGATTTGGGTATGTTTTTCCCAGACTCTCTCTGATTGTTCTTGACAATGCATCCAGAGCGATCTTTTAAAATGCAAATAATTTCATATCATTCCTCTGCTTAAAAATCTCTAATGGTCTCCATCACATAGAATAAACTATACATGCTTTATTAGATCCTTCAAAGATCCATGTTTTTTGACATCTTCCATCTTTCCAATCACCTTTTCTACCATCGCCATCCTACCTTCCATTTTGTTCCAGTCTCTCTAGCCCTCTAACTCTTCTGCAAACCTGTAGATCTTTTTTCTGATTTGGCTCACCCTCTGTTCAGAACTGTGTTCTCTCAGAATTGACATTAACCTGGCCTCAATTCAGCTGTGCCTCTTCAGAGTGGCCTTTCTTGATAACTTATCTAAAATAATCCACACCCGTGACCCTGACACTTTCATACCCTGCTTTGATTTTCTTCATATTGCTTACTACTACCTGTACGCAATTTTAGTTTACCTGGGTATTTGTCTTTCCTCTCACTTGATTATGAGCTTCATGAGCTTCATGAAAGTTTAAACTTTTTATTCTCAAGTGGCTAGAACAGTGCTGGCACATAGTAGGTGATTAATATTTATTTTTAAATGGTTGAGTAAGTGCATATACTAACACAATTTATAATATAAAAATTTTTGATAGAAGTAAAATCATACCATACACACTACCTTATACTATTATTTAAAATCTAACTACTTTGTCTATAAATAAATTAAATGCATCATTATATTAACACCTGAATAATATCCCATAATAGAGCTATATCTTAATTTATTTAATCACTTCTCTACCATTGAAGATTTAAGTTGTCTTTTTTTTCTGGTGATAGATGGTTTGTAATTAGAATGAATGTCTATATGAACACCCTTACACATATATCTTTGCAAGCGTATTTAATCATTTCCCCAGGATAAATTCCAATGGGTAGAATTTCTAAAGAGTCATATGTATCTCATCAAATTGTCCTCCGGAAAAATTGTTCTAACCGCCATTTTCCACAAGTACCCACTTCTCTGCACAACTTCACCAATATTGAATTCTTAATGATGTTAGTGAGGCATGGAATTTGCTTGTCTTTTGGGGATACAGAAGCATGTTGCTTAGCCAGCTAGCGAACCTAGCCGACTGCCAGCCTTCATATTCCATCTCGACTATCTATAGAGTTGACCTAACAGAGCAATAAAACTTCCATTTCCTTGTGAATAACTTTTCCTCAAAGAAATCCAACCCAGCAAGCTGTCACAGAATGAAGAGAGAATAAGGAGGTCAAGCAGAGTGAAGGCTCCAAGCCAAAACAAACAAACAAACAAACAAGCAACACCATATTTGATGTCTGAGTATAAATAGGTATTCTCGGTGGTCCCTAATGAATGGCATGTATCTACTGTACAAGTATCTCTTAGGTTTAGCTAACTCAGTGTGGAGAATCTTGCTATTTCAGAATAAAAAAGGCATTTATGTTTATCTCACTGGAATTCCGTATCCCTGTGGTTGTCACTTCTATTTGATCCATTTACATCCATGACAACAGAATGGGAAGGGGGGCGGTAACCTGAATGTGGGTATAGAGAAGAACTCCAAAAGGCCTCTTCATTTTAAATCAAAGGGAAGTTCAGATGTAAAAAAAAAAAACATTTATAATTAACTTTAAAGCCACATATATATATGTATATCTTTTGGTGTTAAGATCTCTGTGTTCTCACAACTTTAGAACTTAGTCGGGCAACTTAGAGGAGTATATTTGTATACAAGTATTTTCCTAATTTGAGAAAGTACTCTATGAAGTTATTATTAGATTCTGTAACATAGTTTTTCTAGAATTGCCACAGATTTACCATAATCAAATAATGTCAGTTAAGTAAACTTTCCTCTTTTTGTAAGTAATCATTATTATAGTTATCAATATAATAAAACATTAGTTTTGGTTGATCTCTCTTTACACCTGATCCCAAATTAAATTATTCCCAGAAAATTCTTGGCATCACGTTCTTTTGCAAAACTAGTGCTTTCAATCTTGGTAGTAATAAGAAAGTTGTATACTGATTGGAAAGTCTTTCATTTTAATCTCACTCCCACTAGAGGAGATTGATATAAATAAAATTTAAATGGAAAACACATCTCAGATGCCAGCAGTGAAAAAGACTTTGTCAGTCTAATGAAACGGTATCAGTTTTTCTCTACTTTATTCAATAAATTCTGAGTCATTTTCTAAATGGATTTGATTAAAGGAAAGTTCAGACTCCCAGTGAGATGCTCTTGGCACTGATGGAGACTTTAGACAAAGGAGAAAGAACAGGGTATGTGAAACCTCTTAGGCTGCTTCAGATCTATAAAAATTGATAGCAAGTAGGAGAGAAGTGTCTCTAACCTTGAACTTACCTATTGCCTTAGAAGCAAAATCCTGGGGAATTGAACAAGACACATTGTTCCTCTTATTTTATTAGGATGTCATGGGTGGTTGAGTGAATTACAATTGGCAATCTTGGGAGTGGGGTAAGGCTTGGGTGAAAACCTGTGGCTCTCAGTGCTTTATATACCCTTCTCACAGATGTTTGTAAGAGAACAACATGCTCTAAAGTCATTATGCTCATGTAGTCTCTGGGGAGGCTTTGATGCCTTCAGGTTTATTATAATAAATGAACTTCAGAAAACATACTGACTTTCATGTGAGGATGAAATGTGTAAATCTTGATCATACAGAATTCTTGTATTTAATTTTATTATGCGTGTTTTAAAACAGTAAAATAATTTGATAATTGTTCTTTTTAAATAATTTGGTAGGAACCACCTGATATCTGTTTGGTATATGCCTTTGCCTGTTAACACCTTGAGAAGTGGACAATAACAATCAACAGGTTTTCACCCAAGCCTTACTCCGCTCCCAAGATTGCCATGTTGACTATTTTTCCTATCAACAGGTGGAGTCTGTTTCCCCGACTCTTGTATCCAGGTTTGGCCATGTGATTCGTTTGGGCAATTAGGTATTGGCAAACATGTGCTTGGAGCTTGCTGCTTTTTGGAACCCCAAACTTACCATGATGAAAGGTCACATGGAGCAGAGAGTATCCTATCTGAGGCTCTTAACCACTAGGCTCCAGCTCCACAAAGTCACTGCTGGCCTAATCCTCAATCCTCTCAATTAATGTCTGAAACACATACATGACAGCCGCACTTTCAGTGGGTATCATAAAGGAAAATTCAGGAAAATTGATGCAATGCTGGCACTTACGTCATTGAATCAATGTCAACAGCCAATATCTCTGAATTTCTCGTATCCAAAAAAAAAAATCAATTCCTAGTATTCAAGCTACTGCATTTGGGCATCCTCTCAATTCATGTGGTCATGTGACCTAGTCTTAACCTCTTCGCATATTCCTACCACTTTGCCTCAGTGGTTAGTTCAGATGTGAATGAAACTAGCCAATAAGTTGGTTCTGAGCCTTTGATTGGCTCTTTTGGGAAAAAGAAGCTCTCTCTCCCATGAGATTGCTAAGCTGATAAGTCATAAATCTGAAGTGTCCAGGCCTCCCACATTCTTTCCCAACTTGCCACCTAACACAATCCCAAGTAATACCAAAGGTACTCAATAAGTATTTGTGGACTAACTAAATGAATGAGTTACTCCAGATATTTGACTGCACCAAGGTTAGATCACTTCCATTTCTATCTATTTAGCATAAATATTCTCAAAGATTGAAGAATAATTTTTTTTACATTCAAATTCAGAAATTCAGAAATTCAGAGGGCCTATATATCATTCCAAGAGTGGCTTTCTGTTCTCATTATGTGTCTCTCTACTTCGTATGCACAATCATATTATCCTTCACAATATGCCAAATGCAAGAGATATGGAACTGGCCTAGTTGTATGTAAATTAGGCATTTCCTGGAGCACTTAGGGTCATTGGGATTGTTGAGTTTTCTTAATTACAATCCAGATATGCTCGCAGTGGAGTAATACTAACTGTTATGGTATAGAGAAACTAAATCAATTTTACTTAACTATTAAGATTTATTTCAATGTCTTGTACTATTTGGGCAAGAAAAGAAGAGCATACAGAATTGCTCTCATGATGAAATATTTTCTGAGCCTTGCTATAACATAAGAAAGAAATTCAGAGAGAACTGGAAATTAGCCATCAAAAGAAAAAGGGAAAAATAGCAATTAAAGATAAGGCTTTTAATATTTATTTAATGTTGATTTAATATTATTTTCTGTCCTACATCTAGAGGGCTGAAATCTATCTCTACCCAAGTATGAGCCATGGGGTAAGAGTGTGAAAATCTTTTTGAATTGATAATATTTGGGGAGAAGACAGACCTGAAGAAAAATTTTTTCTTATATTCTGAGTTTTAAGTTGACTTTAACTTAAGTACCAAGTTCAAAAACCATTTTCATTTCACTTTCTGAGATGACAACTTTTATCAAAGAAAAAACGATCACCAGTGCAACATGATTTAACATGAAATTCTGAGTAAAGGCATACTGCTTTGTATTATAGAATTTCGTTGGGTCATAAGGGCCCTTTCTACAAAATGAAATATACCAAAATTACTTCCTTTCAGTTATGAATCTCATTTTGCAACTTTTCATCAATAATGTCTCCCCTCGATTCAGAAAGGTAAATCATAAATATTATCTAAGTCCATGATAAACACACATCTTAATATCAACTCATTTCTGAAACTTGTCTTGCTCTGCAAAGCAGCTGGCATAAAACAATGAGGTAATCATCAGTCATCTTCTAATGAGCCCCTTCCTACAATTGTAGTTCAGACCAAGAAGTTCCATTTTGTGAAAAATATAGACAAATGTATCAACTTATTATTTGGGAGTGGAAGAAGAATTGATATTTAAAAATTAAATTTAGTCTTATCATTGATATTCACTGCTAAAGTAGTTGCCATGTAAAGTTTCAAAAAGCAGGCTTTATGGACAAATAAAAATTAATTGGAAACCAGTGTTGTTCTCATCTGTTATTTGGCCTCCCCAGCAATAATTCTACTTTTTCCTCCTGATGGTGATTCTTGGGTTTACCTTCTGGGATGCACCCTTCTTTCAATTTATGTGCTCATGTGACCTAGTCCCAACATCTTTGCATATTGCTACCTCTTTGCCTTGGTGATTGGTTCAGATGTGAATGACACTAGCCAAAGAGTTGGTTCTGGGACTTTGACTGGCTCTTTTGGGGAAAAAAGCTCTGTCTCTCATGGGATTGCTAAATTAATAAGTTATAAATCTGAAGTGTCCGGGACTCCCACATAGAGTGGTTCTGCTTGAGAATAAAGACAACACACAGGAAATCACAGGCAAGAGATGGTGACCAAGAGACAAAGTCTTAAGCTCTGCTTGATAGTCTGAGTCCAGGCGTAATCGCAACTAACTTGATATATGGACTTTTCAATAGGAAGCCACTAAATTTCTTGTTTTGCGTAAGTCAATTTGACTGGTGCCTCTACAAGTGACAAATGGAAAGAATTCAGATGAAAATAAATGCAGTTTTGATGGAAATATAGGTATCATTGTGAGCTTTATTTGAAAGTTTATTATCCGAAATAAATTGACAACAATCTATTACACATACCACACAGACATATACCTATTGTATGAATTTTGTGAGCAGCAAATCATTAAAGTGTAGCTGTTAAGAGTAAAATCTCTGGAGTCAAATTCCCTTGCTTCAAATCCTGGCTCTATTGTGTGATCTTGATAAAAGCATTAACTTCTTTCCACCTCAGTTTTCTAATCTCTGAGATGGAGATAATAGTACCTAGCTTAAAGGATTGTAGAATTGAAGGGATTAATACATGTAAAGCTTCCTACCAATGCCTGGTACAAAGTAAGTGCTCAAAAACCTTAGCTTTTTATTATTATACAAGCATCAGCTGACCTCAAGTAGATGCAATTCAATTAAACATAAATGTATTGCTCTCCGGGTACTATGTTGGGGCTAAAGACAAACTGAATAAATTTCAGTCCGTGCCCTTAAGAAGCTCTTAGGTTAATCGAAGTTATTATAATTTAATTGCAATCAGTGTGGTCAGTGCAATGATAAAATAAACACTTTGAAATTATAACATTTATGGAGTACTTACTGTGGGCCAGGTATTGTGCTCAATGAATTGCATTGATTCTATAATTTAATCTTTATAATGGTCCTAAGATATAAGCACTGTTATTATCCCATTTTTTGAGAGGAGGAAATTAAACCAAAGTAAAGCTACAAAACTTGCCCATGATTGTACAGCCAGGAAGGGGCAGACTTGTGAATCAGCCAAAGCAGCTGTCTCCAGAGATGATTAGAAGTTGGAAAATGATGTCTAAGGTAAGTGTTGAAGGATGAATAGTAATTTGCAAAGTAAGCACAGTAGAGATTGGTAATTTTAGTGGAGGTAAAGCTATGCACAACCCAGAGGTGTAAACTAGAATAGTTTATTACAGGAACTATTAGTAGTTCAGCATTTGTGGAGCAAAAGTCCATGTGTATTTGTGAGTTAGTGAGGGCAGGTGAGGCTGGGCATATTTTCAGTACTGTGAATTTGATTATAGTCTTTTTAATTAACTAGGCTTTACTCAAATGCAGTTGCTGTGGCAAATCAAAGATGACATGAGGATATCAAAATGATTACTTTTGATCCAGAGCAAGTTCTCTCTCATCTCAGGTGATACTATATCTCTGTCAGATGAATTTCCCTTCCTGGGCCATGATTTGGCATTTGGAAAGTCCAATTCAGTAGATGGTGCTGGGGATGAATTAATTCATTTGGCAGAGACAAGCAGCATTGTTCTCGCTGAATATTGCCTTCAGTTCAGAGGTAGCTTGAAGGATGCTTACTCAGCATTTCTATCACTTCTCCAGTTGCAGGCCACTTGGCTACAGGATTGTACAGCTTTCCTTGTACTTTTTTATACACAAGGAGTGAGAGCAAAAACAAAACAAACAAACAAACAAATAAATGAACAAACCTGCAAAAGGCCATGATCCAAGCAAACAGTTTTTCACCTGAGTTTTAAACCATAGGGTGTCATTTTTAGAAAATGCTTCTTTTATGTAAATAAAATTATATAAAAATGAAACTTTATTTTCTTGCTGTAAGTGGAAAACTGACTTCATTTACTTAAAGATCAATATAAAAACTAATAGAACAACAATAACAAAAGGGTTACTTAATCTAGTTAAATGTTATCATCTTCCAAAGGTGAAGTCCTCACTTTGTTTTAAAAAACTGGTGATAAGTAAATTTTAGAGAGGTGTTAAAGTCAAAGTAGTACCAAACTGAGACTTCCCCTTAAAGATATCAGACCAGCTGAAGGAAACTGAAGAAGGAGCATTTTAATTACTCCGAACTTCATTGCTGTTTAGCACCATGTCTATTAATACCCCAAATAATCTTATTTATCATCATTGTTATATACTGAAAGCAATGAAATAATTTCTCTTTTTCTTCATCTCTTTTATTGTCTTTTCTAGTACCAGAAGAAAGAACTAGTGCTGTTCTTAGATGCTACACAATATCCTGATTGCTTTCATCCAAGACCACTTTTATTTAGGCCCATTAACTGTACACATTAATTGAATAATAAATAAATTAAACTGTAAAATATGAATCAGCTGCTACATAAGTAGCTTAATTTTTTCAGCTGGCATTCACATAAAAAATGTATAAATGAAGGTTCACATTTTTTGAAGGACAGCTCAGTTTTTGCCACATCTCTATGATGAAAAGCACCAGACTGAGAAGTCATCCTCCTGGTATTTTAAGACACATTTAATCACTGAATTTGGAAGACAGCCTTCAGTACCTGAATGTCCAGGAAAAAATATTAAGCAATCAAGTTTTATCAGTGATGACCAATAAAAGAGAAAAGCTAAATTTAGCTCTAAATTTCATTATTCAGATGGGTTGAGTGACCTCCTATATTCTTTAAAAGACTGATGGCCTTGAATGTTTAGGACTCTGAGAGAAATGAATTTTGAAGATGAAATAGGAAATAGGAAGTCACTTTAAAGATGCACAGAGGCACTCTCACACATGGACAGAGACCAAACTGTATCTGCTTTTATTGATCGAATAATGTGAATTGTGTTTTGAGAAATAATAGCCAGTGTAGTCTGTAAACAATACGTAGTTTCAACACATTTGAAACTCCCTAGGTTATTACATTCTGTGTTACTTTCAAAGGATGTGCAGAGAGCTAATAATGCTAGTATCTAATTTTTTAAAGGACATTTTCTTAAGCTGGCTACTCATTATCCTTCATGTTAACAAGGTAGTCTTTTAAAAGTTAATGAATAGGGAAATGTGGCGGAATGAGAGACATCCCCAGATCTCTCCCTTTGAAACAACAATAATGGAACATCTAAAATACAACGAAAAACACCCAAACTGCACACATGCAAGTCTGAGCATGGGATCTGCACATGAGAGCTACCACAGGTCAGAACCACAGGTGTTGGGTGGTGGACTGGGAGTAACAAAGAAGCTGCTTCTCGCAGCTGCCAGAGCTCCCTGTAGGAGAAGGGGGAGTGGAGAAAGAGCAGCGAGATCCCTGAACAGACCTGCGTGGGAAAGCTGTGAGCTTCACAAGCCTGGCTGGTGGCCTTCTCATCAGGCAAGAAGGCAAAGAAGCAGGATGGCAGAAAAATAACAGTTGATTTTTACCAGCCATGGTTGCAAATCCAAGGCTGGGTCACAGTCTCCAACTCCCAACCCAGATGGCCCCACCCCCATACCCACTGAGACTGAATACCGCAGAGCCCAGGAGAATCTGTGCAAACACTACTGAAACTGTTGCGAATACTGACAAGAACTGAAACTGAGGGTAGCGAGTGTGTTTAAATATCTATCGGAAAATAAAAAGACATTTTTAAGGCTTTACATAAAGCAGAGATTCAAGAGGCTTAGACACCACATACTGGAAACCAAAAGAAAAGCGCTTTCTTCGCAGGAAGCTAGAGAGAGACGTTCATATAATAAATCTTCTTTCTGGAAAAAAAGCAGAATACATTTCCATTAATGCCCAGGCGGAGACAAAGTCCATTAAACACCATGAACAACCAAAGTGACGAGGCATCTCAGAAAGAAAGAGAAAAATCTCCAGAAAATAAGCTTA
>NW_011888822.1:8520114-8522155 GCF_000151845.1 Pteropus vampyrus | reverse complement strand
ATATTCATAATAGTAACAACACACAAAGGATTCAGAAACAAAGTATATAACATAAAACAAGAAGAACCAGTGGGAAAACTCACAAAAGCTAATCAAAATAAAGAAAACTGAAACACAAGGACAAGGAAGCAATGGAAATACCAAGCTACCAGAAAGCAAAAGATAAAATAGCTATAAGAAGACCTCATATTTCAATAATCACCCTAAATGTAAATGGACTGAACTTACCAATAAAAAGGCACAGAGTTACAGAATGGATCAAAAAACAAAACCCAACCATATGCTGTCTCCAGGAGACACATCTCAGCTCCAAAACAAATACAGACTCAAAGTGAAAGGGTGGAAAATGATATTTCAAGCAAATGGCATTCAGAGAAAAGTGGGAATAGTGGTACTAATATCAGACGAAATAGACTTTGAAATAAAAAAAAAGTAAAGAAAGATACTGAGGAATACTTCATTATGATAAAGGGAATGATGCACCAAGAAGACATCACACTTATTAATATCTATGCTCCTAATCAGGAAGCCTTGAAATATATAAAGCAATTACTAACAGAACTAAAGGGAGAAACAGACCAAAACACTATCATAATAGGGGACCTATATACGCCACTGTCAGATATGGACAGATCATCCAAACAGAAAATCAATAAGGAAATAACATCCTTAAATGACACATTAGACCAAATGGACATAATCGATATTTATAGAGCCTCCCATCCCCAAACAGCTGCTTATACATTCTTCTCTAGTGCACATGGAACATTTTCAAGAATTGACCACATACTGGGACACAGAGATAGCCTCAACAAATAGAAGAGGGTTGAAATCATACCAACCATATTCTCTGATCATAATTCTTTGAAACTAGAGATCAACTGCAGAAAGAAATCAGGAAGAAACACAAATATATGGAGATAAACAACATGCTACTGAAGAATAACTGAGTCAGAGAAGAAATAAAAACAGAGATGAAGAGATACATAGAAATGAATGATAATGATAGTACAACATATCAAAACTTTCGGGACATGGCAAAAGCAGTCATAAGAAGAAAGTTCATATCATTACAGGCCTATCTCAAAAAATAAGAACAAGCCCAAATAAACAACCTAATGCTTCATCTTAAAAAACTAGAAAAGGAACTAGAAAAGTAAGAACAAATGAAGTGGAAAGTCAGCAGAAGGAAATAAATCATCAAAATTAGAGCAGAAATAAATGAAATTGAAAACAATAGAAAAAAAATGCAAAAAAAAGAGCTAGTTCTTTGAGAAAGTTAATAAAATTGACAAACCTCTGGCTAGACTCACCAAAGAAAAAAGAGAAAGGACACAAATAAACAAAATCAGGAATGAAAGAGGGGAAATTATGACTGATATCCCAGAAATACAAAGGATCATACAAGAATACTATGAAAAAGTATACTATACCAAATTTAATAACCTAGAAGAAATGAACCAGTACTTAGAAAAATAGAACCTCCAAGACTGAATCAAGAAGAACTGGAAAATGTAAATAGACCAATCAACAGTATAGAAATTGAAACAATCATCAAATACCTACCAAGAAGGAATGGCCCAGGATCGGATGGTTTCACCAGTGAATTCTATCAAACATTCAAAGAAGATTTAATACCTATTCTCCACAAACTCTTCCAAAAAATAGAAGAGGAGGCAATACTTCCTAACTCATTTTATGAGGCCACTATCACCCTGGTACCAAAATTTGGTAAAGATAACACAAAAAAAGAAAACTAACTACAGACCAATATCTTTCATGAACACAGATGCAAAAATCTTAAATAAGATACTAGTGAATCGAATACAGTAACATATTTAAAAGATTATACACCATGATCAAATGGGCTTCATCCCGGAGGCACATGGATGGTTCGATGTATACAAATCAATTAATATGATACACCACATAAACAAATTAAAAAATAAGAATCATATGATTATATCAATAGATGCATAAAAAGCCTTCGACAAGATACAGCATCCATTTATGATCAAAACACTTAACAAAATTGGTATAG
>NW_011888822.1:8517813-8520064 GCF_000151845.1 Pteropus vampyrus | reverse complement strand
ATCAAATGGGCTTCATCCCGGAGGCACATGGATGGTTCGATGTATACAAATCAATTAATATGATACACCACATAAACAAATTAAAAAATAAGAATCATATGATTATATCAATAGATGCATAAAAAGCCTTCGACAAGATACAGCATCCATTTATGATCAAAACACTTAACAAAATTGGTATAGCAGGAAAATACCTTAACATAATAGAGGCCATATATATCAAAACCTCAGCTAACATACCTAATGGCGAAAAATTAAAAACCTTCGCTCTAAGATCAGGAACAAAGCAAGGCTGTCCACTATAGTCACTGTTATTCAATATAACATTGGAGGTCCTAGCAAGTGCAATCAGACAAGAGAAAGACATAAAAGGCATCCAAACAGGAAATGAAGAAGTCAAACTGTCAATATTTGCAGATGACATGATTCTCTATATAGAAAACTCTAAAGACTCCACAAGAACAATACTAGAAACAATCAGCAAATACAGTAAAGTCTCTGGGTACAAAATCAATGTTCAAAAATCCATAGTGTTCCTATGCTCTAATAATGTAGCATCAGAAAAAGAAGTGGAAAAAATAATTCCTTTTGCAATTGCAACAAAAAGAATAAAATGCCTAGGAATAAATTCAATGAAACATGTGAAGGACTTATATAATGAAAACTACAAGATCCTATTAAAAGAAATCGAAGAAGATACAAAGAAATGGAAAGATATTCCGTGTTCTTGGATTGGAAGAATCGATATAGTTAAAATGACCATATTACCTAAAGCATTACACAGATTTAATACAGTCCTCATCAAAATCCCATTGGCGTTTTTTAAAGAAATAGAACAAGAAATCATCAGATTTGTATGAAAGCGCAAAAGACCCCTAACTGCCCAAGCCATCCTGAGAAAAAAGAACTCTGCTCAACTTCAAATTATACTACAAAGCGACAGTAATCAAAATAGCATGGTATTGGCAGTAAAACAGATACATGGACAAGTGGAACAGAATTGAGAGTCCAGAAGTAAACCAATATTTATATGGGCAAATAATTTTCAACAAAAAAGCCAAAAACATACAGTGGAGAAAGGAAAGCCTCTTCAATAAATGGTGCTGGGAAAACTGTAAAGCCACCTACAAAAGAATGAAATTAGACTGTTGTCTATCACAACAACCAAAATAAACTCAAAATGGATTAAGGACCTGAATATAAGACCTGAAACAATAAAATGCATAGAAGAAAACATAGGAACGAAACTCAAGGACCTTGTATTTAAAGAGGATTTTACGAATTTGACCTCAAAGACAAGGGAAGTAAAAGCAAAAATAAATGAATGGAACTACATCAAACTAAAAAGCTTCTGCTCAGCAAAAGAAACCATCAACAAGGTAAAGAGACAACCATACGAATGGGAAAATATATTTGCAAGCAACGCCTCTGAAGAGGGCCTAATATCCAAAATATACAAAGAACTCATGTAACTCAATAACAACAAAACAAATGATGTAATCAAAAAATGGGCAGAGGACCTGAATAGACACTTAACCCTAGAGGACTTACAAATGGCCAACAAATATTTGAAAAAGTGCTCAACATCGCTCGCTATTAGGGAAATGCAAATCAAAACAACAATGAGATACTATCTCACATCTGTTAGAAGAATTATAATCAACAGGACAAATAATAACAAATGTTGGAGATGATGCAGAGAAAAAGGAACCCTCATACACTGCTGGTGGGACTGCAAATTGGTACAGTCACTATGGAAAAAAGTATGGAGGTTCCTCAAAAAACTAAGAATTGATTTACCATATGATCCAGGAATTTCTCTATTGGGTATTTACCCCAAAGATTTGAAAACCCACATCCATAAAAATATCTGCACACCGATGTTCATAGGAGCATTATTCACAGTGGCCAGGACATGGAGCAACCGAAGTGTCCTACAATAAATGATTGGCTAAAAAAACTGCGGTACATATATACAATGGAATATTACTCAGCCTTAAGAAGAGATGAAATACTGCTATTTGCAACAACATGGATGGACCTTGAGATACTCATGCTAAGCGAAATAAACCAGACAGAAAAAGTTGAAAATCACATGATATCTTTACATGTGGGATATAAAACTAAAAGCAACAAATGAATACGACAAACAGAGACTCATGGACATGGACTATAGACTAGTGGTTACCACAGGGTAGGGTGTCGGGGAGGAGGGGAGAGGTAGATGGTTAAAGGGGGTCAAATATAGGGG
>NW_011888822.1:8514061-8517763 GCF_000151845.1 Pteropus vampyrus | reverse complement strand
CCTAACTGCCCAAGCCATCCTGAGAAAAAAGAACTCTGCTCAACTTCAAATTATACTACAAAGCGACAGTAATCAAAATAGCATGGTATTGGCAGTAAAACAGATACATGGACAAGTGGAACAGAATTGAGAGTCCAGAAGTAAACCAATATTTATATGGGCAAATAATTTTCAACAAAAAAGCCAAAAACATACAGTGGAGAAAGGAAAGCCTCTTCAATAAATGGTGCTGGGAAAACTGTAAAGCCACCTACAAAAGAATGAAATTAGACTGTTGTCTATCACAACAACCAAAATAAACTCAAAATGGATTAAGGACCTGAATATAAGACCTGAAACAATAAAATGCATAGAAGAAAACATAGGAACGAAACTCAAGGACCTTGTATTTAAAGAGGATTTTACGAATTTGACCTCAAAGACAAGGGAAGTAAAAGCAAAAATAAATGAATGGAACTACATCAAACTAAAAAGCTTCTGCTCAGCAAAAGAAACCATCAACAAGGTAAAGAGACAACCATACGAATGGGAAAATATATTTGCAAGCAACGCCTCTGAAGAGGGCCTAATATCCAAAATATACAAAGAACTCATGTAACTCAATAACAACAAAACAAATGATGTAATCAAAAAATGGGCAGAGGACCTGAATAGACACTTAACCCTAGAGGACTTACAAATGGCCAACAAATATTTGAAAAAGTGCTCAACATCGCTCGCTATTAGGGAAATGCAAATCAAAACAACAATGAGATACTATCTCACATCTGTTAGAAGAATTATAATCAACAGGACAAATAATAACAAATGTTGGAGATGATGCAGAGAAAAAGGAACCCTCATACACTGCTGGTGGGACTGCAAATTGGTACAGTCACTATGGAAAAAAGTATGGAGGTTCCTCAAAAAACTAAGAATTGATTTACCATATGATCCAGGAATTTCTCTATTGGGTATTTACCCCAAAGATTTGAAAACCCACATCCATAAAAATATCTGCACACCGATGTTCATAGGAGCATTATTCACAGTGGCCAGGACATGGAGCAACCGAAGTGTCCTACAATAAATGATTGGCTAAAAAAACTGCGGTACATATATACAATGGAATATTACTCAGCCTTAAGAAGAGATGAAATACTGCTATTTGCAACAACATGGATGGACCTTGAGATACTCATGCTAAGCGAAATAAACCAGACAGAAAAAGTTGAAAATCACATGATATCTTTACATGTGGGATATAAAACTAAAAGCAACAAATGAATACGACAAACAGAGACTCATGGACATGGACTATAGACTAGTGGTTACCACAGGGTAGGGTGTCGGGGAGGAGGGGAGAGGTAGATGGTTAAAGGGGGTCAAATATAGGGGGTAGGGGTGAAGTGGGTAAAGGAGACCAAATATATGATAGCTGAAGGCAACTGGACTCTGGGTGGTAAACACAATAGAATATACAGATGTCAAATTATAATGTACACCTGAAAATTATATAATTGTATTAACTAATGTTACCCCAATAAACTTAATAAAAAATAATTTAAAAAAATAGAAGAAAAAAAGATAATGAATGCTGTTTTTTAAAGAGTAAGTTTTATTGGAAGTACCTCAGTTCTATACTGTGGGAAAAATATATTTAAGTCCACTAAATGATTAAGGAAACAGAATGATATTTGTAAGCAAATTAATAGTCTTGGTTATGGCGCTGCTTTGTGGCAGCACGAGAAGTGGTTAAGAACTTTAACTGTAGAATTAAATGTGGAATCGGTGAGGCCTAGGTTTATATGTAACTTCTGTAAACCTTGATGTCCTCTTTCTTCAAATAGGGATAATCATAGTGTTCCTACATCAGTATTATTGTGATGATTATATATTAAATGGTTAATATAGAAGGAACTTGGAAAAGGAACTGTCATGTAAGTGCTATGTATGTTATTGATGATAGCCACCATCATTACTTATATTACTTAGAACCTTTCCTAGTATGTAACAAGTACTCAATTAAATATTGAATATCATTTATATTATCTGCTTTAATTCTAAAATGATATATTTGATCTTAATTTGAACAAGTAAACTATACTAAGAATGATAATAGGTGATTTTATAGAGTTATCTATGGTAACTAAGACTACCAGGTAAAGGTTAAAGAATTATAAGTCTGGAGGAGGAAAAAGAAATGGCATAGATGATAGAAGCTTTGTTCATCTCTCTGGTGACCAAATCAAGGTTGTGATGGAAACGAAGAGCAGCAGCAAGGAAAAAATCACCTGAGATCTAAATGAACAAGGCATACAACTAGGGAGAAATCCAAGAAATCACTCTGCAATGTCAGAAAGTAGGACGAGTGAGGACGCGGGACTGCCTAGTCCTGAGCAGCTAAGATGGAGGCTGCGGCATTGGCAGCAGCAGACACCTCTTAAAGGGGTCGCGTCCACAAGCAGATTTTCATGGTGACCGACCAGCACGACCACATGCAGATTCAGTTGCACCCAGGAGGCACGAGGGACTTACAGGGAGACATTGTTGGAGCGAGGGCCAAGTAGAGACTTGCTCTGTGCCGGCGGTATCCATTGTACCCTGTTAAGCCCTCCCCCATACCAGTGCGTTGGACACAGTGCCACCATAGCCATGACATCATCAAACTGGATAACAGAGGTCACTCCGCCCAGAGGACTCCCTGACACCAGGTATATCCTCAGCAAGTCAGGTGCTCCTTGCTGAGCAGCGCCTAGACTCACACCGGAGGCAGCTGGCCTTGGTTTCTGGTGTGGCCTTTTGAGGCAACTATAAGCACAGCACATGTGGATTGCTTGCTGAATCTTAACAAATCCTACTCCAGAGGGGTAGAGGCTCGGAGTAAATTGCCTGCAGCTAAACCCCTTTCAGGACTTTGCCACTGGATACCTACTTCTCAAATTCACACTAGTAAGACCAGGAGACTTAGGAGCTTTGCTTAGTAGATAGAAACAGACACGAAAAGGCAGCCAAAATGGGAAGACAAAGAAGCAGAAACCATATGAGAGAACAGAACAGAGATCCAGATATAATAGAGTCAAGTAATCTAACAGATGCAGAGTTCAAAACACAGGTTATAAAGAACCTGTGAACTTTTGGGAAGTGTAGAGAACTCCAACGGAGATAAAAACATGAAAGTGGAAATTGAAATCATACAAGGGAATCAATCTGAAACGAAGAAAACATTATCTAAGATTAGCAGTACATTAAATGGAATAAACGAAGGAATAAACAAAGCGAATCAAGAAAAGGATCAAATGCCCTATCTCAAGGACAGGAAAGGCAAGGACATGCAAGCAGAATGGCAAGAGATAAGATGCCAAAACTATAAAAATAATTTAAGGAGCATACGGGACACTATTAAGGGTCCAAATATCCTCTGATTGGTGTAACTGAAGAAAATCAAGATTTTAACAGCTATTTGAAGAAATAATGAAGGAAAACTTCCCTAACCTGGTGAAAAAATGGACATAAAACCCCAAGAAGCTCAGAGAATTCCAATAATCAGGAATCCAAAGAGGCTCATACCAAGACACATCATAATTAAAATGCTAAAGGTTAAATACAAAGAAAGAATATTAAAAACAGCAAGAGAAAAGTAGATAGTTACTTATAAGGGAACACCCATAAGACTGGCAGCTGATTTTTCAAAAGATGCCATGCAGGACAGAGGGCAAAAAA
>NW_011888822.1:8506230-8512761 GCF_000151845.1 Pteropus vampyrus | reverse complement strand
TTAAAAACAGCAAGAGAAAAGTAGATAGTTACTTATAAGGGAACACCCATAAGACTGGCAGCTGATTTTTCAAAAGATGCCATGCAGGACAGAGGGCAAAAAACATTCAACAGGATGAAAACCCAGGATCTACAACAAAGAATAATTTATTCAGTAAAGCTATCATTTAGAGTTGAAGGACAGATAAAGATCTTTCCAGACAAAAATAAGATAAAGGAATTTATCAACACCAAGCCAGTATTACAGGAAATGTTGGAAAGACTTCTTTAAGAAGAAAAAACATGTATCAAAAACAGGAATAAAGAATGGTGTCTACGGCTATTCCACCCTGAACAAGCCTGATCCTGTCTGATCTCAGAAGCTAAGCAGAGTCAGATATGGTTAGTACTTGGATGGGAGACTGCCTAGGAAGATCAGATGTTGTAGGTGTAAAAAATAAAAAATAAGGAATTGTAAGCTGACAAGATCCTTGCAATCTGTGAGGTCACCTAAAAAACAAAACGAAACAAAAAAAAAGAATGGTAACAACTGCATTTCTATCAATAAGTACCTTAAATGGAAAAGAATTAAGTGTGCCAACCAAAAGAAAGAGTGGCTGAAAGGATAAGAAAACAAGACTCCTACATATGAAAAGGAAGAGGATGGAAAAAGATATTGCTTTGATGGACCTAGAAGGTATTTAAGTAAGACAGAGAGAGATAAACACTATATGATTTCGCTTATATGTGGAACTTAAGGAATAAAAAGAAAAAACTAATCAAAAACAGACTCACAAATATAGTGGACAATTTGGTGATGAACACATGGGCGGGGGGCTTGGGGGTTGGAAAAATGGGGTGAAGGGTTAAAGAAGTACATGTTAGTAGCTAATGGATGGTCACAGGGATGGGGAGCATAGCACAGAGAATGCAGTTAGCATTAATATGTTGGCTAGGTGGAGGGCCATGGGAGGGAGGGAGCAATTGGGGGGATCCTTTTATGAACTATATAGATGTATAACCAAAGTACTGTATACTTGAAATTAATTAAAATAAATAAATTTTAAAAATTATAAGTCCAATGAATATTAATCTGTATTTAACAAATAGTATTTAAAAAATTAAAAGCATATATATACATACATATATATGTATATATATACAAAATCATTCTTAATATTTAGAGTAAGAGATTCCTTTGAATCATTTTTCAGCATGAAAAACTTATATTTACCCAGCTCATGCCCTATTAATTCTATTCAATTAATTTAGGTTTTATTATTTTAATATAAAAAAAGATTACCTTATCTAGTGTATTTCCAACCAAGCCCTAGAAGATACAAGTTATTCGACTTGTCTGTGAGTAAAAATATATTAGAAACTTACTGAATTTTTGAAGATAATTATGTTAGTAACATTTATGGCAACTGCCTTTGCTAGTAGTATTAGTTTCACATTTGTTTTCATACCTTTAACTTCATCTTTAAATTCATCATATCAAGAAGACGAGCCTTATTTCCATATTTATTGCTTTCCAGATATTTATACTATATGTTTATTTAAAAAATAGCAATGGGTATAATTTTGAATGTGCAAAGCAAATGAAATATGATTGCAAAAGATCTAGTGAGTTTTTCCCTTTTGGGGTCAGGAAAATAGCTAGCAGAGTGGAGAAATTCATCTGCATTTGAGTCTTCTTTACAGACACTCTGGAAAACCAATACAATAGATACCTGACCCTCCTATTATTATTCTTCTGAATAAGCAAGAACAGACTTAAGTCAAAAGGTATAAAATCTTGAGATTTGTAATGAGCTGGTTCATATCAGGAAGAAAATTTCTAACTTATATTTACCAAAGAAGCCAAAAGATAGCCAAAGATATTTCTTTTCTTAACTCTTTGATAGAGTCCAATAAATCTGTCACCTTGAATTTTTATTTCCGTTTTATTTATTTTTCCCCTTTACTATGTCCAATGACAGTGGAAAGAATTGGGAATCAAAATTCTCTAGCGTAAGTTTGCACTCTTGTTAATTAACTGTCACCTGGTTTGACTTACTCAACTTTTTGAGTCTCAGTTTCTTTATTCTAAGAAGTACGTTAATTCTAAATTTTAGATGCAATATAAAATTTGTTAATATTTTATGGATAGTTATGAACATAGATGGCTAAGACTTATGCCCTGAGACATGTAGCTAAGAAATGTTATGTTGTACCCAGTCAACCACTGGTGGCTCTCTGGATTAGCAAGGATGCAAGCAGCTCTTCAAGAGACTGGAGGGTTAAATTGTGCTTCCTAAAGCTCAAGGTGGTATGACTGGGTCTGAATTCTCATTTAAGGAAACTCTACTTTCTGAGTGAAAGGAAAAATATCACAAAGGGCTATGTATATCTGTATTTCTGTATATAATTGTGTGTGTGTGTGTGTGTGTGTGTGTGTGTGTGTACTCAATCACTTTATTACCCGAAAGTCTATTAGTATCAGGCAAAGTGCTAAGCATTGGGAATGTGAAAATGGGAAAGGCACTGTTTGTTCTCCTTTGAGTTGCTCAGAGTCTAATTGGGGTGACAATCTAGCTAATGAGTAAATGTGGTTTAGTGTTATAAGTCCTATTGCAGATTTAGAAAGATTTCTATTAGGAGATAGTAAAGCAGAGCAAGAAAGGAAAGAGCATTGATGGCAGAGGACCAACCTTTGCATATGCCTAACATGAGAGGAAGCATGGAGCAAGGATATGAGGATAGATCATTTAGGGTCATATAAGCACAATCATGGCATTGAACTTTATTCTGAGATAATGGGCACTCAAAATTATATATAATGTAGGTCTTTCCCACCTTGAGTCCAGAAAGGGCATAAACTAGTTGTAAAAGCCCTCTGGAGCCGGGTGCCTCAACAAAATGGGTCCAGTTCCTTTCAGCCCCATTTTATTCTCTCTTTCAAGATCCTATTTCTTTTTGGTGTATCTTCCATCCTTTGCTTCCCATGTGGTGGTGTCCACATTCTGGGGACCTTCTTTTGCTTTTCCTTGTGTAGTTTTCTGTCATTTTCTGAAAGTGATTGAACCAAAACATTACTTTCATGTGTTGATAATGGCTGATAATGATTAGATGAATTACTCTTTCAAGGGGCGTTGGGTTTTAAAAACAATTAGGATTATAACAGTGATTTAAAAAGTCTCCCATTTTTCATGGTCTTTACTGGTCCTTACTCATAAGGATTTAAATCGAAATTCAGATAATACTTGGAATCTTTTTGTTGTTGTTGTTCACATAAAATTAGAAACATATTCATTTTGTCTTAATGATTGCTTAACCTAGTGGAAGAGTGGAATGTGGAATATCAGAAAACAGGGCTGCAATCCGGCCAGTGTCCTTCAATTAAATCCATAACTGCCTTTCCCTTTACCTCTGCGAAGGGCAGAATGAACATGAAATGAACTCTAACAAGGCTACATATACTGATGACACCTCACTGATTAACTTGTATCCTTTTTTTCCCCTGTGGGACCATACAACACAAACTTTCCCCAGGCTTCTTTGGTAATTTGTTTGTGACAATTAAACAAAAAAGTATATGTAAAACACCTAGCACTGCACCTGACACATAGCAAGTACTCAAGGAGTATAAATTCTCCTCTTTTATACATAGAGATTTCTAGTGCCACATCAATACCTAGAGATTCATGTGACAGTGATTAAGAGGTTTGATTCTTGGGTCAGAAAGACCAGAGTTGATTTTTGGTCTCACTGCTGATCCTCAAACACATCCACTGTACTCCCATCTTCAAGCCTCTGCTCTTGCACCTTTTGCTGCTTCTAATCTGTTATTCCATGCCTTTGCTTGACTAACTCTCTTATCTTCTAGTGTTTTCTCAACTCTCACTTGTTCCATGAGTTCTATTTGTATTATTTTATTTGATATTATTACTTACCTCCCTTTTTCCATCACTCTGGATCCAAAATAACCTACTCTATTTTTTAATAAATTTATAATTTCCAAATTTAATGTATATATTATTATCAGTCTTGTTTTTTGTTTTGTTTTGTTTTGTCTGATTACCCCCACGGGCATGCAGGCTTTTCAAGAGCATAAGTATTTTCTGTTTCATTCATGGATGGATCTCAGGTGTTTAAGTCTGTTGCTGGCACAGAGGAACAAAAATGTTCTTGAAAGCTATGAAAATTAAATGAGATAATGAAGAGCTTGACACCCAGTGAAAGCTCAAGAAATGTTATAAAAAATATAAAGGAAAACACAAGATATCTTTCTGGACAATTGAGATTTTTCCATGTTGTTATGGACTGAATGTTTGTGTTCCCCCAAATCCATAGGTTGAAGCCCTAACTCCCGGTATTGCTGTATTTTGAGTAAGTAATTAAGGATAACTAAGGTCAAAAGAGCGGGGGGCTATGATTTGATAGAATTAGTCTTTAAAAGAAGAGACACCAGAGAACTCACTATATCTCTCAAGAAGGAAGCCTTCCACAAGCCAAGAAGAGAGTCCTTACAAGAAATCAGAACTTTGATTTTGGACTTTCAGCCTCTAGAACTGTGAGAAAATAAATCTCTTTTGTTTAAGTTGCCCAGTCTGGGTATTTTGTTATAGCAGCATGTGCTGACAAATACATACATGTTTGGATATTTTTGCATATTTTGCAAAGAAGAGCTTGCTTCTGAATAAATATTACTTTGAAATAATATGATATCCTGTTTCTTGTGGGGTCAAACACTTTCTCATGACTTAGTTTACATAACTTCACCATCTCCCTATGCACTATAGAGGTCACACATTATTACCCTTATTGCCATTTTGCATGTGGAGAAATGGGCTCAGGAAGGTTAAGAGATTCATATAAGGTCACACAGTGAAATATGCTAGGAATCTGGGTGTCTAATCCGCAGCTGCATTTACCACACTACAATGCTTCACAAGGCCAAATGTACTCTTACTGAAAATATAACAATTTTAGACTCTAAAAATCTTGTGAGCTCCATAATCATTTAGTAAGACAATATCTGTTTCTCATTATAGATATTGTGTTTCTCACTATAGCTCAGCTGAATGGTAAGCATAGTTAAAGAGTACGATGAAGGGGAGAAGAGCTAAAAATTTCTAGCTGCTAGTTTCATCACACTTTTTTTACTCTGATCTGACTACCTGATAATCATAGATTATAACTTAAAAAAGAATACTGATCTCATTTTTCCATATAAATATTATTCCAACAGAACTTTTTTCTACTTTATCTCAGTAACACCAGTAGCAGGGATCTCTCCCCACACTCATCTCATCATTGTTCTCTATCAGCCTATGTTTGCTTTTGAGTGGATTGTCTGATCTTTAGTTCAATTTTAAAGTCCAGTGTGGGTTCTGTGGTAAGGTAAGTTAGGTAAGTTATGGTAAGGTAAGTGCAGACAAAAGATGATCAACAGTTCTAATCCAGTCACTGCCAGGGGCATAGTGTTTAGATCTCAAAGCTTTGTCTAGACCTGAGGAGAAAGAATACTGTGATTGATTATCAATATCTACCATGGACGAGAAGGGCAGAATGGCAACATAAACGCTGTGGTTTGCTATGCATAGCCTAGAATTTCAAATATCTAAAACCCTTCCCAGATCACAGGCCTCACACAAGGCCATAAAAAAACATCTTCTAGCCTAGGAAAAATTTAGAGTACTTTATTTCCATAAGAATACATATTTCTGATTCACTTGCAGTATGGCTGCTTTTGGGAATGATTCAAATGAAACGAATGAGTATATTTCAGTTATTTCAAAAGAGGATATTTTTAAGAACATTTCATCCGGCAAACTCACTGAGATAGGTCACTCTTAGATACTAAGTTAGAGCAACCTGAAAAATTAACTTACATGAAAAATATTTAAAAATATAACATTTTCTCATGTAAGAACAATTATTTCACCCTGAATTATTGGGCACTAATGAACTAATCAGGAACCAATCAGACAACTAAACACAGACCAAAGGAACTCAGTATTGCCCTAATTATGGCCACATAGGGTTTACTCCAGCTCTCAGATATTGGAAACTACCCTGGAGTGTAAATTGATAAAGCGTATTTGCTATATGTGTTGTGTGTGTGGAACACACCCTACGGTGGCTGCTAGTGATTCATGTTCTTATACAGTCCACTCTGCTTGAGTGTGGGCAGGACTTGTGACTTGGTTTGAAGAAATAGAACATGAAAAAAGGGATGGAGATGCTACTTCCAAGATTATGTTTCTTTATATAAGACTCCATCTTTGTAGATTGGAAAGAGAGAGGTTCTCCTGCTGGTCTTGAAGCAAAGCAACCATATTGTAAACTACCTATGGAGAGGGTTATGTGGTAGTGAATTACAAACAGCTTCTAGCACCTGCGAGTGGCTTCCATCTGGCATCCAGCAAGAAGCTAGTCTCTTGTCAGACAGCTGCAAGGAAATAAATTTTGCCAATAGCTTGAATAAGCTTGAGAGTGGATTCTTCCCCAGTCAGGCTTTCAGATAACACAGCCCACCTGGCACTTTGATTGCAGTCTGGTAAGGCAT
>NW_011888822.1:8503375-8506180 GCF_000151845.1 Pteropus vampyrus | reverse complement strand
AGGAACCAATCAGACAACTAAACACAGACCAAAGGAACTCAGTATTGCCCTAATTATGGCCACATAGGGTTTACTCCAGCTCTCAGATATTGGAAACTACCCTGGAGTGTAAATTGATAAAGCGTATTTGCTATATGTGTTGTGTGTGTGGAACACACCCTACGGTGGCCGCTAGTGATTCATGTTCTTATACAGTCCACTCTGCTTGAGTGTGGGCAGGACTTGTGACTTGGTTTGAAGAAATAGAACATGAAAAAAGGGATGGAGATGCTACTTCCAAGATTATGTTTCTTTATATAAGACTCCATCTTTGTAGATTGGAAAGAGAGAGGTTCTCCTGCTGGTCTTGAAGCAAAGCAACCATATTGTAAACTACCTATGGAGAGGGTTATGTGGTAGTGAATTGCAAACAGCTTCTAGCACCTGCGAGTGGCTTCCATCTGGCATCCAGCAAGAAGCTAGTCTCTTGTCAGACAGCTGCAAGGAAATAAATTTTGCCAATAGCTTGAATAAGCTTGAGAGTGGATTCTTCCCCAGTCAGGCTTTCAGATAACACAGCCCACCTGGCACTTTGATTGCAGTCTGGTAAGGCATTGAGCTGAGGATCCAACTAAGTCTGAAATCCTGATACAGAAGCTTTGAGTTAATAAATGTGTGTTAATTTGGTAAATTTATGTAATTACTTAAACAGAAATAGAAAAAAATAATATAAGGTCAGGGAAGGAATTTAAAATGTGAACTTTGGACTTGAATAATGGAATTATAAGGTTTTAGTCATCCTCAAAATGTCAAGCATGAGAGAACCTGTTAAAAGACGGAAGTAGAGACATCGAAAGTATACCACTTGTAACATGTATGATTATCCCCTGGACAGTGTTTTTTACTTTTTATGTTCGCAAAACATGTTTTGGTTGAACGCTTGAAAGAATTAAACTATCTGTGTCTCTGCAGTTATCTCATTATACATTTTAGCATCCTCTAAAACTATGTCAACTGTTTGAGCAGAACAATTTGCTGCCTTGACTTTGCTCTTTTATATGTGTAGGAGTTAGCTCTCTCATGTTTCAGTAAACATACTTTGGCCTTTGGTGTCTGCTTAACAGAATGTAATACTTCTTATCTTTTACTTGCATCAAGATGTACTCTGTTCTTATTCCACATAACCCCCCAATTTTATAATCTGAAAGCCTTTCCTTATAACCTTTGTTTTTGAGCACACATCCTCAGTTTTAGCAGGAGTGAATTTTATGCTTGGTTGTATTTTGATCCTTTGAATAGATTGTGGTGCACTCATGTAGCATAGCATAAGGCTGAAACCACTATCCCTTGCTACCCTTGGAGAGATTTTTACTCTTAAATGGCCATTAATAAATCTGTTGATGCAGACAGGGGATATTTTAAAGTTTATTAGCTTAAATGTTAAGGGATTAAGTGGTAAATTTGCAGTAAAAGAATGAAAAAAGGATTGATAACCACGTTTTTAGATTTGGTAGAGGATTTTCTTTTCCTTTTAGAATCAGATATGAAGACACTTGAATCATGTTGTCATGACAGGGGCAGCTGCAAATCTCTTGTGACTATGCTCGTGTTTGGACCAGGTAAAACTAATCAAGTTAGCTGAAAGTCCCAGTGGCAGATACTGCAGAACAATGTGTCTGTCATGGTTGGATCCTGGTTAAAATCCTAATTAAGATGCTCCGAGAATGCTCTCTGAGTCCAGGGACGTCTCTCATGGTGCCTTGGCAGGCAAATGCATCATGCCTGCTCTGTGAGCAATTTGTTCTTAAGGCAACTCAGGTTAAGATAGCAGTGAAGGAGCCTTCCTGGCTTTCAAAACAAAGGCCTAAGAAGCAGGTTCTCTCTAGCTCAAATTCATTAGGGGAACCTGGTTGTATAGGAAAGATCCTTATAGAAAAATACCTATGGCAGGCTAAGAGGATATACAAACTCTATGGCTAGTAAGATTTACCCTTTGCTTTTTACATAAATGAGGTTAAAATGTGGTTATTCATATTTTCCTTGTCCCTTCACCACAAATTTATATATATAACTTTAAAAAATCAGTCAAGTAAATAAGCACTAAAATTCAGTTTGCTGTGCATTAGATTAATTTTTTTCTGTGGTTATCAAGTTTGTCCAGACTATATTATTATGATAGTATAATGATAATGATTATGACCATGACTATCATTGTCATGAAGGTCATCATCATCATTAACAACTATTTACTTAATCATTCTAGCAGTGTTGAGTATTTAGTTCAAATACAAAAACAAACCCATCAGTGCTGTTTCACTGGCTTCCTTTCCAAAATATGCATTGTTGAAAAATGATGCTTCTTTCTGGGGAAATGGACACATATTACCTTTTTGCTACAAAAGTCTTTCCACAGGAATGATTCTTGGAATAATTAAAAAAACATTATTAGATTAAATTCACATAACTAAAACACACCATACTGTCCATTTTAAAGTGTATAATTCAGTGGATTTTAGTGCATTTGCACTGTACAGTTATTGTCACTGATTGCAGAATATTTTCATGATCCCAAACGAATACCCTGTACCAACTAAGCATCACTTGCCACTTCCCTCTTACTATAGCTCCTGGCAATGACTAGGCTTCTTTCTGTCTCGAGAGATCTGCCTTTTCTGGGTATTTCATATAAATGGAAGAATGCAATATATGGCCTTTTACATTTGGCTCCTTCACATAGGATAATGTTTTCAAAGTTCATTCATGTTATGGTGTGCATCAGTACTTCATTCCTTTTTATGGCCGAGTAATATTCTATTGCATGGCTAT
>NW_011888822.1:8499588-8503225 GCF_000151845.1 Pteropus vampyrus | reverse complement strand
CTAGTATAAAGATTTTTGTTAGAATTTTGATTTGAATACATGTCTTCAATTCTTTTGGGTCTTGGAATGATTTTAAGGTTTGATTTTGAGTTTTTAAACCTGGTCAACACCAGTTTCAACAATGCTATAGCGTTTTGCATGTTATATTTCTAAGAGAGTCAAGAAGGAGCTGTTTGATTTTGGAAGGATGAAGGTGACTGTGGCAGATAAAATACATGCGGAGGAGGACAAGGAGCATGGGCCCTCTCTGAGGTAAATATAATTTCTCATCATCTGATTTACTGGTAGTGTTTGAGATTGTCTCTACTTGCCTATGATTCTTAGTCTGTCTATATTCATCTGTGTTTTCAGGAATAAGTTCTATTTCTATACAGTTACTCTATGTTTAATAATATGCTTAAACAGTGAACATTTAATCCATTAATTGTCTAAAATTATGAGATCTAATGAATAAATCAGGATATTTAGGCACTGTAGACCAGGATCCATTAATAACTATTTTGTGTTTGATGACAATTTTCGTTCCTGTGTGTTCTAAAGCACAAGAAGACCAAAATTTATTTTTCCAAGCAGGTAATAAAAGGAATAATAATTATAATCCTTATCTGTAAAATGGAGTTAATAATAGGGTTACTGTGAGGATTAAGTAACAATATATTTAAATTGCTTTAAACATTGCCCTAAATATTAGTCAATCATTATTATTACTCATTCAATGCACAGCAACAAAAATGATAATTTAAAAAGTAAATCAAACCACGTCATCCCCCTTCAATGTCTTTCCACTTTACTGACTCAGTAAAAAATTTGTCTGAATGATTTCACTTCTAATTTCCCAAAGTTTTTCTTCTTGCTTACTCTGCTGCAACCACGCTGTTTCCTTTCCTAAAACAGATTAAGATTTCTCTGCCTCAGGGATTTGGCACCAGCTTCTCCCTCTGCTGGGAGTGTTTGTATTCTATACTTCTCTTGGCTGGTTGCTCCTCTTCTCGTGGAAATTTGCTTCAGTGTTACTTTCCTGTAGATGCCTTGCTTGCTAAAAGGGACCTTCCATTATGAATTTCTATTTCTATTCCTATTTGCTATAGTCAAATGATAGCTTAATTATAACCTGCAGTTATTTTATTTAATTACCCACTGACTTTCTAAGTCTCTTGAAAGGACTGATATTTAGCACAATGTTTAGATATTTATGATATATATTTATCAATATTTTCTAAATAAATATAAACTATTTCTGGAGAGTTAAGTAAGTATTTTATAAGTATGATTATATACTATGTTTTATATACTCTCGTGATAGGTATCATCAACTCTCATAAAATTTTAAAATTATTTATATATTCTTTTACATATTTTATTTTTCATTCCTCAGAGGATTTGAAATAACAATACTGTTGAGTTTTGGTTATGGACTGAATCACTTAAGGCATGTTTTGACTTTGCAGTGTTCGTTTTATATGGTAATTCAGTTTTAAGTAGACTCAGTAAAAGAGGGAATTAAGAGTAGAAAGATCTAAATTCTATATTAGATACTTGAAGGTCCTTAGATTCCTAAAATAATTTCTTTCTTTTGGTAGCTGAATCTTAACTTTTTTGGAGAATCATCTAATTCCTACTCTCCATTCATATGTTTCAAGAGTGGGCATGTGACTTTTTCTTGCCTCCTCATAAATCAAGTTCTTCAGGTCACAGTGATTGCTCAGAGTAGGAGCTGACAAACTTTTTTTTGTAAAGGGCCAGACACAAAATATTTCCACCTCGTAGGCTATATAGTCTCTGTCTAACTATTCAACTCTGTCATTATATCATGAAAGCAGCCTAGATTATGTAAACAAATGGGCATGGCTTTGTTTCATTTCAACTTTGCTAACAACTGGTGATGGACCACACTTGGTCTGTTAGTTGTAGTTTTCTGACCCCTGGCTGAGAGCACTGCTCACAAGGTGTGATTGTTACTGGCCTGCAACAAGAGAAATGCAGAAATTGAGAGTAATTGTTTAGAAAATTTCATACCAAATTGCACAGAGTAATTTTGTCTGTAATAATTTTGTAAGTTTGTTTCTTTTCCTTTCATTTTTTTTGTAAGTTTGTTTCTTTTCCTTTCATTTTTTTGCTAATTCACTTTTAATTGTATTTCACAAAAGTATTGGCCCATGACAGATTATTTAAAAAATAATAAAAAGGTCTTTCATGAAGGAGACTTTGAGACGCACTTGCTTAGAAAATAACATAACATGCCGAATTCATCAGCCCAAAACCAAGTTGATCCCAAGAATTATATAAAAAGACTCATTTTCCCCCATCACACTGAAACACAGAAAAATGTGAGCCTGGATCTGTCTAGGGACACTTAAAAGAACTTAAGAAGGAAGGCACAACCAAAAGATGGTTAGAAACAGCACAATGACATCAATGGAGATTATACCTTGATAATGCCTGCAGTTTACTTGTTACTTGTTACTGGTTGCTTGTGTTTTATCCACTTCCTCAACTAAGTTTTACTACTGGATTTTACTTGTATGTAAACCAACAAATCCCTCTTACTCCTTAAAAAAAGCCAGTTTAAATTGGGTTTTCTGTCACTGGTAACCAAGAGAATCCTGACAAATACAAATTTTCTCACCTTTTGCTTTCATTAATTAAAGCAAGAGATACTGGGAAAGTCACCTCCTTTTCATAAATTCATCTCCCCAACTATAAAAATAATGAGATTTTACCAAATACCTTATTTCTATTAGAACTTCGAAATGTATTATTATACTTATATTTTTATGGTTAAATTGAAGGTTCTAAATTTAAGATGTTAATTCAAGAATTTTTGTTTGTAGTGTGTTTCTATGCAATAAAGAAAGGCAAAAAGAAAGAAAGATAGAAAGAGAGAGAAAGAAATAAAGAAAAGAAAGAAAGAGCTACAAACAATAAAGAAAAACAAAAAGCAAAAATACCCTTCCTCCTGAGAAGTCAAGATTTGGTTAAGTCATGTCATTGCCAAAATATATTATGAATGATATGAATGCTTCAACAGTTTTTTTTAATTAGTGTTATAAAGAGTTTCCATTGAAAATACTGCCCAAAATATTCGTAATTCCTATCAGTTTGGCCCTGACAAATAAAATGAGTTGCTTAGTATAAATGAAAATTCTGCATGGATCTCAAAAGATATTTTAATACCCAGGCTGTTTTATGAGAATTCGGAGAAAATGTATCTCTTAGAAGATTTCCACAGTTTCCATTTTCATGCCATAAAGTTGACTCTTTTAGTTTATATCAGGATAAAGGGGAAAGATTTTTGCAAAAGTAGGAGAGTGAAAATGTACTTCTAGACTCCAGCCAATACATGTCAAAAATCCTGTTTGCTGGAGACCAGCTTTCAAGGTTCTATTTCTCAGTAAGTGTTAAAAAATTTCTCCTATACTCATGAAAGTTTCTGAAGACTATTTTAAAAGTCAATCACCCTGGCGGTCGATCACTCAGGCATAAGCAGTACTTCAAGTGTTTCCTTCTACATGGTGACTACTAAAATATTTCCATCTCTCTGCTGCTCAGAAAGAAAGAAAGAAAGAAAGAAAGAAAGAAAGAAAGAAAGAAAGAAAGAAAGAAAGAAAGAAAGAAAGAAAGAAAGAAAGAAAGAAAG
>NW_011888822.1:8483515-8499538 GCF_000151845.1 Pteropus vampyrus | reverse complement strand
AGAAAGAAAGAAAGAAAGAAAGAAAGAAAGAAAGAAAGAAAGAAAGAAAGAAAGAAAGAAAGAAAGAAAGAAAGAAAGAAAGAAAGAAAGAAAGAAAAAGAAAGAGAGGGAAGAAAAAGAAAGTAAGCCACCAAACAACACAACTTGGGAGGCATCTTTGTAATCCAAAATAGGCTTTAAAAAATCCTCCACTTGAATCTTTTTTTAAAAACAAACAAACAAACAAACAAAAACTATCTTGCATTTGCAGTGACATTTTGGGCTCTGAAACCTCCATGTTTACAGTCAGTGGTCACCTTGGCTGTTATTTTCTTAAAATAAGAAACTTTTCTTCTTTATTGAGATGCAGCTACTTGGACCCTCCATCCTCATTGTGCTTTTTTTTAATTTTGGTGATCGTATTTTGCACAGTTGCAGAACTGTTTTGTTCTTGGCCCCTCAGCATCTGTTTATCCCTGTGATTAGTAATCTAACACTTGTAGATTATAAGTAACTTTAAGAACAGGGACATCAATTAATTCACCTTTAAATCCCAGTGCTTGGCTCAAAATGTATGTGTAGAATAATTGATTACAAAATAATTAGAATTATTATTGAAGATTCTCTTCATTCCAGGTACTGTATAAATACTTTCCATACTTCTAATTCTCACTAACCCATGAGGTAAACACTATTCTTATACCCATTTTATAAATGAGAAAACAGGCACAGAGAAGTGATTTTTCCAAGTTCATATGACAACCAATAACTACTGAGCCAGGATTCAAATTCTGATTCATAATCTCTAAACTATTTTACGATACCGAGGACTGAACCTCAAGCCACTGTTAGTGAAGAGTGTACTTACTACCAAGCAAGGGATTAGTAATCTGAGTCACAATAGATGATGCTCACTAGAGTAGCATCAGGTTCAAGTGGATCCTTTGGAAAAATTCAATTAGTTGGCTACCAATTAAAGATCATTATCCAATGGCAGGTGATATTTCTCTCTACCTGTGCCACCATTCCCTAGTCTATGCTATTATCTTCTTCTTCCTGGGCTATAGCAATTTCCTCTCACACACATACCTCTTCAGTCCTTTTTATACACAGCAATCAAAGCCATCTAAACAGAGAAACAATAAACACACCATTCTATATCACTTCCCTACTTTAAAACCTTCACAGTATTCTACATACCCTTAGGAAAAAGTCAAAAATCCTCATCTGAGTATGGAAAGAACTTTGTGAGTGGCCCTGCTTACTTTTCCAGGCTCCTCTCAAGCTTTTCCCCCTATATCCAGCCACTCTGTTTACTTTCTTTTCCTGGAGGTTCCACGCTCTTTTCTAGCTCAGGACATTTGCTCAGGCTGAGTCTTCTGTGAGGCACATTACCACCCCATGCTTCCACCCATCCAACTGTGTCACTTTGACTTGCGAGCACATTTCTACTCATCCTTCCTTTTGGTCTTAGTTCCACCAGAAATGACTTTCTAGATATATCTCAATCTCAGATCATATTAGATTTCTCTAATGTATACAGCACAGCCTTATCTTGCTTTTCTCTTTTTTTAAACTCTAATTTTACCCCTTTAATCACTGCTGAATATCTGTCTGTCTTTCTTGCTATATCCTCAGTCCCTATCAGAAGGTCTGTCATATTGCTGACACTTTATAGTTATTGAATGAATTAATGGACATACGTTAAATAATTAAAAGTGTGTTACTTCTAGGAATCATTACCTTAGAGATAATAAAGGATCTGAACCACATCTTGAAAATGTGAATAGTTGATAGAACACTGGAATAGTGTACCCAAGAATACTGACAATAAGAAAAAAGTGGTATTATAATAATAGTTAATATATGCCAAACATACGCTAGGTAAATGGCATTATTCTAAACACTATACGAAGTGGCCATTTTTGTTTTTGGTTTTCATTGGCTTTTTCATGAAGACCAAGTAAGAGATCTTCCTCTTTCTCCTTCTAAAACCTGGTAAGAAACAATAATAATATCAACAGTAGTGGTAGTGTTGTTGGTGGTAATATAAAGATGATGATGATGATAATGATAATAGTGGTGTTGTTATTGTGAGTTACTGTATGCTGTGCTTTTTATATGTAGCATAGTTACGTGTGGTTCTAAGGATCATGACATGAGATTGTTAATATTATTATCCACACCATAGAAATGAAGAAACTGGTACAGATGAGTTAAGTAACTGCTTATACCTACATAGATAAGAAAAGCAGAATCAGGATTACATTAGTGAACTCATTAAAAAATTAAAAAAAATTAGTTATAGTTGACATTCAATATTATATTAGTTTCAGGTGTACATCAGAATGATTCCCCTGTAAGTCTAGTACCCATCTGACCATCACATCAATTCACATTTGACATTTAGAACACACAATCTTAACCATTTGCTTAACAATATCTGTTCCAGTTATCCATTGTTCAAAATTTAGTAGCTGAAAACAACAACATGATATCTTAATTTGTGAGTCAACTGGGCTTAGCTGTTTGGCCCTTGCTGAGGTTTCTCATGAGACAGTAGTCAGTTTGGATCTTTGGTCATCTAAAGCTTCAATGGGCCTGGATGCCTAAGATGGCTTACTTACAGGGCTGGCAGCTGAGACTGCTATTGTCTGGGAGCTTTTTGAGATTGTTGACTGGAGGACCTACACATGACATCTCCACGTGGCTTGAGCTTCTTTCAGCACTGAAGCTGGATTTTGATATGGATCATCCCAACAGGAGCATTCCATGACGCCAGCAGAAGCTGTAGGGCTTCTTCTGCCCTGGCCTTGGAAGTTCAGAATGTGACTTCTCTCACATTCTATTTGTCAACCATATGCTAAGGTTATTCCAGGTTGAAGGTGAGAGGAGTTAAATTCAGCCACTTAACATGGGGCTCAGTGTATGTGCACAGAGGGAAGAAATTGATGAAGGCTGTCTTGCCAACTATCTTGTCTACCTCAACATGCTACTATCTTTATTCCCCCCTAATTTATTCACACTTGCTACTGATAATTTTTTTTTTCTCCATACCCAGGCTACCTGATGGGTTGTCCTTGACCTACTGCATCTATGCTGCCCAGGAGCTCGTTAGAAATGCAGAGTCTCAGGGCCTCACCTAGACCTACTGAATACAAATTTGCATTTTAACCAGATCCCAAAGTGATTTAAATATATATTAGAGCCTGAGAAGCACTGCTCTGTAACATAACTGACAGATCAGATTCTACTTAAGAAACAATGCTGAAGTGATTTTTCAGATTTGGGGAGCCAGGCTGCATGGTATGTTTCAAGTAAATCCAATAGATTACTTGCAATTAAACACCTATAGAGGCTTTTTTTTTTTCTTTCTGTCTTTACTTACCACTTTCATTTATTTACTTATTTTAAAAATAAATTTTTATTAAATTTATTGGGGTAACATTGGTTAATAAAATTATACAGATTTCAAGTATATCATTCTATAACACATTATCTGTCTATTGCATTGTGTGTTCAATACCCAAAGTCAAGTCTCCTTCCATCACCATATATTTGTCCCCCTTTAAGTGCTGATAAACTTTAAAAGTGATCGTGTTAGATACAAAGGTAGGACTTGCTACCCTCATTCCAGGTCTCAGAGGAGAACAATTTCAGGTACTCTTTAGACAAACAATTGACACAAAAATAGAGCTTCTCAAATATTTGATTTGAGAAGCTCTATTATTTGTCTTATTTTTCTGCTGGAAGAAAAGAAGTTTCACTCTCATTCTATTTCAAGAGGCAAGTGGGAAAATACTGCAGAACAAACAGGAGCACTTCAAAGAATGCCTCTTAAATCACTGTCCACAGAGGACACTTTTCTCTTTAAACCTGTAAAGAAAGTTTGGTGTTGCCTAACTTGCTTTGATGTAAATTCTTTCCTTGGTTTCCTTTCTTTCTGGATCCACATGGGAGCCAGGGGAGCATGTGTCTTTTTGCACCCTCGCAATCGACCCTGAGTTCCTTTAGATATCTGTCCTCAGGCTATGCTTGTGGCAGTGTGAGCTCTGGATGGGATTGAAAATGTGCCCCTTAATCTAAAATGATTGAGAATCATAGTTGATGAGTGAGTTGAAAACTTCAGTAAAAGCAATAAATGACAAGTTGATACATACACCCCATATACATTTTATTGTAACTTAAAACAATTAAATGTCCACTTATTTGCCAAATCTAATGTAAGGCCAAGAGCTTTTCTTGGATGAGGAGCCCAGATTTTGAGGTTCCAAATAGTCATTCTCGTATAAGCCATGTTTATTATGTGTCATCGTTGATGCCGTTTTATTTTAAAGTAAAATGAAAATTTAAGGCAAAGCACAGAATACTTCTAAGTTTTTAAATGATTTTTTCCCACATGCCAAAGGGAATTTTTCATATATTAAATTATCTATTTTGTGTATTATGTATTTCAGCATCAGGCACAGACAGGTTTGGATGCGCAACTTTGCTAAGTAAACGATTTGATTGGTGAGGGCTGAAGTACTCAGATGAATTAGAAAGTGGCCTATGTTCGCCTGGTGTGTGGGTTAGAGGGCTAACAGAGCTTCTACTGTGTTCCTTTGTTTTTCACTCTGGCTGTCACTTAGCTTCACTGAAAATCACATTGTCCATGGTCCAGAGGGGAATCGGCATGTTCCTTTTGCAAAGTCCTGTGGAATCCAAGACCAGTTTTAACAAAAATTTTCATTTTTCAAAGCATGTTCTATGTGCCAGGCACTGTTATAAGTGTTTTACATGCTTTATCTAATTGTATCCTTAGAAAATCCCTATGAGGTGGTGTATCAGTTAGGAATCACATTCAGCTCCTAGTGCAGGAATAATAGGCTTAAAAAGGAATAATAGGCTCCTAGTGCAGGAATAATAGGCTTAAAAAGGAATAATAGGCTTAGTTTTCTTGTAAGAAAAATTATTTGAAATTAAACAGCCCAGGTTTGGGTGATATCATTAGGAATTCATTCATCGTGTGTGACTTCCATTTTTAAGATTATTGCATGATCCATGATGACTATTGATGTCTTTATATCTGTTTTCTGGCAGCGAATGGTAGAAGGGAGGAATTTTCTCTAGGAGACTTATCTAAGATCTAGAGTTTACATTGCAAAGGCCACATTTCTGTAATGGAGATTAGTGTATATTTTTTAGCTTTGCAATTTCATACTCAGCATAAATCTGGATTCTCCTACAAAGAAGGAAAAGAATAGATATTGAGCACTAAGTAGCAGACTAGGACCCAGATAGTTGCTACTATCTTTGTTTTATACAGGAGAGAACTGAGGCTTAACCAGGTTAAAACCTTGATCACCAGCGTAGCAATGGGTCTGAAATTTAGACCAAGTGTGGTGTTATATTTAACCCTTATCACCAACCCTGAAAAGTTGATAATTTTAGCCCAGATTTTTAAGAAAGTCAAGCTTAAAGATGTGAAGCCCCCCAAATAATACACAGCAAGTAAGATCAGAGATTGAAATGGAATCTTGGTTTATCAGATCCCAAAGCAGGAGCTCCAAACCATCATACTATACTGACTCCACTGGGTGCTTTTGGGATGAGTTGACACAAATTCAGATATTGCCTCATCCTTCTATCCATGAAGCCCCCAGGGAATGTTGCTCAGTGCAGGAAGATATTATACATTTACAACAGGCAATTAGCAATATGGTTTATTACCTTTAAATCTGTTTTCAAACTTTCTAATCACTAAGTATCCAAATTTACCTGATCAGAAGAATCATCTAAAGTATTTGTCAAAAAATAAATTCTCAGTTCTTTCCCTAGAGATTATAGTCAATAGATCTGGGGTAGAGCCAAAAAAAAAAAAAAATCTGTATTAAAAAATTGTCCCAGCTCATCCTTATAATCAGGCTAATGTGAGAAATATTTACATATGGTTTAATCAAATGAGTTCACAGAGAGCTTGAAGTATTTTTTTTTCCTTTTTTTTCTCTTTAAGGCTTTCCTTCCAACAAAAAGAAAAAGAAGCAACAAAATGTTGCTTATTCTTGATCTCTTGTTTTCTCTGTTAAATAAATATGGAAACATCACAAGCAACTATCATTCCTAAGTCTTGAAATTTTAGGATTAAAAAGTCATCCATGAATAAAGTCAAGAATGAAAGCCTACAGTGAAACAACAGAGAAGTCGAGCAAACACTCCTTTCTGATTCATTCATTTGTTTCTTCTTTCATTTATGGAGAGATCAAATGAACTCAGGGAAAAACAAGCAAATGCAGACTATTAGAGAAGCAGCTCATTCTGAAATTCTCTTTGTAGTCTGGCCTCCCTGGGCTCTACTGCTTTAAATTTTATAGAAGAGAGTTTCTGATGTAGACAGCTGCTTGGAAAATGTTTGATAAGGAAAAAAAAAAAAGAGAGGGGGACGCTGATTGAAATAGAAGAGAGTCAAAAAGAGGCAATCCTTAATTTATCAAGGCTCAATTACTGGAGGAAAAGGGGTTCTTACAAAACCTTTTTATGGAACAATGCAGTTATAACTGGAGACCCACATGGACCAAACTCTAGACAGACCTGCGATATATTGAACAGAAAACATATCATCCTCTAATTTTTACTTTTTGTGCATGCTTCAGTTTTTTGCCTAATGTTCATAAAATATCAGTACAGAAGTATTTAGACTAAATAAATAAGTATTCATATATCGAGGGTGTATTCTCAATTTTTTTTTTTTTACTGTGAGGTAGATGATCAACACAGTTTGATATAGAACAATGCTTCAGAATCACCTGGAAGATTTGTTAAAATGCAGATTTCTGGGATCCAATCAGTCCAGAGATTCTGATTTGATCGGTCTAGGATGAGGTTCACAAAATTACATTTTTAACAATTACTCAGGATTGTGTTGACACTGCTCATCCATAAATAACACTTTGAATACCACTATTTTGGAGAAGTGGTTGTCACGTTTAGCTCCGAAACCATATCAATGAACTTTCATAATCAATTACATGAGAATTCATTGGTCTATGTTACACTTTGAATGGTTTTACTCTAAGCAAGTTTCTGGAATATCATGAATTATCCACTGAAAAATATTGGTTCATGGAGTTAAGCAGATTTTCCAAATGTTGACATATGTCGTTATACTATATTTAAAAAAAAACTCCACAATTTTTAATATAATTACCAATCACACCAGAAAAGTATTTTGAGTATTGGGAATCTGTTAAGCTTAAGTTTTCTAAAATTTTAATTTTTCACTTGGAACTTGAGCTTTATCATTGGCAATAAGTATTGTCAGTTGTTTTTCTAGGCTTGCTTTTTTTTTTTTTGAATAAATGTTCTGCCAAATACCAAATCTGAATAGCCATAGTTTGTCAACTTATTGTTTAAGTAAAAATGGTGTTCCATAAAAAAGGAGTTACTTCAGCTTGCCATTTGATTAGTTTAGTTCTTCTAGAGAAAAAGACTTTGTATAAACTTACCATTTCATCATGTAGACTATTTAAAAGATGTGTGCTCAAAATTTAGATTAAATAAATGAATAATTTTTACTGCCTTACTAATGACATTTTAAAGTAAAATTGGCACAATTTTATTTTACTTTGAGAATATGGTAGTGAATAAAACAACAGTTACTGATATAGTTTAGAGAAACTGCCTTTATTCATGCCAATGCAATAGCAATTCTTTCCAACATTGCTTTTGTGCCACTAGTGCAAATGTCAACACAATGAGGAAAAACAATTATTTTGAAAATAGTTTTGAACATACAGTCACTTTGAAAAGGTCTTAGGGGGCCATCAGGGATCTACAGATCATACTGTTCTAGAGAATAGTATAGAGTTGACATTGCAAATTGAACTTGGCCTGCAGATACATTTCTTTCGGTTATTATAGTATTTAAAATAAACTAAATTAGCTATAAACATTTAATAGTCAGGAGATTTCATATGAAAATCTGGATTCCAGACTTTTCTTGATAGATCACATACATGATAGCATTGGATCCTCATTGCTTCATGGTGTTGGCTACCCCTTTACATGAGGCAGGCTCTTCCCTTTTGTCATAGTTCCCATTCAGCTTATTTCATTCATTATATTTACCTTCTAGGTATAAAGCAATCTGAGTCTGTAAATTCTGGTATTATGATAAAATGGTGAAAAGCAAAGGCTTTGAAGTTGAATATGCGAGAGTTAAAATCCCAATTTTTCTACATACTAGCTATGTGACTTGTGAAGTTACCTCAATCTTTCTTAGTCTCAGTTTTATTATCTTCCAAATGGGGATAATTATATAATAATATGAAAGTTGTGAGAATTAAATGAGATTAATAGAGAAGTAAAGAATTTTGCTCAGAGTCTGTCAGATCCATAAGTGTATAATACATATTGGTTCTGTTGCTAATGCCAATTATTATTATTATTTATTATTATTATTATTTATGCCTACAGCACCTGGTCTTCCTAGGTGGTCTCCCATCCAAGTACTAACCATGCCCAACCCTGCTTAGCTTCTGAGATCAGACATCAGGCTTGTTCAGGGTGGCATGGCCGTAGACCATGTACTGTGGCTCCACTGGGGTGCGAACCCAGGACCTTCTACATGTAAAGCAGAACGTGCTAACTGCTGCACTATGGAACCATGTCTGCTAATGCCAATTTTAACAGAGCCATGTACTCTGTCTTCACAGTGACCCTATAAGGTATGTGATCTCATTCTAGAGATGAGAAAAATTAGGTAGATAAAGGAAATCGATAAATAGAAATTGCTCTAACCTACCTCTAACAATAATGAGACAACAACAAATATCACACACTGAGCACAATTATCTTACATCTATCCTCTCAGTTAATCTTCACAAAACCCTGTGGTAGAGGTATTTTAGTGCCATTATATAGATGAAAAAAAATGTGGCTCAGGGAATTTGACATATGTGCTCAAGATCAACAGTAGAGTCTGGATTCAAATCCAGATAATGCTCCGCATTTTTGTCCTTAAAAGCCTGGGGTACGTACTGCCTTCCAAACACAGCACTTGTATATATTAAAATGTGCTTATATCCATTTCTACCGATAACCCATTATTAGCGGGTGGATGTGTCTACAGGGAAGAAATTTGTCCTACTTATGCAGGCCCATGGATGTCAAATTCCATAGCTGCGTTTTTCTTTCTGTGGAAATTCTTCAACACTCACAATGAAAAAAATAAGCAGAGCTATCGGCAAGACTCTTAATGTTTTGATAAAATTAATTTATAAATTATCACGTCACCTTTATGGTAAACAGAGAGAGAACAGTTTGATGCTGACAAAAGTTTCAACATACATATTCACAAAATATGCCATAATTTGTGAATCATTTATAACAAAGCATAAGTAACTGTCTGTGAAAAATTAAAACCATGGACATGGTTATTTTTTTCTTTTGTCAAATCTAGAGGTTTTAAATTACAAAAGAAATTCACAATATGTTAAAAAAAAATCTTGCTAGTTTCTGACTGTAATTAGAATCACCTGAACTTTGCTCTATAGTACTATCAATCTTCCCAAAACCTTTCCTGACATTATAATATTTTGGATTTAGGTCACATTTCTGGGCTATCAACATTCTCTTTTATTTGCAATTAAATTCTGAAGTTTTTATTTATTATTATTATTTATGTCTATAGCACCTGGTCTTCCTAAGTGGTCTCCCATCCAAGTACTAACCAGGCCCAACCCTGCTTAGCTTCTGAGATCAGACATCAGGCTTGTTCAGGGTGGCATGGCCTTAGACCATGGACCTGGCTCCACTGGGGTGTAAACCCAGGACCTTCTGTGTGTAAAGCAGACGTGCTAACTGCTATACTATGGAACCACGTCCAAATTCTGAAGTTTTAAACACTCTCTGAGTGATCATAATATTTCCATCTTTTCATAAATTTGAGAATGACCTTGCTTGTGTTAATTGAATCCCAAAGGGCTGTAGTTTTTGCTATTTTATTTTATTTTGTCCTTGGTTTATTGTCAAAACTTACTGGAAATAAAGCATCACAATAAATTTATATTTAGTTTTAAACAGTTTCAGAAATAAGCAGACCAACAACACATAGAGTAACGCCAAACTACTTCTGAAAAGCTGGATAAAGCACTGGCTATGATGACAGAATGGCAAGTATTCAGATGAAACATATATAACTCAGTTGTCCAAATGCCCAGATGTCAAGACATCTGGGTAATTAACATAATGCTTACCTTTTATAAGGATTTACTATGTTCACATCAAACAAGATTTCATTTCACGGATTTGAGAGGTCGTTGTTAAATGCTTGGCTATCTTCCACGTATTGGGTAAGTACAATGCATTATTTTATGACTACAGTACAGCACCCTATAAAAAGGTGAGTTATTATCCTCATTTGATTGATGAGAAAACTGAGGTTTACAAAGATTAAGAAAGTTTCTGCAAATCCCTGAGCTAGTAGTAAATGGCAAAGCTGAGATTTGAGCCCATGTCTTCTTGATTTCAAAACCCAAGCTTTGCTTATGGTGGAGGCATGGTGTGGCTCAGGGGCTGCAAATGGAATACTCCCAGGGACCAAGCAGATGGCTTGAACTTGTGAACAAGGTCCTATTTCAAACCACAGAGAATGGCCAGACCTGTAAGGAACTGAAGATTGCATGCCTTGCCTGATGGCCTTCAAATCCAAAGTTCTAAAAAACACTACGTAGGCAAAACAAAACATAATCACGTGTTCTTCACAGTTCTTTATTTTACTGCTCTGATGTAGATAAAAAGAAAGCAAAAATAGTCTCATTTCGCAACTAGTTATTTAGGCAGCTGAAATTTGTTTTAATAAGAACTTAGCGAGGAAGGAAAAAATTCCGTGTTGCTGAATTTAAATGAAATATAGTTTAAATGTTTCAAGCAATGCTTTGAGTGGAGTCACTGATTCTGAGCTCTCCTCTTAAATCCTTACACTAGCTTTCTGGTGTGGAGAAATGTGCATTTCAGTATTAAAATTTTCCTGGAAATTATAGTTCAAGTTGCTAGTCAATGGTGAACTGCCCTCAGGCAAATGGACAATAAGGGGGCCTGAATCATCTAATGAATGAACAACCTGGCATTAAAATTTAATCGACTCAATATAGAATTCTTTATTAGTTAGACATACAAGTCTTTCGCAATAACTATTATTTGCCTACATTTATTGGAGTGTCAAGAGGCAGAGAAGAATGAAAATATCTTAGATGTTAACTGGTAAATGTGGTAAGTATAGACGATTTCAATATTGTACCAATAGTAGTTCAGTAAATTTCCATCAGGTACATCAGTTTTACAATTTTAATCCTAACTTTGTTAGTAGGGAGGGGAAATGGATTGACTGACTTTTCCTAATTTTCTAAGGAAGTAAGTAGCAAAGCAGAAAAAAACATTTAAATTTATTTAGGCCATTGTTATATATGTAGTGTGGTTTGGGGTGGAGCAACTTAATTCAGATAAATGGTTATTCCAAAAACAACTGGCTGGAATTAAGGTAAACATCTGGTAAAGCCAGCTGGCGAGTTGACAGCATTTACCTTCCCCCCAGCTGGTTTGTGTGAGATATTATATTGAAGTTGACTACCAAGAGATGTTTTGTAGCCTGTAGCTGTGGAAATTGTTAAGAAGAGAAAAGACAGTTTGTTTTGGGTGGATTAGAAGCTCTAGAGGCTGGGGACTGCCACCAATGAGCTCTTTCATGGCTTCTTTGGTGTGTAGATACAGCCACCCCCACCCCTTATAAATTTCAACGATCCCTCTCCCTTTACAAGAGCATGTGTTGTCAGGGAAGGTGATCAAAGAATGGGTTGAAATAGCCATGGTTATAATTCTTGCTCTGAAATTAAACCCCAGAAAACAAATTGTTTCCTTTTTCCCTGAGAAGATTTTAAATCCAATTTATTTGAGGTTTCCATTTAAATTGAAAATACTGTAGCATCTCATGCAAAATGAAATCAATCTCTTTACAAATAGGCGGAGGAGAAGGGAGAAGGGGAGAATGTGGGCCAAGTATATGCAGATTAAAACTTGCTTTTTCAAAGATTTTGAAATATGAGAAACTATCTCTGTCTGTAAGATTAATGATGGCTCTGGGACAGAACCACTCTGTTTAACTGCTTTTCTGGATGCCTAATAGGCGTCTCAAACTTAATATATCTAAACCCAAATTTCTCATTCTGCATCTGCCCAGCTTCATTCTCTCTTAGGCTTTGCTCACTCAGAAAATGAAACCAACAAACAACCCAGCTATTTATACCAACCCCTAGAAATACCTCTCTTCACTTCGGTTCCCGACTAATTCATTCAACCTTTTCTCCACAAGACATCTCAAATTAATCCCTCTCTGCTGCTATTACCCTGGACCACATTCTTTCATTCATCTACACCACTGCAACAGCCTCTGAAACTGGTCCCCTTGCTTTCACCTTTACTCTTGAGACTCCATTCCTTATTCTCTCTAAAACCGTGCTTTCCACCATGGTAGTCACTCACATAAGTGGCTATCAAACCATGGAAATGTAGTATTTCCAAATGAGATGTGCTGTAAATATAAAATGCAGTAAATATAAAATAATGAATTTCAGAGATTTAATGCAAAGACAAAAAGAATGTAAAATACCTTATTAGTTTTTATATGGATGACATGTTGAAATTATAATATTCTGGATGCATTGGGATTAAAGAAAATATATTATTAAAGTTAATTTCACCTGTTTCTTTTGACTTATTGCTATGGTGACTTGAAAATTGAAAATGACATGTGTGACATAGTTCTATTGGACAACACTATTATAAAATATGTTAGATCATGTTCCTTTAAAGTCCTTTAATGGCTTCCCAGGGCATAAAATCCAAGCTGCATACCATGACTTTGAGAGCCCTAAGTGACCTCGCCCCTTACCTCCTATTCTTTTCTATAAATTCTAGGCACAATGGCTTTTTGTCTGTTTTTTTAAATATGTGAAAGACATTCTTTCTTAAAGTCTTTGCTCTTGCTGTTTCTTCTCAGAATGTGTCTCTCCCAGAATGTATCTTCATCTGTCTTAGCCCCAAAGAACTTTTTTTCAGAGATATATTTTCCAATCCATCTCAGCTGCAGTAACCCCCTGACTCCTCCAATCACAGCACCCTGCTTGGCCTTCTTCATCATAATCAGCATTATCTCAAATTATTTTGTTGTTTATTTATTTTATGTCTCTTTCTCCCACCCTACCACACTCTCCTTCAACTGGGACAAAAATCATGGCTGTATGCTAAATGTAGCTTCATATCTAAAGGCTACAACAGATCCTGTTGAATAGCAAGTGATCAGCAAATACTCATTGAATAGATTAATGGCCCATCTGTGAAGGTGCTTTGTGCCCCATGAAGCATTATAAAGATCAGATGTTGGCAAATTATGGTCCGCAGGCCAATCCCTCTCCTCCACTCCATGTTCCCAAGGCCCCCATTTTTTGTGGTACCCCTAAACAGACATATTCATTTGTTTACATATTGTTTATTGGCTGCTTCCATGCTGTGAAGGTGGAGTTGACTATGAAAGTGACCATATATGGCCTCTTGGCCCACAAAGCTGAAAATATTTACTATCTGACCCTTTACAGAAAAAGTTTGCTGACTCCTTATATATGTTTTAAAAACTTTTACAAGATCCTTTATGAGCTGAGCCTAGTCTGTCCCACCAATATCTTCTTAAGTCACTCCCTCTGTCATGTTCTATGCTGCTGCCAAACCAGACCACATACTGAGGACTGCATGTACCATTATGTCTCAGGATTATGTCTTTGTACTTATTTCCTTGGCTGGAGATATTTTTCTTCCCTATATCTGGTAAAGTCTTATGTTGTTTGCAAGAGACAACAGAAATGACCTCAACTGGTTTAAGAAAGAAATTGAATTTAGTGGTTCCATTGACTCAACAGTCTGTGGGTAGGATTAGGTATCACCACCAGTGGTTTAAACTATGCCAACAAGATCCAGTTTCTTTCTCTCCTCTGCTGTCTTTTTATTCCTCTGTGTTGACTCCAATCTCAGGCAGATTTTCCACTTGAGTTGTAAAACGACTTCCAAGAGCTCCCAAAGCTATGAGATTCCAGAAATCCCAGGGAGATTGTTACTGAATTGGTTCCAGTTGGATCATATACCCATGCCTAAACCAATCTTCCTGGCCAAAGAATGTGTTGTTTCAACTGGCTCAGAACTAGATTAACCCTTTGAGTGTGGTCTGCCGACAGTTCTACCAGAAGGCAGAGTAGGAAAGTGATCTTCCTGAGGAAAATCAGGACTTTGTAATCAGGAGAAGCATGAAATAAAAGTTGTGTGGCAAAAATTTGAATGTCTGCTACCTTGCCTTTTAACTTGTGGAAATGCCATTGTCTTCATTTGGCATTCTTCGCTGATCCCTTTACCACCATTCCAGCCAACTTCTATATCTCATTCTGGTCTCCCATGGCCCTTGGCTTTCCTCTACATCAGCACAGCTCACACTACATGGAAATAATTGGTTAACTTGCCTCTCTCCTGGAGAAGCTTCCAACTTCTTGAAACAAAACTTTGTTTTTGTATCCACAATATACACAGTGCTGGTATACAGGAGGACAAATGTTTATAAATACTGAACAAATGTTTATAACTATGTACTTTATCCACTCTTTTCTTGAGTAAGAAATAACTGTACAAAGGTTTTATTTTAGGAGGATTACTCTGGTAGTGACTTGTAGGGCAAATCTGGGAAGATTGCAGCTAGAAGGCCATTACTATGTAACCAGTAAAGTCAGAATTCAGATAATAATTGAGTTGAAAAAGAGATCAAAACTTTGTTGTCATAGAATCTGAGATAAGATCGAATCCAGCAATCAAATTGATATTGGAACTCAATCATGAAGGTTCAAAAACATAATTGTTTATGAAGTAGCTAATCTTATAAGGGATTCTTATAATACTTATGGCCTCATTATTCACTATCGGAAGCAATATCTACTGTCTATTAATTGGATTTCTGGACCATTTCTTGCTCTCAAAAAGCTCACAATCTAAAAGGAATAAAAGAGATAGCTAGGATCTTCAGGATTTGACAAGTTCATACAATATAAGAGCTGGAAGGAATATTCCAGATCATTTAGGCTGATGGTTCTCAAACTTCAGTGTGTTTCAGAAAGCCCTAGAGGATTTTATGGAAACATTGGTTTCTGGATTCCAACTTCAGAGCTTCTGACTCAGTTGGCTGTGAACAGACCCTGAGAATTTATGTTTCTAACAACTTTCCAGGTGATGCTGATGCTACTGGTATGCAGATCACAGTTTGAGAGCCATTGATTTTGGTTATGTATCTCAATTTGCAAATGAAAGTAAAAGACTTGTCCTAAACCACATTAGCTAATGTCACAGCTAAAAATGAAGCAAGTGATAATTTGTGGGATCCCTTCTTAAGTAGACATATGTCTGTATGAGTTTGTGTATGTGTATGAGTATGTGTGAATGCCTATGTATGTATGTATGTATGTATGTATGCATATGCTTTTTTTTCAGCCGATGAAGCATCCATTACTCCTTTTTCTTGTCATAACAATGCCTCCTCTCCTTTTAGTTCCTATGATTTTAGTTAATATCATGCCTACCTGCAGAGACAAGCATATAAAAAAGCCCAAAAATATCTTCAGAATTTATGTAACCCCTCTGATTGAGCAAGTACATTTTCCAGAATCTATCGTACAAGTACAGTCTCAACTTATATAAAGATATCAAGTACTAATGTTTATTCCAGCATTGTTTTAATAGGAAAAAAAAACCGGTAAAGAAACAAAAGGTCTATCAAGAAGACAGTGTTCAGCTGAATTGTGGTAGATGCTTGTAATAGAATCTTATGCCGCCATTTCAAAAAATAAGAATGTACTCACATTGATTCCTGAAAGTCTTGCAGAACTCTCATTTAGAACACTGAGAGAACTATGACATCTAAATTCTAACAAGATATAACACGAGATATAATGCAAGATATAATGCTGTGCATAGAGCTACCAT
>NW_011888822.1:8460797-8482550 GCF_000151845.1 Pteropus vampyrus | reverse complement strand
AAAAAAAAAAAAAAAGCCACCCTCCCTTTTCTGGTGAATAAAGCACAAGATCCAAATCTCTCGTGAATAGACAAATGATTTACAAGCCATTAGTAGAACTATTTCCATGTCAATGATTGTCCATGCTCCTCATTCTCAAGTTAAATCCTAAAACTCAAATTAAAATGTCCATGAGATACCATTATACATCAACATATGATTAAAAAAAAAATCCCAAACCTGGTAATACCAAGTATTGGCAAATAGGTGAAGCAGTTTGAACTCTAATATACTGCTGGTAGGATTATCGGTTGGCGCACCCTCTTTGGAAAATTATCTGGCAGTATCTTCTATAAAAATACGCATATTCTTTTAGCTAGAAATTCTACACTTAGGTTTATATCCAACAGAAATACATATGTTTGCCAAAAGACATGTATAAAAATGTTTATAAATGTATTATTTGTAATAGTCCCAAACTAGAAGCTCCTTAAGTGCTCATAAAAATTATAATAAATCAATAAAATATGATATGTTCATTCTGTGGAATATCATACAGCAACAAGAATGAAGAAACAACTATTATTCATAACAAAGGAGATGGACCTCACAAATTAAGTTATAAAAACAGACATAAAAATATATAGTATATAATTCCATTGATATAAAAAAGTTAAAACTAATATATGGTATTAAAATTCAGGATAATAAATATCTTTTGTATATGTAGAAGTTGAAAGAAGACACATGGGGTTTCTGGAATGCTGATAATGATCTGTTTCTTCCTCTGAGTGCTGGATACATAGGTGTGTTCACTTATTATAAATTCCAGCAGCTAATTAGTATGTATGTTATACATTGATAACAACAAAAAATAATAAAAAAATAGCTATTGTGATAGAATATACTCATTTCATCATCTTACCAATATTACAAATTCTAAAAACTATATTCTAATAACTATAACTAACATATTTTTCAGGTTAAAATGTGTTTTATAACACTTTTACAAAAAATTTTATCCTGGCAGAAAAATCCTATGAACTCGAAAGGCAGATATTAGGAAATAATCCACTCAAAGTTAATTTAGGAGAGGCCCCAGGTTATACCATACATTGTAATCTAAACTGTTGAATATCTAACAACTATCTAGCTAGGAAGTCATCCTAAGCCAATTCAGAAAAATTATATTTATTGGGTTTCATTAATCATGTGAAGATATTCGTTCTTACTCCATACTTTAAGATGTGTCGTGAATGCAAAATAGATGTAAAATTTAAGATGGTTAAACTTGAATTCTTCACACATTGTATGTATATCACCTCAAATTCTCCCGTGCCTGATCTCTGTATTTTTAAAGACTAGCTGAGTTCCATGCTGCTCTTTTACAATCTTTGTGCCAAACAGAAAATTCCAAGCACTTTCTCATTGTGTTGAATGGCTGCTGGTTTCTGAAGACCATGGTTAGCTCAAACTTAACAGCTTAAAGTCAGGCCCATCAAAATGAGAACCTAACATTTAAAAAGTTGCTCAAGAGAGTAGCACCAGATTCTTTCCACATCTGACTCTGAGTAAGATGGATTTTTCAATTTTAACATCAATAAGAAACTCAAAGAAACAGAGTCTCTTTGATAAGGAAGTAGGTCGTTAGCTAACATGTAGAGCAGATTTCATCCAGCAGTGAGAAACTCTCCACATTTCTAATATTCAACAGGAAAAATACAGTCATAATGAGAAAACAAAGCCATGGTAATGTGATAAACAAGAACTTTGTCCCAGGACTCAGTTATCTTTTCTAATTTTATCACTTCTCTTTCTTATACTATTATTCCCCCTCTGCTGGAGACTTTATCTTACTGATGATTTATTTGGCTCCTTCTGTCTTAATTTCTTGTATACCTTTCTATGTACGACCCCTGTCTAAATTTCCTTTCCATGGAAAAGCAGTAGATATAATTGAAAATATAGTTAGGGAAATAATTTTCAAAAATTTATGAAACCAAGATGCCAAAGCTTCAACAGTTTTATGTAACTTGGTTCTCATGACGACCCCTTCTCTCTGGAAGCTGCATTTAACTATGTCTGGTCACCAGAGACCAAGTCTGCGCAATGAGTTCAAACCTTACTAAGCTTGACTCTGGAGTCTTCCACCAAATGGCTTCTAAAGTTTCCGATGGCTGCATAGCTCTGACTTAGTCCTATGGATGTTACTGCAAACCCACCATAATTTTCAGTAATGGGCAACAGATGTGTGTGGAAAATCCTGTGGCAAAGTCTCAGATTCTCAAACTGATAAATAGACAAGTGCTTCATTCCTATTGCAATCCCTGTTCCTAGCCTCTTCAGAGAAGTGAAGCAGCCTGGAATTGTGAAAATACAGGTTCTGGAAACATGAACATACTCTGTGTAATTTTAGAAACATTGTTTTTGTCACTTAATCTCTTTAACCTTTGTTTTGTTGTCTGTATATAGGATTAATAATGCCTACATATTAGCATTATTATTATATTAGAACACACGTATGTAAAACGCTTAGAAAATGGTTTGACATTTAAATTGCACTCAGGACTTACAATAATGGGTTGGCATCTTATTTCTTTAGGGTGATACATTTTCTTGAAAATGCATTATTTTATATTAGGCTATAAGCTAATCCACTTGCACATGGTGACCTTCTTCCCAGGAAGCCTCTCTTCATTCAACAAATATTTATCCCCTATTTTCCAGGTTTCAGGTGCTTTTACACACTGGAAATTTAGAGTAGAACAAATTAGAAAAGGTTATACCATTTGTGGAGATTATATACTAGTGGAGAAGAGATAAAGAATAAATAAGCACACAAATAAATAAATGAGATGATTATAGATTGTGATAAACTCAAGGAAGGAAATAAAAAACAATAACCATCTATTTGATAGAGTTGCAAGAGATGGAGAATGAATATGCTAACTTAAGTAGGTAAGATTTCTCTAGAATCTTTTCTCTGCATATAGTAAACTGAAAGCCAAATAATCAAGACTTAGAATGACATTTTCTTTGCCTGGGGCTACTTGCTCTCCTAGCTTACCACGGCAGACAGTTTGCAGACACGAGGCTCTTCTCAGGTAACCATTGTACTTTTGGCTACTTTCAGTTGAGAAGAAAGCAAATTAAACAAGTGAGGCTGATGCTGTATGTTGGCAAGTTTCATTATGGAAATAATACCACCACTAATAAGATCACTAGATGGAAGAGTTAAAGGAAAAAATCTATTTAGCAATTCATGCAACTAGAGTCATGACAAAAAATTCTTAATTTCCTATCTGTCCTGGATCATCTGTCATCAACTCACATCAGTCATTGTCATCATCATCTCATCACCATAGTCTTCAATGTTATCAGTATCATCATCAATTACCAATCATCATCATTCTATCTTATATTTCCTCGTTGTAGTGGAGAGAAGATTAGGACTATATTTCCTGGAATCCTATTCCCCATATGTTTCCTGAGAATAAGAAACATTTAAATGAGTTTTGTGTGAAAGAGTAATGGGAGCCATTATTCTCTGGTGGAAGTTTCAAGTAGGCAATGCAGACCAACAGGTTTCCTGGACTAGTAAGAATTCCCTGGCAGCTGAGATAATGTACAGTGGTTTGCTTTATCACTGGTGGGTCTTTCTGAAAATTAACAACTTTGGACTTGAAAGCTGCTGAAATCATTGGCTCTGATTTGTTTGCAATTACTTCAAGATTTCCTGAAAGTACTCTTCTAACCAATTCCTCACTCCTCCATCCTTAGACCTCTTATCTGTGTAAGCCTTTAATTTCTGTATTAAATGTGTAGCTAATCAAAACATCCAGGGTGTTTTCTATTTTTTTCTGTTCAAAGGTTGACTGATATACCATTCTCATGTTCCATAAAATAAACAAATTTTATGAGTGAAAGTAATTTATTAGATAAGTAGGCACTTAGCTTAAAATAGCTGTCATTCATCAGGGACATATGATGTCCCACGCATTGAGCTAATTGCTTTGTATGCATTTTATTATTTTAAAATTGAGATAACTGCATATTCAAATGCAGTTGTAAAAAATAATAGAGAAATCCCATGTACCCTGTACCCAGTTTTATACATTAGTAACATTTTACCAAATTGTAGTACAATATCACAACCAGGATATTGATATTGAAACAATATACTGATCTTATTCAGATGTCTCCAGCTTTGCTTGTATTTGTATGTGTGTGTTTAATTCTAAACCATTTCAGCACATGTTATAGGCTCATGTAGCCACAACAACGGTCAGGATACTGAACAGTTAGTTTTTTCACCACAAGGATATTATTTATTTATTTTTCGTTTAATTCAATTTATTGGGGTAACATTGGTTAATAACATTACATAAGTTTTAGGTGCAGAATTTTATAATATATTGCATTGTTTGCTCATCAGCTAGAGTCTAGTCTCCTTCTATCACCATATATGGATTTTTAAAATCCAAATATTTTATTTAAATAATTAAAAAATTTTTTGATTACAATTTACATACAATATTATATTAGTTTTAGGTATACAACACAGTGACTTGACATCCACATAACTTATGTAGTGATCACCCGAACAAATCCAGCACCTATCTGACACTGCACATAGCCACCACAATATTATTGACTACACTCCCCACGCTACACTCTACATACCATGACTGCTTTGCAACTACTAATTTGTACCTCTTAATCCCTTCTCCTACTCCATCCATATCCCCAAACCCCCTCCTATCTGACAACCATCGAAATGTTCTCTGCATCTATGAGTCGTCCTCTGCCTTGCCTATTTGTTCACTCTCTTTTCTAGATTCCATATACAAGTGAAACCCTATGGTATTTCTTTCTCTGACTTATTCACTTAGCATAATACCCTCTAGGTACATCCATGTTGTTGCAGAAGGCAAAATTTCATTCTTTTTTGTGGCCGAGTAATATTCCATTGTATACATGTACCACCTCTTCTTTATTTGTTTATTTATTAATAGACATATCAATATGTCTCCATATCTTGGCTATTGTAAACAATGCTGCAATGAATCTAGGATGCACATGTCCCTTTGAAGTAGTGTTTTGGATTTTTCAGATAGATACCCAAAGTAGGATTACTGGGTCCTTCTTTGCCTTTGTTTTAAAGTCTATTTTGTCTGGTATAAGTATTGCTACCCTAGCTTTTTGTTCTTGTTGTTTCCATTTTCATCTTTTTCCATCCCTTTACTTTTAATATGTGTGTATCTTTCAATATGAAGTGAGTCTCTTACAGGCAGCATATGTAGCAGACTTGTTTCCCTATATATTCAGTCACTGGATGTCTTTTGATTGGAGCATTTAATCCATTTACATTTAAAATAATTGTTGATAGATATGTAGTTATTACCACTTTATTATTCCTATTTTTGATCTTTCTCTCCCTCTTCTCCTCCTCCTGCTCCTCCTTCTCCTCCTCCTCCTCCTCCTCTTCCATCTCCTCAAAGAAGTCCCTTTAACATTTCTTGTCATGTCGGTTTGGTGGTGATGAACTCCTTTAGCTTTTTCTTGTCTGAGAAGCTCTTTATCTGTTCTTTGATTCTAAATGATAGTTTTGCTGAGTAGATTAATCTTGGTCGTAGGTCTTTATTTTTCATCACTTTGGATATTTCCTGTGGTCCCATTCTGGCCTGCAACATTTCTATTAAAAAAATCAGCTGACAGTCTTATGGGAGCTCCCTCGTAGGTAACTAACTGCTTTTCTCTTGATGCTTTTAAGATTCTCTCTTTGTCTTTAAATTTTAGTTATGATGTATCTCAGTCGTCTTTGGGTTCATCTTATTTGGAACTCTCTGTGCTTTTTGGGTTTATATGTCTATTTCCTTCACCAGGTTAGGGAAGTTTGCAGTCATTATTTCTTGAAATAAGTTTTTAATTCCTTGCTCTCTCTCTTCTCCTTCTGATACTCCTCTGACGTGAATATTGGCATACTTGATGTTGTCCCAGAGACCCCTTAAACTATCCTCATTTTTTTGGACCCTTTTTTCTTTTTTGTTGTTCTGATTGGGTGTTTTATGTTACCTTGCCTTCCAAATTGCTGATTTTATCTTCTGCTTTAACGAATCCACTGTTGATTCCCTTTAATATAGTCTTTATTTCAGTTATTGTATTCTTCATTTGTTTTTTTTTATGTTTTATATCTCCATTTTCATGTTTTCTATCTCTTTGCTGAAGTTATCACTGAGATCATTGAGCATCCTTATAACCAGTGTTTTGAATTCTATGTCTGGATTGCTTATCTCTGTTTTCTTTAGTTCTTTTTCTGGAACTTTGTTCTATTCTCCCATTTGAAACACAATTCTTTGTCTCCCCTTTTTGTCTTTTTCTATTTATTAAGTGGAGCTGCTATGTCTTCTGTTTTTAGTAGAATGTCCTTGTGTAGTAGGTGTCCTGTGGGGCCCTGTAGTGCAGTCTCTCTGGTCACCTAGCCAGGTGCTCTAGATATGTCTGTTGTGTGAGTAGTAGTCGATCCTCAGTTGCTGTTTGCACATCAATGGAAGGAAATGGCCCTCAGGCTGTTTGGTTGTGAAGACTGGCTATCACTATCGTAGAGGAGCTGTGTTGTGCAGGGGCTGACCCTTTGGAGCTGAATTCACTTTAGCAGAGTTCTGGTGCCTGCCCAGTCTGCCCTTTGTGTGTATTGTTTGTGGAGGTGGTTGTGTGGTGCTCTGGTGCGGTCTGAAGCTGGCCACTGGATGTATTGGTTCTGGGGCATCTGTCGTAGGCCAAGTTCAGCCTACAACACTGACTGTGCCCTGTCTGGGGCCATTTGCTATGAGCTACGAAGTGATCTGTGGATGGTTGCCACTTATGCTGGGCTTAGAAGTGCCTGGGAGAGGCTAAAATGCGAACTGAGGTTGGCTTCCGCTAGTGCCGGGCTTGGGGCTCCTTAGCAAGTTGTACGAGGCATGCTGGGGCAAGATGCTGCTTGTTTGGGGTTGTGACTCTTCGAGAGATTTTAGAAAAATCCACAGCATAAGTCAAGACAGGCCATTTATATAGAAAAGCCACTGGTGGTGGCTTGGGTGGGCCCACCAGTTGGGTTAAACGGGTTCTCAGGGAATCACCAAGGCAAGGCCAATGGTTTTAACTAGTTTGAAGGAGACTCAGATATGCTCCCATCTACATCTACATGCTGGGTGAAGGGAGGATTCAACAAAGAAACAGTGGTTTCTGCCAGTACTTTTGTCTGGGAGAAAGCTGTCCCTTGAGCCCTTGTCCTCAAGTCAGACAATTTAGTTCTTCCCTGTATGTCTCTGGTGCATTTTAAGCTACTGACCCAGAACTGGAACTCAGAGCTAGTGAGTCTGTCAGCAAATAAATCTGTGTGTGGGCCCTTTAAGAGTAATGGCTGGGACTCTAGCTGCACTTCATCTCACTCAGCCATAATCTTTGCTGGTTCTTGCAGCCAGGAGTTCTGGGTACTTCTCTTCCCAACACGGAAACCCTGGGCTGGGGTGCCCGTGTGGGTCTGAGGCCCATCGCTCCTTATGGAGGACCTCCACAGCCAAAGATATCCTTTCTAATTATTAACTGGCACATGTGGGTGTGGGGACCAGCCCATTCTGCACCTCCGCCCCTCCTATCGGTCATCACGTGGTTTCTTCTGTATGTCCTTAGTTATAGGACTTCTGTTAAGTTAGACTTCAGGCAATTCTTAATGATGGCTGTTCTGTAATTTAGTTGTAATTTTGGTATGGATGTGAGAGGAGACAAGCACAGCATTTACCTACTCAGCCTTCTTGACCAGAAACCCTACTAGGACTTTATATGTAGTTTTAATGTTTGATCCTTACAGTGTACCTATAGGTGCTGTTATCCAATCTATTTTCCAGGTAAGAAAATGAGGCTTAGACAGAATAAGTCAATGGGCCAAGGTTATGTAACTAATAAGTATCAGAACCAGAATTTGAGTCCCACTTACTTAACATCTGACCCAGCAGGAGCACAAAAACTCCCCTGTTAAACAGCCGGTGAAGCTCCAAATATCGCACTGAATTTTCAAAAGAGAAAACAAGAGAATCAGCCTTGAAAGCAAGCAACAAATAATCGATGAATTATGCTTTTTCATAGTAAAACTGCTTCCCTTCCATTTGGAGAACAATTAAATATCCTGACTGTTTCTTATCAAATTTCTTCTTTCAACATTCTGTAATACTAAAAGGAAACAAAACAAAACAAATATAAAGGTACTCCAAATGCATTCTTCTCTCTGACTTCTTAAGCCGTTGTGAACTCTGATCATAACAAATGCTTGGAAAAGAGCTTTAATGAGCCACGTGGCATATTACTCATTTTTCCTCTGCCTCCTCCCCTTCCCCACCTCTTCTTTTTCTTCCTCCTTGTCCTCCTTCTTCTTTTTTATTCTGAGATTTTCCAAAAAACTAACTGCTATGACAAGAAATAATTTGAGACCTTGTAGAATTCATTTCTTACTAAAAATGACGTAGTTGTTGATGAATTGGCAGTTTTTAAAGTTATATAGGCAGCAAACATATGTCTTTCTTAGAAACCAGATGTGAAGATAGTAAAGAAAATAGATAATGTCGGCTCCACGCTAGATGTAGCTAATCAGTGAAGAAGCACCATAAATCTCAATAATATTGCCAACTCTCAACTATTGATGGTAATAGGGGTCTAGGAGAGCACACATACTGTAATTGAAACCACTAATAATCTAAAAAACTTCATTTTATCCAATAGTTGCAGTGCCCTCTTGGGCCAAACTCTTGATAGGAATGGGTGACTAGTAGTTGGTGTAATTAATTTGAATTTCATCCTCTTCTTCCTGTCTTGCACAACCTAGCAGTGGAAGTACTCAGCCTGGGAAAAGGCAAAATGCAGGAAATAAAACCTGTCATTGATGGCATGGGAATGTAATTTGGCTCATGTCTCATAAATACAAAAAACCTCAATTTAGACTTATGAAAACATCTCCAAATACAGTTTTGTGCACATAGAGAAGTTCAATGTAGGATTAAAAGAAAAATGTGTTTTTCATATATATTTAAACTTATATGTTATTTATATTATTTATAGATCACCGCTTTCCTAGTTTAGGTACCATGAATTAATATTTTTTTACATTTCCTATTATTATTGGGTGAAAAACATAGTTATAGTATTTCTTTCATTTTGTGTTAAAAGCTAAAGTTTGTTAAATATAAGTTTTTTTAAGTATTCAAAATTTCTGAAACCCTGTTTTAGCATCTTTTGACTTTTTATGTATCAAGGCCATCAAAAAGTGGAAATGGCCTGTGGCAGTGGAAGAATTTTTAAGACGATTTATGAGAGACTGGGTAATCATTTCTTGATATCACAGTAAGGTGTATAGTTATTTTTGATTTTGAAAAGATGAATGTTATCCATTAAATCTTTGATAATGTATATATAAAGGTTCATGAACATATCTAGTTTTTGGAATATCTGTCCACTGATAAGCATGACCTTAGGATGACTGTTCCATGGTCAACGAGCTAGTGTTAAAATTATTGGAATCAAGGGATGTGAGGGTCCAGGAAGACAAAAAATATATAGTTTGTTCAATAGTATTTATTATTAGGACAAATAAGTAGTTCAACATTTTGGATTGAAGTGTGGAGAACTAGAAAGACTAAAATCTTCATATCTAAACAGGATCCAGTTTTTGAAGAGATGTAGTCTTTGATATGTCAACTACCTTCTCTGATCATATGAAACATAGGGATTATAATATTTACATTTCAAAGTTGTTATAATTTAAGAGAATATACACATATTGTGTCAGTCAGGATTCCTGGGTTATATTACGAGAACAAACAATCTCCAAATCTCAGTAGCTTAAAACAAAGATTTTTTTTTTCCTCACTCATATGTGCACTGCAGGTTGGCAGGGGTATTGGCTCAATCTCATTGTTCTTTATACTCTGAGAATTAGACCAACAGAGCAGCCACTATCTGTGACAGTGACAGTGTGGCTGAGGAGAAACCTTCTGTATAGTTTCACATCCATAAATAATACTTTACTGAGAAGTGAAGTATATTACTTTGCTAATGCCATTCCCAACCCCAACAAGTGCCAGGTAGTGTATAAACCTACCATGTTAAAAGAAGTGGGAGAAGTGGAATATTTGGCAGCCAGAGAGATTGACACACCCAACAAATCATGGCTATTATAACAACACACAGTGCAATCAGTTCTCAATACACTAACAATTGCTGGTCTTTTGAGATAGCTGTCTGACAGCCCACTATTTCCCACTCTCCCTAATATGTTATCTTCTTCCTTTGGTAACTGACTCTCCAAGTCTTAACTGGCTACATAGTTTACTGGCCAAAAGACATTTTCCAGCCTCCTTTGAAGCTAGGAGTATTCATGTGACTCAAGGCAAAAGCATTGTAGTTGAAAATGGTTGTCCTTAAAAGGAAAGGTCATATATACTTCTTTGTCTTTTCTCTTTCCTGCTGGTTGGATTATGGACCTGACGGTTGGAGCTGGAGCTGCTTCCTTGTCTCACAAGGTAACTTGAGAATAGAGTTCACCAATGATAAGAGAGCAAGACTAGAGACTCACCATTTTAGTCCTGGAATAGCTACATCTAGACTTTAAATTAGGAATAAACTACCAAATTGTTTGAATCACTGCTATTTTGGGGCTTCACTGCTCATTTCATTGCCAATTATGAAAAACTGGATGGTCCTTAGCAAATTTATATATAGGCATACCAATTAGAATGCATTTGGCTACAAGTAACAGAATATCCAAATCAATACTGGCTTGATCATAAGAGACACCTAGAGGTGTCTAGACATCAATGGTTCCACAGTTTTGATGCTCCATAGACTCAGGCTCTTTTTTTCTGATCTGTAATCCTCAGCATTTTGGATTTGGTCACTATATGGTTATAAGATGGCTGCTGCAATGCCAGTTATCCCTAATAGTAATAAAGGCATAAAGAGAAGATAAACTTCCTGTTATCTCTATTTTTATCAGGAAGCAATATTCTTTGCAGAAGATTATCACTGCTCTCTATTCCTCTCCCCTACCATCCCACCCAACAAAGAATCATCTTCAGTATCAGCCACATGCCCTCTTCTAAACCAATCATTAGCAAAGGGCACTGGAATTTATATGGCTTAAGATATCATGACTAATCTCCCTGGGCTGGGGCATGGGCTGCTCTTCCCTGAGCAGACTGCTGCCCAAATAAAATCAAGCTTCTATAAATTAAGGAAGAAAGAGAAACAGTGTCTGCCTCGGCTGTTATAGAATCTCTTCGAGTTCTCCTCTACTTTACACTTAACAAGTCGCATAGCTTATTGTTTATCTTAAATACAGTAAGTCCTCATTTAACATTGTCAATAAGTTCTTAGAACTTCAGCAAAATGATGTGTAACAAAACCACTTTTACCAAAGGTTAATTGATATAAAGAACTAAGTTCCTATGACAACCCATCAACATTATAATGAAAGGATTTTGAATAAAACTATGTTATTTGAGGATGTGCTGTATATAGAACTATAACATAAAAGGGTAGAGAGAAAAGATATTTCATAACTGCGCTGGCCAGAATGTTGTCCATTTTTTTTTACCTGCATGGCTCTAGCAAATAGAACAGTACCTGGTACTTGGTAGTTGCTCAACAAATGCATAAAAAAGTTGGGTGACAGTAGTAGTATTCACAGATCAGCCCTATCTGGCTAAAGGAAATGGCATGAGATCGAGTTTCTTTTGACTATGAAAATGAAATGACCTCATCAAGAGTGGGCTGACTCAAATCTATGAAGGATTGAGTAAAGCATAGTTGTTATTTTTGAAATAAAGAACAGTCTATTCATTCACTCAATAAATAACACTATTTTAAACTTATTTAATTCACTGAATTTGTCCATTCTTTTTTTTTTTTTTTAACAATATGTATCTTACTCTCGATGGCTATTCCAGAGGCTATGAAATTGCCTTTTAAACTATGGTCCATAATTCAGCAGACATGGCTCAAGGAAAATAAAACTGAATGTCAATCTCGCAAATAAAAAAAATGTCATTAGATTCTAATTTCACTCATCATGATACCCAACATCAACTGACAAAGCTTGTTCTCGGGTATGTAGACATGCCCAGTATTTTATATCGAGCTGTTTCTTCTGTATAAATTTGGAATGCAGGACACAGACTCAAACAGGGAGATAGAAAGAGACTTTATAGGTGATAAAAATGGAGGAAAAAAGCAATCCAATTCAATGGGTGAGGGTAGCTGGGGGCAGATCCAGGAAGAGAACCAAACTGATTATACAACTAAAATTCTCATTAGCTTGTCAAGAAAAAGTACTAATAAAAAAACCCAACTAAAATGAAACCTTTTGATAAAACCTTGCAAATGACTGCATTTGAAAGGCAAGTTGTTGGCATCAACTCCTAGAGGAAACAGTGGTTTTTCCATTATGCTTCAGGAAATAGATGCTTGCTAAATAACTCCTTTAACTTTTCTCTGGCATCTATTGATTATATCCATAGAAATTAAGAGGAGAAGGCAATTAAGTTTAAAATTTAATGGTGTTCTGTTGCTGTTAATTTACTGGCTGACTCGATCAATGTGTCACCCTGGTTAGAAATCTATGCTCCCCCTCCATGCGCTAGAAAACTCTATGATGCCCTTTCAGCTAAAATTATAATAATCACAAGCAACCAAAGAACTAAGAAGCAGGTACCATACAAAGAGGTGAGAGAGTGACTACAATTTAATCCATATTTTTAAAGAGGCCACTTAAATTGAAAATAACAAACCTTTCAGTTGTTTTATTTACCTTAGTACTTGCTGATTTTGGAATTCACTAAATGGTACATAATCGCACTCACAATAAAAGGTAAATTTTACCTACCAATGAGAGTTAAAATACATATGTGCCATGGGATTTTGATTTGTATGTGAGGCAATGAACAGATGTTCTAGGTATATGTCATGACTTAATCTGAAAAATGCATGGTTACTTTCAAAGGAGGTTATTTCATTTACCATACAATATTAGCATATTAGATAAGCTCAAAGCTTAAACAATTCACTTTATGACAATAAACTTTTCTTATAATTTAATTTAAGGCAAAACTAATGGTAATTAGATGGTAATTGTAAGTAACCAGAATGTCTTACTTTTCACAAATTCTATCTGGAATGTTATCTATTACGTTGACCTAAATTTTATTTCCTTTTAAACTATATTTTATTTTAAAATTAAGTTTATGTCTGTGTGTGTGTGTGTGTGTGTGTGTGTGTATCATATATATCATATATTCATGAATACTCCAAAACAGAAAATAAAGAATAAATCAAAAACTTTCTAAGTTCTCTTTTTTACCTACCATTGTATTGAGTATTTTCTCAAAGTCTTCAAAAGTGCACCTTTCAACAATCAAAATATATTCCATCTTAGTAATGCCACGCAATTGTTAACTTTCCTCCTGCTGCATAGTGTGATTTTCCCACTTTTGCTATCATGAACTTCCTTGTTGGAGTCCAGAAAAAAGCTCTCGGAACAATTACTTCTTTTCTCCAAAGGTATTAATCCATTATGCATTAACAACCATAAGTAACCTCAGAAATCTGACTGTCACAAGAAGAGTAACCAGAAAACCAGCAGAAATGGATGCATCTATTATTTGTCTGAGTCACAAGACAATGGTGCTAGAACTACCTGCTGTGATTCCAGTGGGAGAAAGGCAAATGGGACCACAAGGGCAACTGTCTTCTGCTTCAGAACAGATGAACATAACAACAAATGTCATTTTTAGTGACAATATGATGATATGTTGTGGTAGGTTTATGCTCTGTCTAGCATTAGAGTTTCCACAGAAAATATAGAAGCCATTGTTATGAAAGGGTGTAGAAATAAGGTGAGGGAGGTGTAGAGTTTAAGGCTTCAATCTGTTTTCATGCTGCCACCCTGACCATGACTCAGGAATCAGTGAAAACAGCCAGGGAAACTGAGATCACATTGAATGCTGACAGGAAAAGATAAATTTGGTTACATAGCCAGGTACAACTAGCTAAAAATCTTTACATGTATGTGTACATATGTGCAGTATAACTAGTGTGGGCTCCTTTGGAAAATCCTGGCCAGGTTATTTGTACTCTTTTCCTTCTCTATCTTGGGCTCTGAGAGCAGTTCTTCTTAATTTATTTTATGTCTTGGGTTTTGTAGAAATATTTCATTTTAAGATATCTTCCTCTTTTTTAAAATACATATCTTAAATTTTTAAAAAGTTTCTAGTAAAATGGTTCTCAATGTGTAGTCCCCAGACCAGTAGCTTGAGCATCACCTGAGAACTTGATGGAAATGAAAAATTTCGGGGCCTAGTCTCTACAGAATCGGAAACTCTGGCAGTGGGGCTCAGCAACCTGTGTGTTCACAAGCCACTCAAAGTTCTGCTTCCTCTTGTCCCAGGCCATCTGTGTAGGTGACTATTCATTCTCTGTGTTTCTGAGCTCTAGTCTTGTTAAAGGGTAAGGGATGCTTTGAACCTACAACATGAAGAAGAGGAATACATTCTCACAGGGAGCTTACTTCTGAATACAATATCTGAGAACATTGGGATGATTGTGCTCTTGTTGGCATCTACCCATTCCTTATTATGCTAAAAGTCTGTTTCTTCCCTGGTCCTGAGTGGCAGTATTTAAAAATAAAAATCCTTTACTCATGGAGGAACCAGACCCCAGAAAATGAAGGTGAGGGGAAAAATAAAATCATCCTGCCATCCTTGGACAATTTCTTCCATGAGGTAAGAAGGGAGAACCTTGATGCATCAGATGGGCAAAGATGGGACAGGATGCTCTAATATTTTCTTGCAAATCTAGAATTCTTAGATTCGAAAATGTACATTTATTTCTTCCCTTGTTTAACTTCACTAATGCCACCTCTAACCAATTTTCATCTAAATTTTTGCTATAGGAAGAGAAGGTATTTTTAAAAAATAAGCCCCATTCTCCTTGTCTTTCTGAGACTTAAAAATGTTATTTCTTAAATCCACTTGGGAAATGACCCTAAATTGATCCTTTTGGAAATGATGGAGCAATTGTACATCTCTCCAGCCCAAATAAATGGCCTTAAGTACATTTGTTTATACCTAAATAAAAAGTAGTGGTCAATTACTGTGTGAATCTCAACAAACTAAAATTAGAAACATAGCCCACATTTATAGATAATGAGTGTAACATAGCTTCATTATTTTTTCCAGAGCCTTAGGTACCTCTGATAACACATAAGAAGTTTACCTTTATTTATCATTTCCTTTTATCTCACTGGGGATAGTATTAGTTCATGAGAATTTGCCTGGGTCACCTTAAAGTGAGAGTGTTATATGAGCAAATATGAAATTAGGGAAAGCAATAATGAGATTTCTCCGTTTTGATCATATCACTTATTTCAAAGATGAGATAATACTTTCTATCAACTTCAAACACTTTCATTTAGCTCCCATAAAACTAATATTAGTTCCATTTATTTTGTCCTCAGAACCAGGATTTAGTTATATTTATTCAATTCTCAGAACTTGTAATTTGCAAAAATGAGCAGTCAAGTCTGAATCATTGCTTACTTTTCTTAAGCGCATTCAAAGAAAAAGAGAACAAAAAAATATGTCTTTGAAATTAGTCCCTGCTTAAAATTTTTTATATTTTTCTCTCTAAAATACATATTCTGGACTTGGGATCAAAGTATAGCAATGCACAAAATTTTTCAATAATTTCAAGTGCTCTTAATCTAAAACCTATTATTTTTCTTTGTAAGTGTTGTTATTGCTCATTATCCTAAAAGATGGTAATTTACTTATGGTAGTAGATACTGTGATGTGGCAGCCAATTCCCCTTCAGGACCAAGACATTCATTCTCCCAGCTCCTGAGATGGCTGATGGCTCATTGAGAATTCACTGGGGATTTCCTTCAGCTGAAGAGAGCTTCCTTACCCAAAGTCATACCTTCTTTCAGGGGGCACCCTCCATTCAGTGTCTGGCAAATGTGAGGATAGCAGGTCCTGGTTCCCTGCTTAAGGGAGAACAACCCTGAAGAGGTACTCCTGTGAATGGCTGAGGCTTTGTTCTTTCTATATCACAGCTCAACTTCTCCCTCTGCCAGCCCTGCTTCCTTGCTCCACCTTTCCCATAGGTATTTATCCTGAAGACATCACCCAATATACCTTCTGAAAGCAAATCTGCCTTAGAGTAAGTTTCTCAGAGAATTCACCCAAGATATTACTAAATCTATCATGATTTACCTTTTTCTATAGGAGCAATGATACAGTTTTTAAAAAAATGAAAAACACTTTTCAAAAATGTCTCTATTCCAACCACATAGTATCTCACCCAAGCAGCTCCAAGTGACCTATGTATGGAGGGTTGGCACATAAGATATTATCTGGAAATGTCATAATGATAGTTGCCATCATGTTATTTATTCTCATTTGAAAATCTATAGAGCCTCTTAGGAAGAGTGGGTGAATGATAAACTTAGAATTAAAATTGTGAGTCCTAATGTTGGATTCTGAGTTGACTTTGGACAGACCACTAAACTTTCCTGAGACCTCTTGGAAGCGATAAAAACAGTTAACAGAAAAGTGAATCCTTGTGAAAACAAAGCTGTAACTCTGGCTTACCAAATATCTATCCACTAATTCATACAATTGCTGCTGTTGTAGAATAAGACCAGATGATTAAATAATTCATGGATTCATCTCCTTACCTAAGAGTGATAGGGTAAACTATTGTAAAGCATGGTCCATGGGAAAACTTCATCAAAATCACCCAGCATGTTTGTTAAAAAATGCAGATTCTTGGACCCCACCTTCAGCTTACTGAACCAGAATCTCTGGGAGGTGGCATTTAGGGATACAGCATGTTAAGTAAACTTTCTTGTCAATTTTCATGCAATCTGTATTGAAGAGTTGCAGAACAGGGTGGGTATGGAAGCTCAAGGAGAGAAAAAAAGGTCTGAAACAGCTGTTGTTACAGACTAGCAACAGTAACAAAGAGTTGCCACTAAGAGCTCAGGTGAGGATGGATCAAATAACATAGATACAGCCCAAAATCTCCAGGACTTCTTGGAAGCTCAGGAAGGGGCTTGGAGGTAATAAACACCTCTATTAATTCAGAGCTGGCACTGCATCAAATAAGATATAGTGAAGGAATATAGATATGAGCTGCCAAATTCACAGTTATGGTGTAAAGTTGTTTGAAATAGCTGACACTGTACTCTAAGACTGGGAAGGAAGGATGACAAGACCAATTGGAAGCTGATAGAATGGTGATATAGGGAGGAACCAAAGAGGTCCCAAGAGTGGTAAAATTAAGTTCAGTAGAAGCAACAAAGTAGATGAAAGAAACAAAAGTTTAAAGAAAGACAAAAATATTTAAGAGGTAAAGTACATATGGCAACCCTATTTCTTATAAAGGTAATGTTAGAGGCCTGGAAAAGCTGACAATATTCTTTTGCAATTCCTAGGTCAACTATAGTAGATTTCAAATTTTTAAGTTGCAGAATGTTCATTTAACAGCATAACTGCAATCACTGATATAAATTTACAAGTTGCTATAGGTGCCCTATTGCAACATCTGTTAACCTGTTTCTACTTCTATGGGATGTACAAATAATTAATTTTTAATTTCAGTCCTTCTCCTTAAACATTTCCAACTCAGATGCTCCCAGGAGTGAATTTCATATTTCCAACAGAGTGCCAAGGTGGGAAGCTATAGAAGTTACTGCATCTTTATTAAAGAATAAGCACTCAGAGGATTATGGGGAATGTGAATGCCTTGACTGCAATATAAACCTTGTAGCTAACTGTCATTTAAATTATGGGGTTGATAAATAAAATCCCAGCTGGCAAAAGTCCTTTACAAATTATCTAACATGATTTTGGTATATTGCTGTTTTCAAATTATTCCTACGCCGGATGCTTACACAAAATCTGTTTCCCATTGTCAAATGGCCTAATTGTGCATTTTCTTATTGGATAGCATTGATAGTCTATGCAGAGAATGTATCAAATATAATCGAGAACAAAGAGATTTGTATTTGTACTCCATACCTACAATGTCTGTTGCGACGCCCATCTCCATTAACCTGCTTGTTTAAGCCAGCCCATATATACCCCATTCTATCAATCTGGGGCATCCAGAATGCCCTAGTTGCCGAGTGTAGGACTACAGCTTGCATTTTGATTACAACAGGAATGAAGAGTGGCTTGAAGAAGAATTGCATTTATAATGTGCACCATTTCTGTCGTTTCTGAAACATGCTGTATTTTCTGATTAAGGACATTTTCACATCCTGATATAGGACCTGTCACTCACTCTCTAGAACAAATTATACGAGAGTGAGAAAAGTCTTCAGTGGCTTTCTTGTCAAGACAGAGGGTTTGGGGCACTACCTCTGACCTACTCAAACCTCATCATTCTTAAAAAGAATTACAAAATCTTGAGTCAGATAACTCTCAAGGTTAGCAAGTACTTAAGTCTCTAAAGATTAATCTGGTTTTTCAATCTTAGTGAAATAAAGCAATGCCATAGCAGTAGGGGAAAAAAATGAGTATCTGGCTACATGTAGTGTTTCAAATGAATTTATATTATTATTCAAAGAGGCGAGTAGATGAGTCCATGATTGACAACTACAGTCTTCAACATTTACAATTCCTGCTGTAGGGATATTCATAATCGATTGAAAAAGAATGCAGTGTTTAGGAAGTAGGGGTACTTTCAGTAAAATGCTTTAAATAATGATTGTCCAAAGCTTGCTAGACACTTTGTAAATGTCAGAAACACATTAAATATGTTAAATGGGCATGTTCAATACCTAGAAAACAACACAAGTGCTTTACAATCAATTTCACACATGCCCAGAAATGTCTCCCTGATGGAAGACAAAAATGTCCTCTTTGACCGGGTCACATCAATCCCAAGTCTTAATTTTGGTACAATATTTAAACTCACACGGCTGCTCAACACACACACATGTGGGACATTATCTAGAGAGTAAAATATATGCTTTAGAGCTAAATAAAAGTGTACTGTTGTGTATGCCTTCCATGGCTGAGAAAAGATAGTAGTAGATACAGTCTACTAAAGGTGGGGTGAAAGAGAAAGTAACTTTGCTCCTTGAAGATAAATTCCTATTCTCTGACCATAGCCTCTTGACTTTTAGGCTTTCTCAGACTCTTTCTCTCACATTTTGACTCTTCATCATAATCAAGGCACTCCGGCACTTGATCCTTTTTTCCCAGCTCATCATTCCCTCCTCTGGCTTCTCATTTTTTTCTTGGGTGACCATCTGAACTCTTTCATAAGCCATATGAAAGTTCTATTCTGTCATCACACATGTCCAGAAAAACCTTGGTATAGAAACATCATTAAACTCATCTTTCCACCATAAAACACCTGGTTTCTAACTTCAGTTAGGCCATCAGAACTGCCCTTTAATTCTTTTATTTGTTACCTGCCTCTGTGTCATTTTGGAGTTGCCATTGACCATTGCGTATCTCTACTTCTCTCCTTATGCCCCGACAGCTCTCTTGGCAGATGGCTTTGTCTTGTGAAGAGTCTAATTTGTCAGTATGGTCTTTTTCAACTTTCCATTCAGTGTCTTTTTATGCGTGTACATCTATACCTCAGTTTTTCCCATTTTAGAGGCTGAGTTTTGCTCTTTTTTTCCCCAAAGCCCACTACTCTGTACTTATTATTAGTGCTGAATAAATAATTTGTTGAATGTACAGATGAATGTACAAATGAGAGATAAAGTAACAGGAATATACAAATGAGAGATAAAATAACAGGAGTAAAGGTCTCAGAGCCTTTATTTTCTTTGTCATATATAAGTTTAGGGGTAAAGGTCTCAGAGCCTTTATTTTCTTTGTGATATAAGAGTGCCTTCAACATCATCTTTCTTTCCTTCTTTTGAGGCATCACTGAATCAGTAATTTATATCTCTTGTATTTCTTCAGGTTTCTTCTCTACTGACAACTTCCTTTAAGTCTTTTTAATATGTTCTAGTCTTTACCATTCTAGGTACCAGTCAATTTCTTGTCTTCCTTTATAATTAACATTTCTCATGCATTCATTTAACAAATGTTTTTTGAAAGCTCACAAACTGAGATTCTGGGGAACTATCTAGGCTCATAATATTTATTTCCTGACTGCACATTCACTGTAAGAGTGGAGTGATCAGATATAATTTATATCTCAATCTGGAAAGAAAGTGCTTCTAGGAGAGGATGTTGGGACAACAGGCATAAACTGGGTCATCCTATTTACTTCTCACTGCAATATGGAATGATGGTCTAATAGTAATAAAATCAAGATCCCGGACTCTGTATCTAGACTGCCTGAATTTGGTTGCATCACTTACTTCCTGTGTTTCCTTGGGAAAATTATGTAACTTCTTTGTCCCTTAGTTTCTTCACTGGAACATGGAGATAAATCATAGTACTTATTTCATAGTACCTATTTGCTTTAAATGAATTAAAATGTAAAGTACTTAAAACTCTGTCTGTCACATAGTAAGTGCTGTGTAATTATTATTGTTATCTGAGATGGTCCTTATAACTACTAAAATTGCTTTCAAGATTAACAGTGAACTCCAAATTCCATAACTGAAAGAAATGTCTTCACTTCTTATTGCATTTGATATTTCTTAAAAATAGACCTCTTTAGCTTCCATAATACTCTCACTTATGGATTATTTTCATTCATATCTAGTTGTTTAATTTTTTGGGGTCAGTTTTGTGGGTTCTACTCTTTAAATATGCCATTCACTGGGCATTTGCTCATGAGCCATTTTTGAATCTCAGGCTCTCCCTAAGTGATGGAATTTACTCTCTTGGCTTCACCTACCAACCACCTGCTACTGACTCATTAAATCCAAGCTTTTAACTCAGGTCTCTGCTGATTTCATGCTTTCATACTCAACTCTCTGCTCAATATTGCTACTACGTGTCTCAACTTCTCCTTCAATTCAACATGTTTAAAACTGATCTCATCTTCTTCATCTACCTATGTCTTTTGTTTCTTATTCCTTTAGTTGATTGAATCTGCAAGTACAAAGTAAAAACCAGGAAAATTATCCTTTCCCTCTCTTACCTTCAAGGCCTATGAGCCATGAACCTTGTGATTACATCATTTGTGAATTGTATGAATCCACCACTCTTTTCCACCTTTGACACCACAATTTTAACTATCACTCTAATCATTTCTTGCTTGGACTATAGTAATTATCCAATTCTTCTTTCTTCAATCAGTTTTGCTCAAAGGAATCTGTCTTCCATAAATCTATCAGTCAATGCATTCCAAGGCAAGAGGGACTACAAACTCAAAGGTCAAGCTATAGGCAGGTATTGTGATTGAGTGAAGCAGGCTAGAATATGAAATGAAGTATTGTTTCTCCCATTCTTTTTTGTCACATGGCACTCCTCATTTATCTTCCCACTTTTGACATAGACATGACTACAGAGAAATATTTCTTTACTGTAAGAAGAGTGTGCTGTAAGCCTGATGATAAATGGGCACACTCTTATCATTCATCGGGCATTCAGAAGGAAACAGTAGTGTAACCAAGATCATGTCCAGTCTAAATGGGACAGTGACTAGTCAGCTATGGCCCAGAGATGCCTTGTGGAATATGAGCTCTGAAATGCTAAATCTTTCCATTTTCTTTGAGAGAAGGTAGTCACCAGCTTATTAAGTATAGGAGAAATTTTTAAAATT
>NW_011888822.1:8445120-8459597 GCF_000151845.1 Pteropus vampyrus | reverse complement strand
CTCCGAGAGGTTAGAAGACTTATTCAGGTTATACAATTACAAAGAAGTTATTAAATTCTACTTCTCTGCCTTTCATATTCAGGTTTCTTTTACAATACCAGAGCTACTCTGAATTCAAAGTTTCAGTGGATAGAATTCAGAGGGTCTTTGACCTTAAAGGAGAAAAAAAACTACATCTTTACTTTCATTAACCTTTAACTAAAATTTAACATCTCTTTCAATTATGTAAGAAGGCAGCAAACCACACTAGAAATAGCAATACTTGTGACTGTCACAAAGATTTTCATATCACAGTAAAGCTGTTGCAGATTCTTTGAAATATTATTTATGTTCTTTATTAATTCAAAACTATGGCTGTTATTAGACTCACTGATGAATCTTATTATTTACTTTATTAATAAAAGAGCATACATATTACTCTCTCACAAATTTACTACTAAAAATCTTTTGAAAACTGGATTTCAATATATTTGACTTTCTTAGATACCCTGTGCATTTTATTTTATGCATTTCCAACATTATCCTGAGAAGGGGTCTGTTAAGATGGTTAAGAGCTCTACGGCACAAAACAGATTGAGAAGTCTTGAGACTTCCTTGTTATGTTGCCCCTGCACTAGGAGGTTACCCTAGTCATGCAAAGTTCTGTCACACACACTCTGTCCTCTCTGGCAGAAATGATCACACCCTCCATAGACTGTGCAGTACACTTCCTGGGCTCCCATCCCAGCTCTCTTACTTAATAATACTGAATGTGTGGATTGGGCAAATCATTTAACCTTGTTGCTTTAGTTCCCTCATTTGTATCTATCTTATGGGATTGTTGCTGGATTGACCAAGTTAATATATTTAATGTGTTTAGTTCTGTACCTGGAAAGTTGTACTGTGTGTGTTGATTCTTCTGATTACAATTTATAACATTCTTTCCTTACAAGGCAGAAAGAACATGGCCTCAGAATTCTCAATACGGCATTGGAGCAGCCACTAGCAATTAATCAGAGGTGAATGGAGAGGAGGAAATTATTTGTCGATCTTGGGATTATTCAGTTAATGGTTTGAATTACACTACTCTATGGAAACACTTACTTTTTTATATTCAACTACCATCATACTCATCTACCTTTTGTCTATATCTTTGAAATGGACTTTTAGCTTGTTAATGCTCAGATCAGAAACCAGAGAGTTTAGGAGCAATGGTCACAGGTAACCGGGGCAAGGGTATTTTCTATAGGGTAGACAAGAAGCTTACTAGGAGAACAAGTGGAATCAGAGCAAGTGATACATTCTGAATGAATCTAATTATCACACTTATAAAATGTAGGGGAGGGAATTTGCAGTGGGCAGAGCAGAGCTGCCAGCAGTTTGGTTGTTAGTCCACAGTTCAGTCCTGGCTCTGGCATTCACTAGTGGATGAACTTGAGCAAATTCTTTTAGCTCTCTAAAGATCAATTTTCCTTTCTATAGAATTAAATAATGCTGCTGTTACTGTCACAAGGCTGCCATGATGTGTGTTGGAGCTTATAAGCATAAATATAAAAACAATACATGGTGCATTTAGAAATATTCAACAAATGTTAGTTTCCTTTTCTTTACCTCACTTTTAAAGTATAAGACATCATTCTGATACCATACAAATATTTTTAAAAGTTTTCATCTAAACAGTGACAGCAAATGGCCTATCATCACCAAAGAGAATCTGATTCCCTACCCTTTACCGTTGGACAAATTTGGAAATGCAACAGACTGATATTTGATGTCCCTAAGTGCAGTGATCAAAGCCAAGAAGTCACCAGAACAATACAGACCTTGTTTTCCTGACCACTTCACTGAAGAGGACATCAAGTAGCAATCGTATTCAGATATTTGGTTCTGTCCAGTGGACACCTTGTTTCCCTTCTCAAGCTTCAGCTGCAAATGAACATTGGCCTAATTAACTGGACATGGCAGTGAGACATTTATTACATTGATGGAGTCCTTTGTCATCTCAAAAGGAAAAGCTAACCATTGTGCCTTTACCAGGAGCAAAATGTTTGAGATGAAAGCTAATTTTGTGGTTCTTTTTAGATATAAGTCTTTTATCCATCTAGTAGAAATTGGATACTGAAGTGTGTAATTCAATTCCTTTTAAATTTTAATATTTAATGACAGGCATATATAAATGATTTGTCCTTATAATTGACTGTGCTGTTGGTAAGCTTATAGTTAATTCTTAACTCAAGGCAATAAAAGGTACTTATAGAAGGTACAGATGGAAGGGAAGGGGCCAGGTCTCTTGTTGTCCTCTTCCACATTCACTTCCCTATTCTTTAGCTAGGGATCAGCAACCTTTTTCTGTAAAGAAACAGATATTAACTATTTTTGGCTTTGCACACCATATGGTCCCTGTTGGGATAATTCATCTCTGCCATCGTAGTGTGAAAGCAGCCATAGACAATGAATAAACAAATAAGCATGGCTGTATTCCAATAAAAACTTTATTTATAAAAACAGATGATGAGTCAGACTGGAGTTGCAAAATGTAGTTTGCCAACCTGTGCTTTAGGCTAGTAGTTCTCAGAGTGTATCCTCAAAGGCAGCATCAGCAGCACTTGGAGACTTTTGCAGGAATGCACATTTCTGAGCCTAGATGTACAGCATCAGGAATCTTAAAGATAAGGCCCAGCAATCTGTGTTCTAAGAAGTCCTCTAGGTGATTCTGATGCATGAGAATCACTACTTTAGCTTAAGGGACCATATGTTGATCCAAATAGAACTCTCTTCTATCCAGTTTACAGTTAGAACTCGTTTCAAAAAATTTTCATGCTGAATGCTAATTTTAATGTCTTCAACTGCACCACTATTTATATATTTGTTCAGTATAAATTATCCATGGATAATTCCTCAGAGAAAATTAATTTGCCCATACTTCATTGCATAGATCATTTGTTCATTGTTGACTAATTAAAACAATAATCTCGTAAAGCAGATAATCCTTTAGTGATAAATTCTACAAAGGTGCACATCCTACTACCACAAACTTAGATCAAATTATGCATTGTATGGTGCACAGTCAAATTTTCTTCCAAATAGATCGGAGTGGTTGATATCAGTTTCATAAAATGCAAAATTAAAAATGGCAAAAATAGAAAATATGTTATGCAGGTGTCTTAGTAAATCAGCTAGTTTTGCAATAAAAGAAATAAAATGCTCAAATACAAAGTTTATAAGGCATAAATTGTCTTGTCTAATTATCATTGAGTTACTACAAAAACTAGACACATAATGGCTATGATTATCAAGTTAACTTTTCATGTTCATTTTAAATTACTGGACAGTTACTGGTTAGATAAATATTTTATTTAAATATATCATTCAATAAAACAACCCTGTAAAATAGTTGCCTCTATCAATATCTTATACAAAACGAATTTTGATATTGAGAAGGGGTAGAGCAATACTTGAGATTATAGGAATTGCAAATGATAAAGGCGAAATTTAAACTCAGATTCATCTTAGTTAAAAAGAAGAGCTAACAGCAATAGCGTTTTATATAGCAGAATATTCATATTCCTGCAAATATTCTCAGGGAATATATTTTGATGGTCAGCTCTTCACTGAAGATTGGTACTCCCTTCCATGGCACAGCATGGAAAGCCCAGACAAGGACTACATTTTCTAGGCTTTCTTCATTTAGGAGAGGTCACGTGACTCCTACTGGTATATGGTATGTGAGTGAAAATAGTGTGTGCCACATGAAAGTGAGAGCAAAGAAATAAAGCAGATTTGAGAATACTTTCTAGGAGATGACACTGGAAGTGATCACTGGTGGGTAAATATTATGGAGACAAAACAGATCAGGATCCTTCTGAAGTGTTTAAGGAAACTATGCTGCCCAAATAACAAGCTCAGATTCAGCAAACAGATTCATTTTTGTTAGCTCTCTGAGCTTAAAACAACATCTGGGCTCCCAAATTAGTATGAACAAGAAATATGCTGTGAAAACTGTAGAGCCCCAAGGAAAGTTCATTGCCTGACACCCCCTACAGATGAGGCCATGGAGGGTGATGGACAAAGAAAACCTACCAGAGTGCAGAAGAAGGGCAATGGAGGAAAATGGACCAGGGGACTCCTCCCACACCATTAGGGTAGGGGTTTCTACAATGTCTGCCAGGCAGGATTTCAGTTTGGTTGGAAATTGTGACTGCTGTTTTTTTCCTGTTCTTTGCTTCTTTGAATGGGAGATTTTTAAAAAATTGATTCTGCCCTTGCTCCAACATCTATGTATTTAGTCTGTGGGGTGGGGTGAAAAGCAATCACTCATGTTATGATTTCTAGGAGGCCAGATTATGAGGAAGAGTCTCATCTATACTTGATGGAGAAATGACTCATGACTTGGAGACCCTAGGATTTGGATTGTTTCTTTTGGAGAGGGGAAGGGTCTGTGTTATGTGTATGGGAAAATATTTGGTGGTTGGAGATCAGTATTGTGGAAGAGAGAGCTAGCTGCCTTTCAAAGCTCTGTGCTATTTCAAGGAAGGAAGATGGGACTGGAAAGAAGCTATCTTGTAAAGACTCTGTTTTCCAGCTCCCTTGCAACAAGATGAGACTACTCACCAATAGAATCTGAGTAGAAGTGAGTGGACCATTTCTAGGCTAAGGTGGATAAGAGGTAGATGGGCCTTCTCCATTGTCTGCCACTTGATGTGGATGCCCCCAGTAGCCATACATGACAGAGCCACAATACAGAAGGATTGAGGTTTCCTGAATAACCACATGGAGGAGAGCCACCTGCCATTTAGGTACACGTAAAACAGTTTTTATCAGTGAGTAAGGAATAAATTTCTATTATGTTAAGCCACTGAATCAAGCAGCCGGAGTTATACAAGAGCATACCATCTAATTACTACTCCTCTATCCTTATCAGAAGCCTGGTGGCAAGGAACAGTCTTAAGAAAGATTGCCTGTGGGACACTTAATCTGGCTCCTTCTCTAGGCACTAAAATCTGTCTCTAGTTTCAGTCAGACTAGCTGAATACTGATGCCTGCGATGAGTTATTTTGCACACTTAGAATTTCTTTCATTGAACTATAGGAGACTATCAGCTCACTCCCAGGGATGTTGGCAAAGTATCTCATGAATTTTGGAATATATAGCACAGGTCTCCCTAGTCCCTGTCTTTTTTCCTCTCTTCACTCACTAAATATATATTAGCAGCCACTACGTGTCATGCACCCTATTGGGGTGTTGGGGTGTTGGAACATGATAAAGACATTACTATTTCATACAGTGCCCTTTATTTAAACCTGGAGATACTTTTTCTCTAGCATCGTACCAAGAATAGTTGTTTCCCTCCTAAGCAACTGCCTGGATTAAGCTGAGAACCTTCTAAGTCTTGTAACCAATCTTGTTTTCCTCTTTGCATTGCTTGTTAGAAAGCCTAAAACCGATATGTGTCCCACTGCTGGCATAGTTATAATAGTTATAGGCTCCTTTGGCCTTTTCTTTGTGTGTTGGCTTCCCTCTAGGCCTCCTGTCTCCTATATCTCATTTCCCTTGTACCCGCTTCTTTCAAGTCTATATTACATTTTATCTTTTCTTGCTGTGTGGGATGCATCCACATGTTACCTTTAATCTTTTACAAAATATTTATAAATGAAAAATGAAAAAAACGGGAACAATTTTCAGCACCATTTATAGGTTCCTGATAAAGTGGGCCAAATCTGGACAACAGAAGTGGTCTTGGCTCTATCTGTGAATGAGAGCCAAGGTGTCACCAAGATGAACATCTGTCTCCCTGAATACCAGGCATTATTATTACCCAGTGATTTGCTGTTCATTGTTGAAGCTCCATGACTATTTAATTTCAACTTTTCAGAGACATCTGTTGGTTCCACGTTTGTGTTAAATTCAAATCAGAATCCAAGTTTTGGAATGGACTCTGACCAATGCTTTAATTTATTCTAGTTTATACAATATACACTTGCTTGCCTCGCATTTGGAGACTATGTTATTAGATAATCAATTAATGAACATTTGCTCAAATTTAAACATTAGCCAGGAACTTAAGGAAGCAATTTGGCCCCAACTTGCCTTTCGAAATGTTTTTTTCCTATTATTCTCTGAGGCATCAGCCAAACTAACCAGTGCCCTTGAAACTCACATTGTGATTTTCATCTCTCCTTGTTCCTCCTATTAACTTCATCTGGTTTAAGAACAATAGCTTACATTTATCAGGTACTTATCTGCCAAATGTTTGTAAATCCTTTACTTGTTAGCTCATGTAATCTTTGCTATGATTCTATAAGCTAGATGTTATTATTTTTCCCATTTTACAGATGAGAAAACTGCGGATACCAGAGTAAGAGCTAAATTTCTTTCATGTCTATATTATATTTTATTTTTATCTTGCTGTGTTGAATATATCCATATAAGTCACCATTAATGCTTTATGGAAAGTTTACAAATGGAAAATTAAAAGAGCAAAAATAATTCCATTTCCAGAAAGAGCTGGAATTCCAACTCACACTGCTTATGGTACCCAGCCCATGCTCTTGGTCACTAGACCTTTGGTTCTTAAATCTGGTAACATTTTAGTATTCCTTGTAGAGCTTTAAAAAAATACAAATGCCAGGCACCACCTTAGCCCGATTAAATAAAAATGCCTAGGGGTGTGGTCCAGACATTGATATTTTAAAGAATTTCTCTAGGTGATTCTAATATGCATCTGGGTGAAGAATGACTGCACTCTTTAATTCTCCTAGCATGAAGTGGCTCCTTTTTCCATGTTTAAACCTTTCAATCCAAGTCCTTCTCACTTTTCATCCTCAAGAGGAATCAACTCAACCCTTGCCCTAGTGATCCTGACACATTACCAAGGTTCCTGAAGAACATTGAAATTTTGTAGTAGGCCTTCTGAATATGCACAATGTAGGACTTGCTTTCCAGTTACATGGATAATTAGATGATGTGATTTCCTCTGGGAGACATTTCCTCTTTGCATAATCTTCACTCTGAGTTTTTGCCAACAAAACTATAATGTACCTTTGCTGACTGAGCACTGACCTAAATATCAAAATTGACCTGATTCTTTTCTGGCATTTCTTGGGTTTATTCTCTGTATTGATTAGGTATACAGCCTAAGTGCAGTAAACAACAATTATAGTAGAAGAAATTTCTCTAATTCCTTAGCTAGGTAGTGATATATTCTAAATCAAACAAAGTTATTGGCACAAAATTTTTTAGTGCCCGACTCCATTGCTTTTGAACAGAGTTCCATGCCTCACCGTGGCTACCAGGGCCTTTCTCAGACTTTCTCAAATGACCATTCTGCTTTCCTTTTTTTCCAGACTAATCCCATGCTCTTCTCCACCCAAGCATACTGAACTGCCTTCGGCTCCTTCTTGACTCTGGACTTTTGAACATACTGTTCTCTTCTGCCTTAAACATTCTGTTGCTTTATTTTTGTTGCTGGTTATATAGGCTTTCAGTTTGGATGTGAATTCTGCTGGGAAACCATACAGACCCTCCCCCACCACAGGTTAACACCTTCACCTTTGCTCTCAGAGCACCCTGGGCTATACCCCTTGTTAGGTAGCTAGTCAGACATGAATGACAAGGGAAACAAAGGAATAGGGGCCCAGCCTAGAGACTGCCCAAAGAACCCCTCCTTTGGTAGTTAGAGAATCTGTCCTGCATCCCCAGAGATGAAGGACAGGAGGGTCATAATCTTAGCTACAGACGGTACTATCTTAATCTTAGTACAGAAGGTACTATGTTTATGCTTGTGAGTTCATGAATCTAATTTAACGGACTGAATTCTAGGTAGGCATATGATCACTAGGCAGAGTTATATAGCAGCCCAGTGTCAATCAAAATGACCTCACTTGCCAATCACCTTAGGAATGCCTTTAGAACTACCCATCACGGCCCAAATATAAGGCAGACATTCCCATTTCTGGTCTCTCTCTCTTTTTGTGGCCCTTTTTGTTATTGTGGTTACAGTGCCAGGACTATGTGCCTCCTTGGGGCATGCTCTGTCTTTCTAAAATATACTTTTAATAAATTTTTTCTAAATCTCACTGACCTGTGATTCTTCATTGCGTCAATGAGGAAGAACCGAGGAGAAATGTTAACTATACTTCTGTGTCGTTGTTATCCCTCTCTCTCCCGCTGCCGTTGGAGTGACTCTAAACTCCAAATGGCCCCAACAGTAACACCCTCACAGCACAAATCATACATTTCTGATACCACTTATTTTCTTATTGTCTCTCCTAGACTCATAATTATTAAAGCAAAGACCATGTCCTACTGGTCACTCTATCTCTAATATGCAGCATCAAAGAAGATGAATCAGTATTTGTGGAATGAATCTTACAGTTTGGGCATTTTTTAGGCCATTTTATGTATTATTTTTGGTTTAGACAGGTAGTATTAGACATGTTTTTCTTAAATTCTACATATTCTGCATATGAAATTCTCAAAAATGACAGATTTTAGACAAACAGTGTTAATTTTGAAAGATATATCCAAAATTCTGTCAGTCAGTAGGTCTGTAAGGCCATTTGTAGAATTTCTCATCTTAATAATTGTTGAATATTTTGAATAATACACCTTTGATCAAAGTTCTGTATAAACTCATCCTTATATGTGTTTTGTCTCTACTCAGAACATCAGGAACAGGCATACTTCTGACTGAAGTGGTCTTTTTTGATTATATCAAAATGAAATTTAAAAATTTCAGCATATGAACACAAGGAAAAGGGTAAATAATGTAAAATTCCTTCACATATTTTAAAACAGCCATTTTAAGGGCAAGATCTGATGAGATTCTATAGTGGAATCTTTTTATACTTATTTTTTTGTAAGTAGCAGCCAAGAGAATATTTATACTCTTCTAGGGAGTATTGCTTATAATAAGCTCATAGCTGGAAGAGACTTCATTGAGACAGGAGTACATAGTCAAGGGACAGACAAACTTTCCATAAAATAGTCTTATAATTGCTGCAAAAAACTAACTTAGTACACACCAGCTACAAGTTACCAGAGCACACAACACTAACACCTCAAAAGTGATACATAAAACTTATGTTTATTTCATGTTATATAAGTGTTTAAAAGAGTTAACTGCCAATTTAGTTTTTTTTTGATAGTATTATCATTCCTTCTATAAAGTTATAAAGTGCCTGACTTTCGATTGGTCCCACCCAATAAAAGGACTTCATCTTTTCTTTGCTTTTACCATGGAGAAAAATTAGAGTATACTAATTTAGTTGAATTTATAGGATACTTATGCATAAACAACACATATTCAGGTATAAGTTGTTGCTATATTGTCTTTATTTCTTCATATTAAGTGTAGAGAGCCCCAGAGATGGTCCACCAAATCTTTATCCCATGTGAGTCCTCCAACTATCAGAAGTAATAATTACTGAGAACTAATTCTGTGTTAAGTGCATATGCATTTTCTCAAATAATCTTCAAGATCACACTGTGAAGTTGGTTTCTTAAAATCCTGTTTTCGGATGTGGAAACTGAGGGTTGGGATCCTACTTGAGCTGGGATTGGAACACAAGTTTGTCTGATTCCACCACTTAGGTGCAAAAAGTACGAATTATTTGAGCGCCTGTGCCAGATGTTCTGTTGGTAACTGAAGTACAGCCATGATCCAGACCTTCATGTAGCATCTGTTGTAGAGCAGTGAAGATAATATGGAATGTACTTTAAAGTGGTAATTATGTTACAAAAAGGGAAGAACGAAAGCAACTGATAGCATATATCAGGAGGTATTGGTTTCTGGAGGCCATGTATGATAAAGGCTTCAGGCAATAAAAAGGAAGATCTTTCAGTAATCAAGGCAAAGGATGACAATGGCTTGAGCTTGGTTGTTGGAGGTAAAAATGGAAAAAAGGAAAAAAAGATTAGAGAGCTGTTTGGGCAGTAGAATCAAGGAAGTCTGTTGATAGAATAGATGTGGGCCATAAGGAAGTGAGAAAAGGCAAAAATATTTCCCAGAGAGGTTGACTTGCATAAAGAGTAGACATATGTCTTAGTCCTTTCACGCTGCCATAAGAAAACACCACGACTATCTTACAAACAGCAAAAATTTATTTCTCACAGTCCAAGTCCAAGATCAGGGTGTCAGCTTGGTCAGGTTCTGACCAAGGCCCTCTTCTGGGTTGCAGACTGCTGACTTGTCATTGAATCCTCAAACGGTAGAAGAGAGAATAGAACTCTCTGGGGTCTCTTCTATGAGGGCACTAATCCCATTTATGAGGGCTCCACCCTCATGACTTAATTATTTCCCAAAGGACTCTCCTAATTCTATTACTATGAGGGTTATGATTTCAGTATATAGATTTTGAAGAATAAACATTAAGTTCATTGTAGTGCAGATATTATTCACTGCTGTGGGAACCATGTTTGAGTGGCTAGGCTGATAAAACGTGTGCTCCATTTTGAGGATACTGAATTATGAGCATCTTTGAAAAATCCGAAAAGAGATGTCTAATAATAACCCAAAGAGTCTGGAGTTTGGAAGTATGCATTAGGTAAAATAGGAGTTGTTTGGGTCTCTGAAGTGATGAGCTTAATGAAGGAAGTCACCTAGAGAGAGTGCCTATAGTAAGAAGAGAAATGGCAGCCCTCAGGTGAAGGATAGAAGAAGATCAAAGCCAGAAGTAAGTCAATTTGTACATGAGTCTATCTGCAATGAAATGCGCACTCCTTGTTCTTTTCTAAAATCCATCATCCATATGAGATCTTTCAATCTCAGAGATACTTGTGTGTATACCATAAGGCACTCGAAAAATGAGTGTCTTCTTTTACTTGGACTGGTATTAGAAGATGATATCCTCAATATCTTCACTTCTAATTGGAAAACAAGCACATCAAATTCAACTTGTCTTCATTTTTCATGCCTGACTGGAGATGGGCTTCTATATCATGATCTAGCATGCTATTGTCTCCCTGCACACATTTTTATTTAGAAGCTTGGAAGCCTTGTTTTATGATTGGAGGTAATCAAATGAAGAAGAGATATGTAAGCATAAGTTTTACAATCAAAATTGCAGTTCTGAATTATGGTGTCTCATTTCAAAATCTAGACATGCACTCAATAAAAATATAAATTTAATATTGTTTTCTCAAAATATGTTTATTATGACTAATATAATTTAGGACTCACTATATGCCTGCAGAGTTAATTACAAATGTGTGGTTTATTTAAATTATCTGATTTAATATTCTCATCGACTCTTCAATGTCATACTCTTTTTATTCCCTTTTTATAGATGAGGAAATTGTAGTTTCAGGAGAATAACATACTGACAGACTAGCGACCAATCAGTGGCAAGACTAGAGTTGAAATCCAGGCCTGTGTGTGCTCCAAGCTGCAGTGATTCTATATCGCCATAGAAATTTTCCATTTGTCTGTTTGAGAATGAATGCAATTCTAACATCTTACATGAATGCTGCTATCAGATTTATGAGATTGAATCCTGGCTCTACAATCTAGTAGCTGTGTAACTTTTGGCAAACCCCTTCTCATTTTTAGCCTCAATTTTCTTCTCAGTAAAATGAGGATAACAATAGCAGTATCCATCCCACATGTAGTTGTAAAGATTAAATGTGAAAATGCTGGTAACGTTCTCAGTAGGGGTGCCTGAGATATAGTGCTCAACAACTTGGAAGTTTCTGTAGTTATTATTATAGTCTTTCTATAAGGGCTGTTAAGTTGAGTACAGAATTTATATAGAGTACATGGGGCTTTATTATATTGTTTCTCAAACTCATGGACTTGACAATTTCGAAGGGAGCAAGACTTGGTAATGTGAGAAACAACCATTTCTCCATGATTTCCTTCTTCAAAAAATAGACTCATATAATGCCTATATACTCATTTAAATTTTACACACTACCCCAGATTTCAGGAATAGGTTGGTTTCAGGCATCCTTTGATATAGGTGTTATAGATCCTCTCTCTCTGTCTCTCTCTGTCTCTCTCTGTCTGTCTCTGTCTCTCTCTGTCTCTCTCCCTCTCTCGACTACATACAACACAGCATGGCCAGTTCATAAAGAAATGAATTGAAGTCAAAGAAGTTACATGTTAATCAGGAAGAAAATTAACCAACACAAGTATTTAGTTATCTACTATGATTAAATATATTTCATGTTAGAAGCCCTGTACACTCCTCCCTTTATAAAGAACCTATTAGTTAAAATGTTATCTATAGTCAGACAGTAGAATTAAAAATAATAGCAACTTAAAACTTCTGTCAGAAGTTTTTCTTTGCTTGATTTGAGGGTGGTTGTTCAAATTCTTTGTAGCAGTGTGAGTGATCAGGAGTAGAGAATGCATAATATGTTCAGGTGACAGCAACCCTTTGTATAACAGCGTGTGTGGAAGGTGCCGATTTCAAAAAGACAATTTAATTGGCTTTACTTTGGCATTGTCTAAAGTGTTAGTACACAGGTTTTGAAATATATTTTCAGACACCATGAAGGGAGATTTTTTTTTTTTTTGTGGTAGAGGGCTCTCAGTATTATTTCCTCACTCACAAAATTCTAAGTTGACTGACCATCCAATTTCCCACAGCAGATCCCTGCTTGCTGCTTCTCTAAGTATTTTATTAGTATGTCTCAGTTTTTAAAATTATATTAGGAACTGGAGATACATAACTTAATTATAGCACTATTGCTTGGCCCCTGACTGTCTTTTCAGCCTCCTCTTGCTCTTATTGTTTTTTGGATTTGAGCTACAATAGCTTTCTCTCAAGTTCTTGATCAAAACCTAAGGCTTTTACTCATGCTGTTCTCTTTGCCTGGAATGCTCTTCACCAGCTAGCTTGAGACATACCTCACATCTCAGACCTCCTTTCACTTCTTCACAGAAGTCTCAGGCTCCCTCAGATTCTTCATTATTAAAAACTTTTCCAAGAATGAATTCTTCTCCTTTTGAAATGCAGTTTCTATTTGTACATTTTATGTCTGATTGGATTAAGGTCTGTCCTGCTGAACTGTAGGCTCCATCAGTGAAAGGGGCTATCTTTGTTCATCATTATGTGATCAAGTGTTTGGCATAATTTTTGGCTCTGAGAATAATTGTTGAATGAATGAATAAATGGGCGAATCTCTTGTAGCAGAGAAGATCACAAGTCAACAAAGATTATAGCACATTATAGTAAGTTATGATAAAATCATTCAGGATGCTATTAACTTTAGTCATGGTGGGTTGAGGTGGAACTTCTGGAGTTGGTGGTACAGTTGGAAAAAAGTCAGAGTCAGATAGGGTGTTAAAAGGGGTGTTGAGGACATATTTTAATCGATTAAAGTTTAGATTATGGTAGTGTTGAAATTAGGAAATGATGAGAGTTTAATGGATTTGAGATATATAGGACATGGATGATGATGGCATGTGTGTTAAAAGAGATGCTTAAGTAAGAGTATAGCATACCATAATGGTGCTGTCATTCTCCAAGAAAGGAAATGCAAAAAGTTAACAGGTACTCTAAACTTTTCCTATCCACACATCGGATGCTATCTCCTACCTGTCATGCCTAACATTTACTCATTTGGGGTCACACCTCTACTGCTACCAAGCTCTGGAAGAAATAATTTAACTTCCCTAAGACATTGGGTTCCTCTTCTACAAAATGAGGATAATAACAGTACTTATAAGACTGCTGTTGTGAGAATGTCCTAAAGTAATATATGCAATACACAGGCTCTTGGTCTGGCACATAGTATGGGCTCAATAATTATAAACCAGTACAATTAGCAGTTTTAAACTAATACTATAATCAGTATCTGATATAGCTGAGAAGATCATTGCCGAGTGACATAGATTTAATCTCCCTAGTTTGTAGAGGAAAAAGAACGAGGCAGAGATTCAGAGATAGCCCAAGATAAAAGGTGACATTGTCTGTGAGGCAGAACCATGGTGAACACACATGGCCCAGCCCAATTTTAGCTGCCTAGGTTCCTGCTATCAGCAACATCTGCTCTTGAATTCTGTGACCCTAACATAGTCTCACAATATAACTTCTCTTTTCACTTGAGCCACTGTTGAAGTTTAGATTTCTTGCATCTTAAAGAATGTTCATGAGAACAACATTAAATATAAAGCAAAATTATTGTGTAGTAACAAAAGAAATGACAAAAGATGACTTAAGTTGGTACATGTAGGCAATTCTAAATTTGAAGCAAAGTGACCTTCCTTTGAGTGAGTAGTTGGTTAACCACCCAGTCATTTTACCAGCCTAAGTCATATTAGTTAACATTGAAATTTAGTTCATTGAATCTTATGATTAAAAAATTTTAATGATGTAATAATAAAAACACCAAATAAAATTTGGGATTATAAATTGAATAGGTGAGTTGGGAAAAGTGAGAGTGTTCCACTAATGTCCTAGCTCAGTTGGAGATCTTAACTGCATCTGGTCTAGTGTAACAGGTGCATAAAATTTCCTATGTCCACTCTACCCATTAAGGAGCTCAGGTCCCTC
>NW_011888822.1:8435951-8444205 GCF_000151845.1 Pteropus vampyrus | reverse complement strand
GGCTATAGATTTTCTTAGAAGTGTGAACTAATTCACAAGGTTTGCTCATTATTCATATGGACAGCACGTTAATAACACAGGATCCTGAGATCTTGACTTATCTAGGCTGGATCCCAGGTAGAGGGATGAGGAGCTGACTCTTTAAATTTTGAACAACATTCATCCCCCTTTCTGAATAAAAAAAAAGTTGATTAAAAGTGTTCTCATATCAGACAAGAAGAGGTCTTTGAAAACACCTGAGCTTTTTGGAGATAAATGAAAACCAATGACTTTGGAGCTACTTAGAGAAATTTTCTTGTTGATGAATTTGGAATTATTATAAGCAAGTACATTCCAGCTATATAACTGACAGGATTTGGGAGTGTGCCATACAATGATCACACGCACATGCACACGCACACATGACATACACAACATGACAAACATTTGTGCAGATAATTTTACGCATCCCAAGTGGCTACAAACCTGTTCTTACAATGAGACTTATTGTATTTATGTCCAATTATGTGCATTAAATATACTTTCTCATATAGTTTTCCCACTGAAATGACATCAGAATCCTTAGAAGATTATTTAGATGATATCCAGACTCATTAACCTGATCTTGTAGAGGAAATGCAGGGAATTATGTGTCCAAGAACTGTTGCTAAATAAAATCACTGCAAGCAAGTAAAATGCATGTAATTTGTATTATGTTCCCCAAATACTCAGTCTCATGACAAAATTTTGTATTTATCTTCTTCCCTTTTAGTGAACCAAATAAAGAAATGTGGCTAACTAACTGAGTTTGTAAGCCATTTATCACTGAATATGATTTATATGTAATTTTTCTCTCTTCCCTTCTTAACACTGGGTATTACCAAATTTTTATCTCTGCCTATTTGATTGATGAAACTTTGCATTTTGTGTTTGATTTACATTTCTTCAATTGATTGATGTTAAACATTTTTTCATGTTTGCTAGCCATTCTTTCACTGAAAGAATGAACTATTTAAGATATTTCCTTAAACTGAAAAAAATACATGTTCAGACCATTTTATATAAAATGACACAATTTTGATTTACCAAGTTTTATATGTGTGTATCTATAGGTCTACATATGCATAGATATTTTCTGTAAGGGGTACAGTAGGGAAATAGTGAGCCAGAAGTCATACATTCCACTGTCTTCAGGGATCAGGGAGGTAAGATCAATGTGCCAGAACCTGGTGTGGTAACAGGGAGTGGTGAGGCCTGTAGGAAATTTGAGTGTCCCATCCAAAGGCATACACAGTTAATTTTCCATCATTCTGCTGACCTAAGGAACAAGCCTGAGGGTGATTTCTGCCAGTGGGCTGATAGTTAACAACTGCTGCTCTAAATTAAAATAAATGACATTCACCCTTAGAGGTATGAGAATATCTGAAGACTGAATCCCTGCACTCTTTATTATGAGAAGGAGGAAATACACAGACAGACCTTTTATTAGACAGTATAAAAGGCTTTATAAGTTCTTGTACATCCTTCCTTTTATCCTCTTACTAATGCCGGCTTAGAACCCTCACATACCTGGGCAGTATTAGGCGTCAGGTAGGAGAACAAAAGAATATTTATATAATTTATATGCAATTTAGAAATTATACCTGAAAATGCCACTGTTTTACTGATGATGTTATAGAAGACTCTCTTTTAATAAGAACAATGGAAATTCCTTTCAGAAAAATCTCCTGATAAAGTCAATTGAGCTCAGCATTTGTCTATTAAACAAGCTAGAGTCTTTCTTGAAAGAACAAGGTGAGTTTCGAACAAAGATAGTAATAAATGGACCATGGACCACTGCTGTGGCATCTGTTCCTGATCCACCACAGCAATTCATTATCTTGGTATTTCATTGTATGGGGACGACAAGTTAATAAATGGCAAAACCAAAATAGGTCATCTTCCCTGTCCCCTAAAACGTTTAATATCTGTGAATAAAAATAAGGGCTTAAGCTTTTTCATATTATATTTGCTCTGGAATGTCTCTAGAGGATTCTAAACTGCAGTTGATCCTAACATGTCACTGAGATATTATAAATCACATCACTACCGGAACTCGTAGTGCAGTGTTTGGTCAATCAGTCTTAGGAAAAGCATTGAGCTATTGGCATAAGAATTATCAGTCAGTCTCAGAAGACTTAAAAAACATTCTTAGAAACAAAAATTAAAATGTAGTTTATACAGTCTATATCATCATGTCCCAAAGTCCATTTTACAGAACACTTGGGTCTACAGGATATGAATAAGTGTTACATAGGAAAAGGTTTTATGGTCAAAAATGTTTAAGAAATACTGGATTAAAATTCGACAAGTTTCTTGTCTGTAGATATTCTCAGAGCCTTTAATATGCTGTCATATTTTGGAAGGCTAAGAAGGGGCTATTATATGCACTATTTCTCATATATGTTTTATGGTCTTCTACAGAAAACTGTTGCTAAATTTCAAGTTTCCTTCAATTCTCAAACCTTTTTTTCTACCACATCTGTCTTTAAAGAATATGATGGCATGTGGTCAAGAAATTTTTATCAAGTATTTTCCAAAGGAAGAAACTTCAGGATCAATTTTTGTAGATTCTAGTTCTGGAAACTCATATAATGCAACTTAAAAAAATTTAAAGTCTCAATCTACTAAAAAAAATATTCAATTAAAATTCATTATAAACTGTGAGACAATACAAACACTTGTTTGAAAAAAATGAAGCCATTTTATGAATAGATGTTTTAATATTGCTATTAAGCATCTATTCTCTTATCTCTCTCTTTTATTACCCTTTCTTTTTGATCTCTCCTTCGCATGTCCCTCTGTCTCAATGTCTGTATCCCTCTCTGTAAGTTTGTCTTCCTGGGTCTGAATTTTGTGTATCTTTCCTTCTGATTCTTTTGCTCTTATCTTGGAGGCTAAATATGATGAGTGAGGAGCAAAGTGAATTGCTATATTGTGGGTTTTTTCCTTCACAGAAATAGCCAGGAGAATGATGACGTTTTCATTATAGTAATTGTATGCTAATAGTTACAAACAAAAAATCCGGGGTTTCCATAGCTGTGAAAGTTAAAAAGGCCTGTGATGTAAGATGAAATTTCTTTGCTGTTTCCTCTGGCTAGCAATCCAGAATAAGACAAGAACACCAGGTAAAATTTGCTAATAATCAGTTATTGAAATAGTCATAATTTATACTGAATGAGAAAGAAAGGGCTATGAACTTATCATAGACATTTTTCTTAATTAGATTGATATTCAAATCCACAGTGAATGAAAGGATCTCTACTAACCAGTACTTGTACTGATTTTTCACGTATTTGTTTAAGTTAGAAATAGGCACAAATTACATGAGAATAAAATCCTAAATAGAGAAAAGTAAGTGAAAATTTCCTCAAGAAATAGTCATTTTATTCCCCAATACCTTAAGTAATGAAATTTCAATCATTCTATAAAACTGAAACCATTATTTAAAAGGTACTTCTAATTACTCAGTGACAATGACCTTATGAAGGGTAATCAATCAGCCACCTCTAAGGCACAGAAAAGGAAGGGGCAGGTATTACCCAAAGTACTGGATATTTCTGTAAATTTCCACATCGTTAGACTGTCTTCCTCTTCTCACACAGATATTTTGGCATCTTGCAAGAAAAGTCTTTGGGATATAACATTTGATTATTTTATTTTATTTTTATTGATTTATTTTTTCCAAGATTATATTTTTATTTTTTTTAACATTTTATTTTTTAATTTTTTTCCCCCTTCCCTCTCCTCCCTGGTAACCACTAGTCCATTGCTCATGTCCATGAGTCTCTGTTTGTTTGTCCTGTTCATTTGTTGCTTTTAGGTTTATATCCCACATATGAGTATTATCATGTGATTTTCAACATTCTCTGTCTGGCTTACTTCACTTAGTATGATTATTTCGAGGTTCATCTATGTTGTTGCAAATGGCAGTATTTCATCTCTTCTTATGGCTGAGTAATATTCCATTGTATATATGTACCACTGCTTCTTTAGTCAATCATATATCACAGGATACTTCGGTTGCTTTCCTGTCCTGGCCACAGTGAATAATGCTGCTATGAACATTGGTGTGCAAATATCTTTTCGGATATGGGTTTTCAAGTTTTCAGAATATATGGTAGATCAATTATTAGTTTTTTGAGGAAACTCCATACTGTTTTCCATAGTGGCTGTAGCAATTTGCAGTCCCACGAGCAGTGTATGAAGGTTCCTATTTCTCCACACTCTCTCCAACATGTGTTATTACTTGTCCTGATGGTTATAGCTATTCTAACAGGTGTGAGATGGTATCTCGTAGTGGATTTGATTTGCATTTCCCTAATAGCTAGCGATGTTGAACATCTTTTCATGTATTTGTTGGCCATTTGTAAGTCCTCTACAGAGAAGTATCTGTTCAGGTCCTCAGCCCATTTTTTGATTAGATAGTTTGCTTTTTTTGTTGTTATTGAGTTGTATGAGATCTTTGTGTATTTTGGATATTAGAGCCTTATTGAAGGTGTTGCTTGCAAATATATTTTCCCATTGAGATGGTTGTCTCTTTATTTTGTTGATAGTTTTCTTTGCTGAGCAGAAGCATTTTAGTTTGATGTAGTCCCATTCATTTATTTTTGCTTTTACTTCCCTTGCCTTTGAGGTCAAATTCATAAAATCCTCTTTAAGTTCAAGGTCTTTGAGTTTCGTTCCTATGTTTTCTTCTATGCGTTTTATTGTTTCAGGTCTTATATTCAGGTCCTTAATCCATTTTGACTTAATTTAGGTGTATGATGATAGACAACAGTCTAGTTTCATTCTTTTGCAGGTGGTTTTCCAGTTTTCCCAGCGCCATTTACTGAAGAGGCTTTCCTTTCTCCATTGTATGTTTTTGGCTTCTTTGTCAAAAATTATGTGCCCATATAAATATGAGTTTACTTCTGGAATCTCGATTCTGTTCCACTGGTCCATGTATCTGTTTTGCTGCCAATACCATGCCGTTTTGATTACTGTCGCTTTGTAATATAATTTGAAGTCGAGCAGAGTGATGCCTCTAGCCTCATTCTTTTTTCTCAAGATGGCTTTGGCAGTTCGGGGTCTTTTGTGCTTCCATACAAATCTGATGATTTCTTGTTCTATTTCTTTAAAAAATGCCGATTGGATTTTGATGGAGATTGTATTAAATCTGCATAATGCTTTAGGTAATAAGGTCATTTTAATTATGTTGATTCTTCCAATCCAAGAACACAGAATATCTTTCCATTTCTTTGTATTTTCTTCAATTTCTTTTAATAGGGGCTTGTAGTTTTCATTATATAGGTCCATCACATGTTTTGTTAGATTTATTCCTAAGTATTTCATTCTTTTTGGCGCAATTGCAAAAGGAATTATTTTTTCCACTTCTTTTTCTGACGCTTCATCATTAGAGTATAGGAACGCTATGGATTTTTGTACATTGATTTTGTATCCAGAAACTTTACTGTATTTGTTTATTGTTTCTAGTAGTGCTCTTGTGGAGTCTTTAGGGTTTTCTATATAGAGAATCATGTCATCCACAAATGGTGACAATTCAACTTGTTTTCTATTTGGATGCCTTTTATATCTTTCCCTTGCCCGATTGCACTCTCTAGGACCTCTGATGTTATATTTATTCAATATAACATTGGTGATAGTGCTGACAGCCTTGCCTTGTTCTTAGAGAGAAGATTTTTAGTTTTTCACCATTAAGTATAATGTCAGCTGAGGGTTTGTCATAAAAGGCATTTATTATGTTAAGGTATTTTCCTTCTATGTCAATTTTGTTAAGTGTTTTGATCATAAATGGATGCTGTATCTTGTCAAAGGCTTTTTCTGCATCTATTGATATGATCATATGATTCCTATTTTTTAATTTGTTTATGCGGTGTATTAAATTAATTGATTTGTATATGTCGAATCATCCCTGTGCCTCTGGGATGAAGCTCACTTGATCGTGGTGTATAATCTTTTTAATATGTTGCTGTATTCCATTTGCTAGTATCTTATTTAGGATTTTTGCATCTGAGCTCATGAGTGACATTTGTCTGTAGTTTCTTTTTCTGTGTTATCTTTACCAGGTTTTGGTATCAGAGTAATATTGGCCTCATAAAATGAGTTGAGAAGTGTTGCCTCCTCTTCTATTTTTTGGAAGAGTTTGTGGAGAATAGGTATTAAATCTTCTTTGAATGTTTGGTAGAATTCACTGGTGAAGCCATCTGGTCCTGGACATTTACTTTTTGGTAGATTTTTGATGATTGTTTCAACTTCCATATTGCTGATTGGTCTATTTAGATTTTCCAGTTCTTGATTCAGTCTTGGAAGGCTGTATTTTTCTAAGTATTGGTTCATTTCTTCTAGGTTATTAAATTTGGTGTACTATACTTTTTCATAGTATTCTTGTACGATCCTCTGTATTTCTGCAATATCAGTCGTAATTTCTCCTCTATCATCCCTGATTTTGTTTATTTGTGTCCTTTCTATTTTTTTCTTTAACAAGTCTATCCAGGGACTTGTCAATTTTATTAACCTGTTCAAAGAACCAGCTCTTTCTTGCATTTACTTTTTCTATTGTTTTCTTTGTTTGTTTTCAATTTCACTTATTTCTGCTCTAATTTTGATGATTTCTTTCCTTCTGCTGACTTTAGCTCTCATTTGTTCTTCCTTTACTAGTTTTTTAAGATGAAGCGTTAGGTCGTTTATTTGGGTTTGTTCTTGTTTTTGGAGATAGGCCTGTAATTGTATGAACTTTCCTCTTATGACTGCTTTTGCCATGTCTCAAAAGTTTTGATATGTTGTACTATCATTATCATTCATTTCTATGTATCTCTTGATCTCTCTTTTTATTCCTTCTCTGACTCAGTTATTCTTCAATAGTATGTTGTTTAATCTCCATGTATTTGTGGTTCTTTTTGCTTTGCTTTTACAGTTGATCTCTAGTTTCAAAGCATTATGATCAGAGAATATGGTTGGTATGATTTCAACCCTCTTCTATTTGTTGAGGCTATCTCTGTGTCCCAGTATGTGGTCAATCCTTGAGAATTTTCCATTTGCACTAGAGAAGAAGGTATGAGCAGCTGTTTTGGGATGAAAGGCTCTGTAAATGTCAATTATATCCAGTTGGTCTAATGTATCATTTAAGGATGTTATTTCCTTATTGATTTTCTGTTTGGATGATCTGTCCATATCTAACAGTAGGGTATTTAGGTCCCCTACTATGATAGTGTTTTGATCTGTTTCTCCCTTTAGTTCTGTTAGTAATTGCTTTATATATTTCGGGGCTCCCTGATTGGGAGCATAGATATTAATAAGTATGGTGTCTTCTTGGTGCATCTTTCCCTTCATTATTGTGAAGCGTCTCTTAGTATATTTATTTACTTTTTTTATTTTGAAGTCTATTTCATTCGATATTAGTACCACTACTCCCACTTTTTTCTGAATGCCATTTGCTTGAAATATCATTTTCCACCCTTTCACTTTGAGTCTGTATTTGTCTTTGGATCTGAGATGTGTCTCCTGGAGGCAGCATATGGTTGTGTTTTTTTTTGTTGTTGTTTTTTTTTTTTGATACAATCTGCAACTCTGTACCTTTTATTGGTGAGTTCAGTCCTTTTACATTTAGGGTGATTATTGAAATATGAGATCTTCTTAAAGCCATTTACTTTCTGGTAGTTTGGTGTTTCCATTGCTTCCTTGTCCTTGTGTTTCTGTTTTCTTTATTTTGGTTGGCTTTTGTGGGTTTTCCTTCTGGTTCTTCTTCTTTTATGTTATATACTTCGGTTCTGAATCTTTACTGTGTGGTTACCATTACGAATATATAAAGGATAGTTTTATATATATACAGTCGTCTCTTTTCTTCTGCGTGTGCCTTATCTCCATTCCCTTTTATGAATTTGGATCTTTGAATCCTCCCCCTTTCAGTCATTCTTGTCTCAATTTGTCCCTATGTATGCTGAACGTTCATTACTATCTTGCTATGGCAAATCTCTTCTTATTTTAATCTGATAATGCCCTGTTCCTAGTTAGGATTGCGCTCCTCTGCTTTAATCAGCCTGCTAGTCACCTTACTCTTAATTACGCTGTTATTGTTTGTTTGTTTGTTTTAGGTGAGCTGACCCCTTTCAGTATTTCCTATAGTTCAGGCCTTATAGTGGAGAATTCCCTCGATTTTTTTTTATGTCTGGAAAGGTCTTGATTTCTCCTTCATATCTAAAGGAGAGCTTAGTTGGATATATTATTCTTGGCTGGT
>NW_011888822.1:8435431-8435821 GCF_000151845.1 Pteropus vampyrus | reverse complement strand
TGATCCTTTTCTCCATTTGGTCGACTCTGTTTCCCAGACTTGCTATTTCATTTTTCAGCTCTTGCAGTGTGTTCTTCATCTCCAGAAGTTCTATTTGTTTTTTGTTTGTTTGTTTTTGTTGTTGACGGTTTCAGTCTTCTTGCTAAAGAACTCATTCTGCTCATCTAGGTGTTTTTTCAATTCCTGAAATTGTTGATATGATTCATTTAGGATTTCACTGAGTTTTTTCAGAAGTACCATCCTGAATTCTCTGTCATTTAAGTCACATATTTCTATGTCTGTAAGCTTATTTTCTGGAGCTTTTTCTCTTTCTTTCTGAGATGCCTTTTCACCTTGGTTGTTCATGGTGTTTAATGGACTATTTCTCCGCGTAGGCATTAATGGAAGTGT
>NW_011888822.1:8420690-8435327 GCF_000151845.1 Pteropus vampyrus | reverse complement strand
TAATGGTCAGTTTCCTGTTGCAAAGAAGATGTTTTTCTTTTGGTTTCTAGTATGTGGCATCTAAGCCTCTTGATCTCTGCTTTATATAAAGTCTTAATAATGTTTTGTTTTTTTTTCTTGTAGATGTTTAATCACGCTCAGTACCCTCTGTCTCAGTTCCTGTTAGTATTAGTGGCAGTTTTGGTAGTGTTTGCTCAGATTTCCCAGGGGCTCTGTGGTGTTCGATCTCGGAGGGTATGGGATAGGGACCTTCTGAGTTGGGGGTTGGGGGCTGTGATTCAGCCTTGGATTTGCAACTGCTGTCGGTAAAAATCAACTGTTATTTTTCTGCTATCCCACTTTTCTACCTTCTGCTCTGATGACTGGGCCCTGCTGCTGGCCAGCTGCGTGGAGCTCACAGCTTTCCTAGGCAGGGCTGGTCAGGGATCTCGCTGCTTCTTCTCCACTCCCCCTCCTCCTACAGGGAGCTCTGGATGCTAGAGGCAGCTTCTTTGTTTCTCCCAGTCCACCACCCGGCACCTGGGGTTCTGACCTGTGGTAGCTCTTATGTGCAGATCTCACGCTCAGACAGGCTAGTGTGCAGTTTAGATGTTTTTGTTGAATTTTATATGTTCGGATCATTGTTGTTTCAAGGGGAGAGATCTGGGAATGTCTCTTACTCTGACATGTTTAATCCAATATCCCCACCAAATGCCTGGAGTGCAGAGAATTTGGAAACATGTAAATCATTGCCACTTACTAATGGGGCCTGTTCTCTGTCCTGGAGCTGCTAAGGCTTCCTCCAAGTAGGTGCTTGCAACGATGCTGCCTGCTCCGGGCTTCTCCTTGCTCTCCTCCACTCCCTAACTCACTCCCAGTCTCTACCTCCTCTTACCCAAGATTCCCCATGGTCCAACATGTAATTATTTTAGATGCCAGTTTTTCCTATGACTGATAAGTGGATGCCCTGGAGTCAGATAGCCCAGGCTATATGCTTTTGAGCAAGTCTCCAAATCTCTGTGTCTCAGTTTCCTGGCGAGTAAAATTAAATAATAGAAGGACATACCTTATGGGGTTGAAGTTATAATTAAATGAATGTACAGACATGAAGGACTTGTAAGAGCGGTATATGGGAAGACTTCAAGAAAATGTTAGTCATAATTTTTACTATTGTTATCAATTATATTCTATTATTTTTAAGACTGACATTGATACTCTTTTATGCCATTATAGAGTAATTAGAATAATAAAATATGATTTAACAAGTCTCATAGAAATTTTTTTGTTTGTTTTACATCATCTGTTTAGAAAAATTCTTCCCTTAAGTAGATAATTATGTTTTTTTTTTAATTAAAATTATTGGGGTGATATTGGTTAATAAAATCAAATAGTTTAAGTGTACAATTCAATTATATGTCATATATATATTGCATTGTGTGTTCACCATCCAAAGTTAAAGTTCTTCCTGTCACCGAATATTTGACTCTCGTTACTCCTATCTTCCACCCTTCTTTATCTTCCTTCTGATAACCATTAATTCACTTTCCATGTCCATGAGTCTCTGTTTGTTTTTCATGTTTATTGCTTTCAGTTTTATAGCCCACATATAGAGAATATATTTGCAAACAATACCTCTGATAAGGGTCTAATATCCAAAAGATAATTGTGTTTTGACTCATCATTTTTTGATAATGAGTCTTTATTTAATTTTTAATACCTGGAAAGTACAATTGACCCTTGAACAACATGAGCTTGAATTGCACAGGTCTACTTATATGTGGATTTTTTTTCAGTAAATACAGTCAGCCCTTTATAGCCACAGGTTTTCACATTTGTGAATTCAACCAACAACAGACAAAAAAGAGTATTATTGCCTTCCCAACTGCAGATCGAAAATACTGTTTTTTGGTCTTGGATTGGTAGAATTCATAGATGCAAAGAGCAGACTGTTGAGTCAAAAGCTATATGCAGCTTTTCAACTGTGTTGGGTGGAGATGAGGGTGGAGGCTGGGGTGTGGTGCCCCTTACACCAGCATTGTTCAAGAGTCAACTGTAATTGGAGATTTCTAAAGGACTGTACATTATGTTTAATTGGTCTCAACTAAAGATACTGAGTAAGGTGTTCCCCTGCTCCATTTTGGATTATAGAATAAGTAATAAAACACAACAGTATAAATTATAATGCAATGACATATTCCTTCAGAATAGCCCTAGACACAACTCCAAGGGTACAATGCTTTTTAAAATATTTATAAATGAATATCTCAAAATTTAAGCTGTTCAGTGTAAATTTTGATATTTTCGGTTATTAGGCAATAGAATATAATTTTTAAAACTAAAAGACCACTACTTAAAAAATTTCTCCAAATGTCACATATTATACTTTTGAGTAAGTTGCTAACAATGGACTGCAAAATTTATGTCCCATTTTTAAAAATCTTGTTTCATATTTTGAATTTTAAAACAATATATGCTTATTTTAAAATCACCGCTATTTCTCTGTTTTTGAAAACACTATATAAATTTCAACTGACCTGCAATTTCAGAGACAGCAAATAACAGCACAATTGGAACACTTACTATGGGAAATGAATGGCAGAATATGTTTAGGACAAACGTGGTGCACGGATGTCAACTGCTGTCAAGGAGAGGAGCTGGTTTCTATCTATTCTTAAGCTAAGAAAAAGAAATGTATGAAGCATTGTAAATATGCCAAAGTAGAGAGGATATTTAGATAAATGGTAGTGTATCCACCCCTGAAATCTTATGTGGTAATTAATAATAACATTTTAAAGAGTATGTATTAAGTTGGGAAATGTTCATCATATATTAAATGAAGCTGTTGATAAAATAGTACTAGAACATTTTAGTTAAATAAAATATGTGAGTTTCTCTTTAATGATGAGTTAAACCTGAAAGGACATATGCATATTATCTTATGATGCAATGATAATCTCTGATTTTAATGTATGGATGTATTTTTGTAGTTTTCAAGATTCCTATAATGAACATACATTTCTGAAGAAGACCAACCAGCATCAGTTATCTCCAGGATAATTAGGTAAAAGCAGTTCCAAGAAAAGCTGGTAGCTAAAATGCCACTGTATTGAATTAATATGAAACAAAACTTTGTAAAACAATGTCTCTTTCTAAGCATTACCAACACATATTAGTAAGATAGGAAATAGATACCATCAATGAATACTTGATGGGAACCATATTATGCAAAGTGCATTGTAGCCATAATTTCTTTAATCCTCATCACAACCTTATGAAGTAGAAACAATTATTATCCCCATTTTACAGATGAGGAAACAGGTTAGAAAGCAAATGTGACTTCCCCAAGGTCATTCTATTAGTCACAGGTACAACTGAGATCTCACTCATGCCTGTTTAACTTCACAGTTCATGATCTTCATGAGCTATACTAGAAATATTAATTTATATATACACTTCATATTTATTTTGCATGTAGAGATCTAGGACATAAAATCAATTTTGATCATATCAACACATAGACTTTTCCATATGTGCCAATGGATTCAAAGATTTTGGAGAAATGAAATGCTTTGGAAACGATTAACAATCAGTTTGAGACTATAGAACATTCTATACTTTATTGACTTTTGCTTGGAAGATAGAGACTAATAACTCTCTTGTCTGAACCTACCACATTATAAGGTTTGGAGTTTCCAAAGTCAAACAAACTTGTTCTGAGAGGCAAAATATTACCATTTTGTGGCTTAACTTCTCACAGAAACTTAGAACCAGATGCTGTTTTCCCCTCTGCCAGCACAGACATTGAATTGCTCTTTGTGTCTTGCATCCAAGTCCTGAAGGCAATTCTATTTCTAGATCATTAGAGATAAAAATGAACTGGAAACAAAATGGAGATTTATAGTTAACAGACTCAATGCTTTCTTTGGCAGAGAACATCAGAAATCATCATGGTTTTATAATGTTTATTGGCTTCTATGGCTAAGAGTTTCCTTCTACAAGAAGGTGAAACAATTTTTTTCTTAGGCTAGCCTTTTCTTCACTGGAGGTGCCTCATCATGTTGACTAAGATCTTGAAATAACCATAGTGCAAGTTTCTCTACCTCAGTTCCATTATATTGAAGTTGAATGATACTTTATTTGTGGGCAGCTACATTGTGCACTGTAGGATATTTAGCAGTACCCCTGGCCTTTACCCTCCAGGTGCCAGTAGCACCCCCTAGTTGTAACAAATATATAGACCAAAATGTCTCCAGAAATTGCTAAATGACCCCTGACAATTGTCCCGATTGATAACTATAGACCACAGTATATTCCCTAAACTAGCTTTTTAATATCCTTTATTTTAGACAACAACAACAACAAACAACAACAACAACAACTTGACATTCCCATGGTACAGAATGGGTAGCTATACATGCCACATGAGTTTGTTCCTCTGACTGTGGCTGATTGGTCAAAGATTGACATGTGACCTGAGCTGGGCCAATCATGTCTAGTCTTTTTGGAGAATATGTTTAAGACACAGGAACAGAGTCAAATATATTTGGGATATACTATGATGCTGAATGAGATCAGAGTTGGCACCATGGAAATAAAAGCCGCACACCAGTCCTTAGTTATTGGGGAGCAAAAACTAAAATCCTTGAAGAGGGAACTAGCCCACATAGAGGAGAATGAGAGAAACAGAGATAAGAAGCAAAGTAAATAAGATGGCAGCTGCCTGAAGAATTTATAAATACCATGTGATTTGGCTGAATTTCCTATAATTAGGTTCCCCAGCATTTCCCTATTTTTTGAAAAAAATAACTTCCTCTTTATCTAAATTGAATGTGTTTCTTTTACTAACCACCTAATGATTCAAAATGAAAATAAATAATATGAGCCAATCTAGAAGGTATTTTTTCCACTCTGCATCTAGAAGTAGAAGAAGGAAACCTAAGCCAAGAGATTCGGGTTCTGATTCCTGCTGTATGACCCTGAACAAGTGATTTACTTCTCTGAGCCTTGATTTTCTTACTGAAGAATTTGAAAATCAACTCAAACCTGGCTCTAAAATTATGAAAGATAAAGATGAAGAGGGCAATTTGTGTTTCCTTGAACTTAGGATTCATTGTTTGACAGAGCATGTAAAATTGTTTTAAAGATGCTGGTCAAGACTTGGTATTAGAGTCAGTTACTCTGGGATCAAGGGTCAGTTGAGCTATGACTTACCAGACATAGGAACAACAAAACATTTAACCCTTCCAAGCCTCAGTTTCTTCATGTTTAAAATAGAAGGCAGAGGAGACAAGGCAAAATATCGTACATGATAGTGGCTTTATTCATCTGTTCTTATGAACCCATCAAAGTTGTGACAGAAACACAGAGCAAACAACAAGTAGAGTTGCCTGAGGTCTAGATGAACACAAGCCTTACAACTAGGGAGAAATAAGAAATAAGAAATAAGAAATCACCATGCAACCGAAGGAGGTAGTAGGGGACAAAGACATGAGGCTGCCCGATCCTGAGTGTCTGAGTGAGACAGAGACTATGGCAGTTGCAGCTGGCAGCTGTAGATACCTCTTAAAGGAGCCGTGTCTGCTACCAGACTTTCATGGCGACGGACTCGCTCACTCTGAGGATCAGCTGCTGCAGATGCACCAGGGACTTATAGGGGGACTCTGAGTTGTCAGAGTGAGGGTGGAAGGTGAGGCTTTCTCCTGGGCAGAAGTGCTAGTGGTATCCATTGTTCCTCTGTTGAGCTCCCTCCATGCTTCCAGTGTGCACCATGGAAATAAAAGGCACCACCATAGCTGAGATGTCATTAAATGTATTACAGAGGCCACTCTGCCCAGATGATTTACTGAAACTCCACCTCCCCCAACTTGCAGCCCTACCCAAGCCACATCCCATTGTGTCCTTCGCGAGTCTTATGCAACTTGCTGAGCAGTGCCAAGACTCACACTCATGGCAGCCGATCTTGGTTTCTGGCATGGCTTTTTGAGGCCACTATAAGCACAGCATCTGTGGATTGCTTACAGAATCTTAACAGGTGGCCCCAGAAGGACACAGGCTGGGGCTAAAATTGGCCTGCTGCTGAACCCCTCTTAGGACTGTGCCTCAACACAAAGCCATGATAATAAGACTAGAAGACTTAGGAGCTTTGCTTAATACATAGAAACAAAACAAAAAAAGGTAGCCAAAATGGGAAGACAAAGGTGCAGAAACTATATGAGAGAACAGAACAGAGATCTAGGAATAATGGAGTCAAGCAATCTAACAGATATAGAGTTCAAAACACTGGTTATAAAGATGCTCAATGAACTTAGAGGAAGTATAGATGAACTCAGTGAGAACTTTAACAAACAGATAAAAAACTTCAAATTGGAAATGGAAATTATAAAAAGGAACCAGTCAGCAATGAAGAATACATTATCTGACATGAAGGGTATATTAGAGGGAATTAACAGAGTGAATGAAGAAGAGAATCAAACCGCCAATAGAGGACAGGGAAACCAAGGTCATCCAATCAAAATGGCAAGAAAAAAGAACCCAAGAATATAATAATAATTTAAGGGGTCTTTGGGACAAAATTAAGTGTAAAATCATCCATGTAATAGGGGTACCTGATAGAGGAGAGCGAGTACAAGAAGTGGAAAAAATAATGATGGAAAACTTCCCTAACCTGGTGAAGGAAATAGACATACAATCCCAGGAAGCTCAGAGAGTTCCAAGAAAGAAGAACCCAAAGTGACCAACACAAAGACACCTTGTAATTAAAATGACAAAGGTTAAATACAAAGAGAAAATATTAAAAGCAGCAAGAGAAAAGCAGCTAGTTACCTACCATAAGAATGGCAGCTGATTTCTCAAAAGAAACTATGCAAGATGGAAGGGCTTGGCACAAAATATTTGACGTGATGAAAATCCAGGATCTACAACCAAGAATACTTTATCCAGCAAAGCTATCATTTAGAGTTGAAGGATAGATAAAGAGCTTCTCAGACAAAAATAAGCTAAGAGAATTTACCACCACCAAGCCAGTCTTATAGGAAATGTTGGAGGGACTTTTTGAAGAAGAAAAAACATGTATCAAAAACAGGAATAAAGAATGATAATAACTACATTCTTATTAACAATTACCTCAAATAGAAAAGAGTTAAGTGATCCAACTGAAAGATCGAGTAGATGAGTACGTAAGAAAACAAGATCCCTACATGTGCTGCCTATAAGAGACTCACTTCAGATTAAAAGACACACACAGTCTAAAAGGAAGGGGATGGAGAAAGATATTGCCTTGATGGTCCTACAGGTTATTGCGCTAAATTAAGTAAGTAAGTTAGAGAAAGGCAGATACCACATGATTTTACTTACATGTGGAATCTAAAGAACAAAATAAATAACAATAACAACAAAAATGGAAACAAACTCATAGATACAGAGATTATTTTGAGGGCTACTAGACAGGAAGGAGGTTGAGGGGACGGTGAAGAAGGGGAAGGGATTAAGAAATACAAATGGATAGTTACAAAATAGTTATGAAGTTATAAAGTATAGCATAATTAAAATAGTCAACAATGTTTTAATAAATATGCAAAGGGGAAGAGAGGTACTAAATTTAGTGGGGTGATCACTTGAGCTCTAATCACTATGCTGTACAACTGAAACTAATATATTATTGTATGCCTATATAATTGAATAAAAACCTCACCGAATTGTACAATGTAAAGTAAATATGAGCAACCAATTGTCTATTATATTTCAATAAAGCTGGGAAAAAATTTTAAAAGATAGGAGAGAAAGTGTATCGACTCCAATGATCCCTGTCTTCTGGTGTTTAAGTCCTATAGTCCACTCCCATGCTGAACAGGTAGGGCTGACTTGTACAATCAATAAGGTATTCTGGAAGCAATGAAGTATAACTTCTGAGGTTATATCATTAAAGAAATATCGTGTGGCGTCTGTATTGTTCTCTTGGATCACTCACATTGAAGGAAGCCAGCTGCCATGTTGTCTGAACACCAAGCTCCTACAGAGAGGTCCATGCGGCAAGAACTAAGGCCACCTGCTAACAGCCATGTAGTGAGTCATGTTAAAACCATCCTTCAGCACCAGTCATATCTTGACTGTGGTCACATGAGAGACCCTGAGCCAGAACCACCCAGCTACGATGAATTCTTGACACAAAGAAATTATGAGATACTGTTTGCTGTTTAGATCTAACTTGTTTTTGTTTTTTGTTTTTGTTTTTTTCTTTTTGTGAAAGGAGGATAATTTGTTACATAGCATTAGATAAACATCATAGAATTGTTGGGAGGAGTAAGTAAAATAACGCATGAGAAGCGTTTAGGACAGTGCTTGGCACATGGCAGATACTCAGGACACTTGTACCTGTTCATGAATGTATGTGAAGCACTCAAGAAGTACCTGGCATATGGTAAATGCTCATTTAATATGTGTTAAATGAATGTTAGGTATTGTTATCTTTACTATCATTATCACCATCATCATTATATATATATATATTCAATTTAAAATCATTTCCCCAATAAACTGGACTCTCAAATTTCTTCTCTAAAAAATGTTAAAATAGAACTATTTGAAAATCCCAAAGCCAGAGAAACAAGAATTCAAACTCTATGCTTAGGAGTGGCATTTGTGTAACTTCTCTCTACTTTGGCCACGCCTTGTTCATTATCCTGAACTATATTTAGATGAAACAAAAAATACGTATTATGCATGGTGAACACCTAGATGAACACACATATATAAAACCAGTTACTTACCATCGACACAAGAAGGTCGATTTCTTGTTGTTCCAGCCACTTTCCCAGGTAGACAGGAACACTTTACTGTTTGGGACCGCTCCTCAATACGATTCTTATTACAACATCTGTGTGCTGCTATCACTTCACATGTCCCTCCTTCTGGCAAGAGAGAAAGACACCAATTAGCAATAATTCAGCATCCATGTAGGTCTGTAAGATATATGTGGAGGGTTTGGGGAAAGTGAGATAAGTTAGAGAAATGGTTTCCGTGAAGTACAATTACTATGCAATTCTCTCCCACTACGTGTAGACAAGACTATATACAGGGTCTGTATAATGTTGTAAAAGACAATAGGCATTATAGCACTACACTTCAAATAGAACAAAGAGCACAAATGAATAGCTCTCAAGAGGCAGCAATTCCAGGCTGGATGTACTGAAAGGCAGTGGAGTAGTGAATGCCCAAAGCTAACAAAATAAAGACGCTACTTGATTTAAGTGCATTATATTTTTGGAGTTCAATCCTGTGTTATCTTTGCATTTGCAATTCTCTGAGCTCCCACTAATGACAAGAAACTGACCCTCCAGTGATATAGTACCTGCAGTTGCAGGAAAACTGCCCAGAATTTGGCTCTCCCTCCTACTGCCGCCTACTCTCGAGGAGGCTAAATAGAAAATCTAACTGGGGAGTCATTTCCCAAATCTATATATAATGCAAAATTGATAGAGCTGCTGGAGAAAATGGCATCTCAAAATACAAACCTAGGCTTATGCTTTTACTTAATTGTTACAGGTCAGCCAAACATTCATCAATATTTGTTGGCATCCTAATAATGTATGTCACTCTTTACCAGGTTCTTTACAAGTGCACTGCTGGGTTTGTCTAGAGGTTTGGTGAGCATTCAGGTAGGTCCTTCCAGCCTGCAGGACATCAGTTAAGCCATTTCTCCAGGGACACAAAAGATACTCAAAGTGATCAGAAACCAGAAATTAATGTTTCCAACATCAAGCTTTGCATTCAGGAAAAATGATTTTCGTTTAACAAGAATGAGCCATAACATTTATGATTCTTGGCATTTAAGTTTCAGTTGGCAGAAATTCAGCAAGCATTTGTGAGGCAATGACTATGTACAAGTTACTGTGCTGTAAACTGTAAGGAATATGAATCCAGCCCATACATGGTGGCACTTAGGGAACACTGAAAAAAGGAGAGGAGGGAGAAATGATAGTAGGGAGAGGAGAAAGGAGGGAGGGCTTAAGACACAATTCCACCCTTTCCTAAGAACTTACGGTGTAATGCAGTGGTTCTCAGTGCAGGGGTTGGGGATTGGGGGTGGGATGATTTTCCGATCTGTCCTCCCAGTAATGATATTTGGCAAAGTCTGGAGACATTTTTAATCATCATTGCAGATGGATAGTGGGTGCTACTGATATCTAATAGGTAGAGACCAGGGATGCTGCTGAATGTCCTACAAAGTACAGGAGAGCCTCCCACAACAAATAATTATCTGGCCTAAAATGTCAATAGTGCTGAGGTTGAGAAACCCTGGTTTAATATGATAGAAACATTCACAAGAATTTCTGACTTAAGGGGAGAGTTCGGGCTTTCAAATCAGCTTGCTTTAGTCTGAATATCAGCTCTGTCACTTACTATCAGTTTCCTCATCTGCAAAATAACAATAATAACACCTGCCTCATAGAGTTGTGTGATTATAAACCAAAATCATATGTGTAGGGATTACCACTGAGTCTGACACAGAGTAAAGTGACCATATATGCTAGCAACGGTAATAAAATCCAGTCACATTGATGTATTTATTTGGAGATGCCCCCCTCCTTTCTGCCCCGGGAACTTTGTAAATATGATGTCTCCTGGAAAACTCTCTCCTACCTCCCATTCCTCCACAATCCACCCTCAACTCAAATGCATTTACCCAGTTAACTCTCTTTTCAATTGAACACCAAGGTTGGTTCCTTAGAGAACATCCCCTTACTTCCACCACTTTTCATTCTCTGAGCATCCTATACATTCCCTCGCACGATTATAACTACAGGTCTGTGACCCTAGGCAAACTATAAGCTTGGTCAGGGTCAAGGTTTTTGCTTGTCTCCTCAGAGCCCTCTTGTCAACAACTGGTGTACATGCTCCATAACTGTTGGTTGAATGAATGAAAGAATAAGTGAATTAATAAAAATTAACATCATAATATAAGTACCAAGTTCTGAGGACATAGGTGGAAGAGTAGACACATTCATTTTTGAAGAATTAGGAAGGCTTCTTAAGTTATGAAAGATAGGGCAGGGTTTCAACAGGGGATAATGATGGGGAAGTATTTCATTAATATGAAAGACTTTTAACTATAGGACAGTTTTAGATTTACAAAAATCTTGTGAAAATAATACTGAGTTTCCACATATGCCACACCCTATTGTTCCCTATTTCTATTCTCTTTATATTAACATCTTATATTAGCATGCTAAATTTAAACCAATATTGATACGTAATTATTAACTAAAGTCTATGCTTTAATTTAGATTTCCTTAGCTTTTACCTAATGTCCCTTCCTGTTCCTGGATCCCTTTGAGGATCCACATTACCTTTCATTGTCTTATCTCCTTAGGCTGCTCTTGGCTATGATAGTTTCTCAGACATTTCTTTTTAATGACCTTGATAGTTCTGAGCAGTGTTGGTCAGGTAGTTTATAAAATGTTTCTCAAACGGGATTTATCTGATGATTTTCTCATGATTAGACTGAAGTTATGTACTTTTAGAGGAAGACCACAGAGGTAAAGTACCGTTCTCATCACATCATATCAAGGGTGTGTACTATCAATGTAACTTATTGCTGTTGATGTTGACCTTGATCACTTGGGCCAGGTAGTGCTTGTTAGATTTCTGCACTCTTCCCTCTCCCTAACCCTACCCCCTCTCACATTTTTCTTTTCTTTTTTTTTTTTGCAGAAAATTACCATGTGCAGCCCACGCTTAAGAACTGGGGAATTATGCTCTACCTCCTTGAGGGTGGTGTATCTACTAAAATTATTGGTAATTCTTCAGCATAACAGATTTGTCTCTTCTCTCTCACCTATTTATTTTTATTCATTTATATTAATATGGAATCATGGGTATTTATTTTATATTTTGGGTTATAATCCAACACTATGTTATTTATTTTGTTGCTAAAAATATTCCAACTTCGGCTATTGTGAGCTCTTTCAGCTGGTTTCTGTGTATCTCTTCTCCACACTTTTTTGGGAGCACTTCCTTAATCTCTGGCCCTATCAGGCTTATCTTATTTATTTCCTACCCAGGTCCTAGATTCAGCTATTTCTCTAAAGAGTCAGACAGAGTTATTCATTCATTCATTCATTCATTCATTCATTCATTTATAATTTTAAGAAGTTTTTCAATTACAGTTGACATTCAATATTATATTACTTTCAAGGTTATAGCATAGTGGTTAGACACATATAACTTATGAAGTGATCTTCCCAATAAGTCTTGTACCAACCTGACACCATATACAGTTATTCCAATATTATTGACTATATTCCCTATGCTGTACTTTCTATACCTTTGACTGTTTTGTAACTGCCAATTTGTACTTCTTAATCTCTTTACCTTTTTCACACAGATCCCTAAATCTACCCCTATCTGACAACCATCAATTTATTCTCTGTATCTATGAATTTGTTTCTGTTTTGTTTGTTTATTTATATTGTTCTTTAGATTCCACGTGTAAGTGAAATCATATGGTGTTTATTTTTCTCTGTCTGACTTATTTCACTTAGCATAATACCCTTTAGGTCCATTCATGTTGTTACAAATGAAAAGATTTCATTTTTTATGGCTGAGTAATATTCCACTGTATGTATGTACCACACCTGTTTTTATTCATTCCTCATTTGATTGGTGCACTTAATCCATTTACATTTAAAGCAATTATTGATAATATGTAATTATCATTTACTAATTGTTTTCTGATCATTTTTGTAGTTTTTCTCTGTTCCTTTCTTATTTTCCTGCTTTTTTTTCTTGTATGTTGATGACTTTCTATAGTGTTGTGTTTGGATTCCTTTCACTTTATTTCCTGTATATCTGTTGTAGATTTTTGGTTTGTGAATACCATGTGCTTTGTATATACCAAGTTATGTTTACAGCTGTCTATTTTAAGCTGATAGTCACTTAAGTTTCAACACATTCTAAAATTTCTACAATTTTTACTCACCCCCTCCACGTTTATGTTTTTGTCATTATTTTTTACCTCTTTTGTCTGTGTGTGCTTGTTTGTATCCCTTAACTTACTATTGTAATTACACATTATCTTCTTATTTTTGCCTTTTAACCTTTGTATCAGCTTTAGGATTGGTTGATCCACTGCTTTTATTATGCATTTGTCTTTGTCAGTGAGAATTTTTGCTTTGTGGTATTTTCATATTTATATTATTTATTTTTTTCTTCTTAAAAAGTCCTTTTAACATTTCCTGTAATACCGGTTTGGTGGTAATGAATGTCTTTAGCTTTTTCTTGTCTGGGAAGCTCCTTTTCTGTCCTTCAATTCTAAATGATAGCTTTACTGGGTGCAGTAATCTTGGTTGCAGGTCCTTGCTTTTCATCACTTTGAATATTTTGTGCCAGTCCCTTCTGACCTACAAAGTTTCTGCTGAGAAGTTAGTTGATTTTCTTATGGGAGTTCCTTGTGGGTAACTAACCGCTTTTGTCTTGCTGCCTTGAAGATTCTTGCTTTGTCTTTAAACTTTGGTATTTTAATTATGATGTGTCTTGGTATGGGCCTCTTTGAGTTTATTCCTTGCTTTCTCTATTCTATAGTACCCTTATAATATGAATATTGGTATGCTTGCTGTCGACCCAGAGTCTCTTAATTATCCTCATTTTAAAAAATTCTATTTATTTATTTATTTATTTTCACTGTTCTGTTTGGCTGTTTTCTGCTACCTTGTCTTTCAAACTGCTGAATTGATCCTCTGATTCACCTAATGTGCTGTGATTCCATCTAATGTATTTATTTCAGTTATTGTAGTCCTCATTTCTGACTATTTTTAATGCTTTGCTTTCTATCTCCTTCTTCATGTTTCCTATTTCTTTTTTGAAGTTTTCATTGAGATCATCTATTCTTCTCCTCATCTAAGTTCACTGAGCAGCCTTATAATCATTGTTTTGAGCTCTGTGTTTGATAGATTGCTTACCTCCATTTTGTTTAGTTCTGTTTCTAGACCTTTGTCCTGTTCTTTCATTTGGGGTATGCTTCTTTGTCTCCTTATTTTGGCTGCTCCCCATGTTTATTACTATGTATTACGTAGATCTGCTATGTCTTCTGGCCTTAGCACAGTGACCTTATATAGTAGGTGTTCTATAGGACCCAGTGGCACAATCTCTTTATTCACCTGAGCCAGGGACTCCAAGGAGTGTCCTTTGTGTGAATTGTATGTGCTCTCCTGTTGCAGTTGAGTCTAGATTGTTGTTGGTATGTCAGTTGGTGGAACTGACATACCAAGCTGTGAGGACTGGCCATGACTATAGCAGATAAGCTGTTGAGTGAGGGCTGACCTCATGGAGCAGGATTTGCTTTAATGGGCCTCTGGTACCCACTGAGTCCACTCTTTGGGTGTGTTGTTTGTAGCACTAATTAGGTGGTGTTTAGGTGTAGTCCAAAGCCAGCCACTAGGCGCATTGGTTCTGGGGCCTCTTGGAAGCAGTTCTGGTATAGGCCAAGGTCAGCCACTGTCTGTGTCTAGCACAGGGCCATCTGGTAAGAGCTAAAAAGTGATCTGTGGTTGGTAGCTGCCTGAGCTGGGCTGGGGGGCACCTTGGAATGGATATGCTGTGTGCCAAAGCTTGTTGCCACTAGTTCCAGGCTTAAAGCCACTTAATAAGAGATATGGGGAACAC
>NW_011888822.1:8372293-8420640 GCF_000151845.1 Pteropus vampyrus | reverse complement strand
CTTAGCACAGTGACCTTATATAGTAGGTGTTCTATAGGACCCAGTGGCACAATCTCTTTATTCACCTGAGCCAGGGACTCCAAGGAGTGTCCTTTGTGTGAATTGTATGTGCTCTCCTGTTGCAGTTGAGTCTAGATTGTTGTTGGTATGTCAGTAGGTGGAACTGACATACCAAGCTGTGAGGACTGGCCATGACTATAGCAGATAAGCTGTTGAGTGAGGGCTGACCTCATGGAGCAGGATTTGCTTTAATGGGCCTCTGGTACCCACTGAGTCCACTCTTTGGGTGTGTTGTTTGTAGCACTAATTAGGTGGTGTTTAGGTGTAGTCCAAAGCCAGCCACTAGGCGCATTGGTTCTGGGGCCTCTTGGAAGCAGTTCTGGTATAGGCCAAGGTCAGCCACTGTCTGTGTCTAGCACAGGGCCATCTGGTAAGAGCTAAAAAGTGATCTGTGGTTGGTAGCTGCCTGAGCTGGGCTGGGGGGCACCTTGGAATGGATATGCTGTGTGCCAAAGCTTGTTGCCACTAGTTCCAGGCTTAAAGCCACTTAATAAGAGATATGGGGAACACCGTGGTCAGCCACTGCTTGTTTGGGGTTTGTGGACCTTTGAGAGATTTTAGGAAAGTCTGCATCATGGGCCCAGGCCAGTCACTTGTATGGATTAGCCTCTGAAAGAGGTTTTGATCTGATGCATGAATTGGGTGGGGTAAATTCTCAGCGAATCACCAAGGTGGGGTTGAGCAGTGTTAGCCACATTAATAGAGATTCAGATATTGCGCCCACCTGTGCCTGCAAGCTGTGTGAGGGGGAACTCAAATTAGGAATAATGGCACCCACCAGCACATTAGTCCAGGAGAGAGTAGCCCCTACTGTTCTCGCCCTGAAGCCAGATAATTCAGTCTCCCTCCATATGCACCTGACACTTTTCGAACTGCTCTTTCATCACTGGAGATTAGGGCACGTGTTTGTTAGTGAATGAATCTATTGGGCCCTTTAAAAGGGTGCCTTGTCCTACAGCAGCCTTTCATCACACCTGAAAAGAATCCTTGCTGGTTTTCACAGCCAGTTTTCCTGCTCTGGTGCTTTGGGCTAGGGAGAATGACGTGTAGTAAAAGGTCCCATCTTGACTGGAAGTCTTGGTCTGAGTATTTTTTTTTTCCAAGTATTTTTAAAAATACATTATGGTAGAGGAAACTGAAGACCTGAGATAAGATTTAATTATAGAGGACTTAATTCTCCAGGGAGAGATGCTGTTGTTATTCTATGTTGCAATGCAACACAAATGGAGACTTTAAAATACCATTTATTGATCTGATCTGGTTGTTGCTTGAGAGTGACCACCCTGGCATCTGTTTTCAGGAGTGATTAGAGAAGTGCAAGGTAGCAAAACATAGGAACAAAAGGCCAATGCAATGTCCTGAGTAGGAAGTGAGGAGGTTTGAACTTGAATCATAGAAAGAGCATCTCAGTCCCCCCACATGCCCATCACCAGGATTAAAGTTAATGGAATAACAGGGCTAATCACACATTATACTATTTAACCTTGACACCCGTAATCAGGACACTTTAGCTTATAATTGTCAGCCGTAAATACCCTCAGTCAAGTCAGTAATAGCTGGTTCTACACTTCAAGAAAATACCACCACTTTTAAAGTTAGCACTTGGCTTTAATACAAAACTGGAACAATGTTCATGATTGAACATTGATAACACAGGTATATGAAAGCTCCTAGGACGTATCTTGAGTCTTACTTAATTTACAGTCAATCCAGCAGACACAGTGACAGACATGCCAGATTATCTGAATTACTGTCTCGAGTTAAAAAATACGGACAACAAAGTGGCCACTGGAGGCCCAAAGCCAGTCCCTCACAGCACAGTTGTAAATGAGTCAAAGGAACAGTTCTGTGTCATCTCAGCACTCACTGCCATTTAGTGAGCTCTGAATTGGGTGCTGGGCACTGCATTTGGCACTTTATGTACATTGATTATAAAATTACCAGCAACTGTACAAGGTATTGTCCCACTTCGCAGATAAAAAGCTGATGCTCAGAGATGTTGAATAACTTGCCCAGGATCACAAGAGTGTGACTCAGGTTTGTTGGACTCCAAAACATACTTTTTTGCATTTTGCCACAAATAGTCATTCTTTTTTGATGGAAAACTTTCAAAAGGAAGTCCGACACTTTGCTTAGAATGATTATCAAGGTTAATCATCTGACCTGTCTCTCTTAACCTTCCAACCAAATTTTTGACCTTATTTGCTACCACCCTCCTCACCTTCTCTCTGCTCCAGGAAGTCTAGTTTTCTTGTAGGCTATGGCTTGAACATGGCAAGCACGATCCCTCTTGAGGGTTGCTGTAAACTCAAGTAGGTGTTGCTCTAAATAACAGGCTTTTCTGGTCTTGACAAGTTGAACTATATACCACCTGGGGCATTCTTCTAGCATATCTCTGACTCATTCTGTCAATTTTCCACATATTGCCCAAATGTCATTTTATCAAAGGCACATTTGACCACAATATTGAAATCATAATTCCCTTAGCAAGCACTCATGATCTCCCTTTGCTGTATATCCCCACTCCTACCTCCAGCGTACCTGTAACTTTTGAATATAATATATCATTTATTTATTAATTATACTTACTACCTGTGTGTTTCACGCTAGAATGTACTCTCCTCAAGGACAGAGATTATTATTGTTTTTTTTTTCTAATGAAACAGTCTGGCACATTATTATTAGAGTTTAAAAAGTGCTTCTAATATACATTTTATTTAATCTGTAAAATAGTTCAAAGATAGAAATAGGACTATTGTTACCCTTATTTTCTAGTGAGGTTAAGGACTTAAAACAGCTGAATAATATAGTCATATAACTAATGAAGATAATAATAATATATAGGAGCTAACCATTTATTATTTACCATGCATCTGACACCATGGTAGACACATTATAAACTTTCATTTATTTTTTGCTCACAATAGCCCAGTGAGGTTATGATCACCCTCATTTTACAGAGGAGGTAACTGAGATTAAGAGGGGTTTAAATACTTGCCCACGTTTTACCTAGTAAGTACCTGGTGGCATCTGGACCAGAATCCAGATCCTCTGATCTCATATATAGTTCTCTTTCCCTAGTCCCAGCCTGACACACATGCTGCCATTTCTCTAAAAAAGGAGGAAAGCTCAGTGACTAGGGATTGATGAGTGCTCCATTTTCATTAAAACCATATATATAAAGTCAATGACCTCAGACCACATCTTCCTTAGGCTCATAGATGATGGATTTGCACGCTGGAAGCCAGAGAGGTGTTGTTCTAAATAACAAGCTCATGTGGTCATGACAAGTTGAACTATGGCTTCAATTATACTTACTGCTCAGGTATGCCAACATGGAGCCTAGAAGTAGGTCTCAGAGGCCCACAGGACTTTAACATTAAGGAAGTCTGATTAGCGTCATCATACCCAAATCTCCTGATTCCCAATGTTTACATTTGTGACTGACTTAGCCATAGTCAATCAGAAAAATTTAATCTTTTGATCTATCATGACCACAAAACCCGGTTCTACTGATTTGTGTTGACAAAACAAAAATACTGTATCTTTCACAGAGCAAGTCTCACATCTGTGGTCCTTTGCTTAGAGGTTTTCAAGTTGTGCTTTGTGGAGCTGTATAGATTATCTAAGGGGGTTCAGTAATGTCCACTGGAGGAAAGAAGAAAGTACCTCTAAGTATTTTATTTTTTGACATTCAGTATAATAATCTATTGTTGGATTCCTCTGCTAAGAAAAAAGTAAAAACAACTATACTTAGCAGATAATCAGCTTTCTAAAGCTAATATTAAATGACAGGTATTTGTTGGATGGATGGATGGATGGATAAATGACTGATTGAACAGATGAAAAATGAATTACAAATATGTCATAGATTTTTGCACAAATAGTATGGAACTGTTTCTTGAGAAGGATGAATGTCTTTGGTAAAATAGTGTATAGTAAGCTTGTAAGATACATTCCCCCTCAAATTTCTATCTGTTTTTCACTTCTTGGCTATATCAGAAGCTCACATTTACTATGTTTGCTTAAGATACAGTGAGAAACTGATCAAATTCTGTGAAAGGAAATAAAATTCTGGACTTCTATTATAATCACAAAGATGAATTCTTTAGGGTCCTGTGGAACTGACTTTGAAGTCTTATCTACTCTCTTCATTTACTGGCTGCTTGAAAAAGGGGATTGGAAACCAAAACATTCCCCAGCTTTGTCCCCAATGAAAGCAAAGTTAAGTTTCTCATAACCCTTTCTGGGAACCAAAAAATTGTCTGTTTAAATACGTTTTATCTACATTTTAAAAATTACTTGGTGAATTGTTTTTTGAAATTCAACTGCCAAGTTTATTGCAAAATCATAATAATAACATTTGTCATGTAAATGCCTTTCAGACTTTTCTTTGGCACCAATGCCAATCCATTTCTAAATTTTATATCAATCCAAGTCAAAATGATTTGAAGATGATCTATGGCATCTCAAAGCAAAGTCAGTTAAGTCTTCAGGAAATTGAGCTCCCTCCACCTTTTTTTTTGGCTTGTGGATTATCTGTAAAATGGATTATTTTATGGATTTCACCCAGCATCTGTAGATTCAGCAAATAAGACAGGTGAGGTAACCTACTAGCTAATGGCAGAGAATGTGGCATAAGGAACAAGTCAGTATAGAGGCTCTCTGTACTATTCAGATTTTCCAGATTATTGTTTCTATCTTCAAATTTCTTTGTCTGTAGAAAACATATCTAAGATAAAATGTAAGAAATTAGTCTTATATTGAATTATTGAATGTACTTCAGATTAGAAGTACATTCAATAATTATCTGGCTAATGCAGGCTATCTGAAAAGTTAGATTTGTTAAATGGACATCAATTTCTGAGTTCCCCCTCCACCGCACATTCTCCCTCCTTTTGTCTATGTCTCCCCAGGTGGTGATAGGAAGGTCCCCTGCTGGGAAGCTCCATAGGGCAGCTCTCCACTTCCCCCTTTTCTCTTTCTCTTGTGTTTGTTGGAACTCCACGTACATCATCAAAATCTATTTTTAGCAGGAATAGAAAATTTGTAATATCCAAAAAGGATAAAAAAAAAAAAACTCACAGCATTTTAAGATTATTTCTGGCAGCAGCAACTCTCTTGGAGCTTGAAAAGTTAAAAAAAATGCCAAGCACAATATGCTCCTAGCAATGATCCCTCTTTCACAGCTCAATGTATCATTGTCTTGCCCTATTCAAGTGGGAAAACACAAAGAAGATGGATTACTAAGGATAACATTTCCTTTAAAAAGAGTCCTCACTGATGACAATTATATGTCATGATGGAAAAGAAAGATGAGGTTAGGAATGACTGGCAGGCAGATGGCTAAAAACATCATAAAACAGAATTTGCCGCCAGAATGAACATTTAATAGAAATTGCTTATACCTACCAATTGGACTGCTCTGGGCTACAAACTGGGTCAACCATTTAAGAATGGGCTCTTGTGGAAAATTTCTAATGTCTAATCCTTTTCTTCTGCCAGATAATTTGACATTCGGTAGTATATTTTGGTTTTGATGGTTTCATGTCCATGACCAAGCATAGCCAAGAAACTTGAAATTATCACAACATCAGGTTTTCTGGGGAAAAAAAAGATACTAGTGGAGAATATAAAGTTGGAAGAGAAGAAAATTATCTTAAAAAAAATAAGGTAACAAAGTTTACCCTGTACATTTTTTTTGCCCCTGTATTCACTATTGAGGTCTTCTTTGGGTGGTCTTCCTTGGGTGGTCTCCATGCTGTAAGTTAGATTTCCCTGTTATACAATCCTATAATCTCTCATAGTTATCTCACAATAATATTCACAATGCATTATTTTTGCTTTTTAAATAATGTATTACTATTCTTATAGAGGGTAAGGACAGCATTTTTTTTTTTTTTTAATTTTACCACTTCAACCTCAGTACTGGGTCCATGTTTGGTCTGTAAATACTTGTTGAATGAACCTATTTCCCAAAGACTATCTCTTAATACCCATGATGTGCTCTCTTAGCAAGCTCAACTTTTCTTTTGCAGCATGTCTCCTAATTGAAATAATTGGTTCACTGCCTATCTATCCTGTTGGGCTGGACACTTCATGATGGCAGGGACCATTTATGTCTTTATCCCTAGTAGGCATTCATACATTGCTAAATGGCTGAATGATTAAATGACTGATTGATGGAGGATAAGAAAGAATAAGAAAGAAAGAAAAGAAGCAGAGGAAGAAAGAAGGAAGGGAAGGAGTGTAGGGGAAGACAGGAAGAAAAGAGAAAATAAGAATGGAAAAGAAGAGAAGAAAGATTGAATATTAATAATTCTCTTTGTGAAACTTTCCCTGAGTATCCATTATGTAGTCTTCTCAGAAAACAAACTTGACCAATAAATGTAGCTTTTGCAAAGAATTGGCCTTCTAATCCCTCTAGAAAAGTCAGCTTGAACATTGGTTTGGGGTAGAGCCAAATGTACAAGTAAAAGCTCTTTATTCTAAGTAAGATGACTGGAAAATGAAATTGCAATTAAGAGTAACCATAAAAAAACTTCAATGTTCGTTAATAGTTAAGCCAGGCTATATCAGCTTATAGTTGAGGACAACTTTTGGAGGAAATGAATAATGACGTGATTAAAAATTAATCACATTTATTAACGTGATTAATAAATGTTAAGCCTGACATGACTATTTGGATCCTCACATTTCCACTTTATTGTAAATGGTCCCTTTCTTTAAAAGCTATTATCCATGACACAAAGCACAGAATTTTTGAGATTCACTTTTAAAGGACTTCTCGATCAAGGCCTTATAAATAGCTCTCCTGGAATCTATTGCTGTGGATGTCAGAAATACATATTTAAGACTGTTAAAAATGCTTTATTGACCCAATGGACTGGAGAAAAGCTCCTAGTGTGTTTGTAAATCATTGACAAGAGAGACACTAATGAATCTTTAAGCATGTTTTGGTAGAGGAGCACAAAATGACTGCTTGATTCGTTTTTACTGGAGATTAAACAAATTACCATCTCCTCTTTTCTAGGGCTCTGGGGTATAAAGAAGACAGAGAAATGTAGGAAAAAGGAACAAAAATTCAGGGCTGGACACACATGTTTGAGGCAGTATAGCATAATGAATAAGATCACAGTTTCCAGAGCCAGGCTGCTGAGATTCAAGCCCTGAATCTGCTGCTTCTTATTATTTTTCATTCTATGCCTCAAGTTCTCCTTTGCAAAATGTGGATCATGGGGCATTAACTTCATAGATTTGTTGTGAGGATTAAATGGGTATGAGAATTAAATATAGGCAAAGTGGTTATAATAATACGTGGTTCAGAGTAGTTACTAAAAGATAATCTGCTGTTAGTAATACTACTGGAAATATTATCTTTGACTAGGCCATGATTTATTGAAAAAAAAAATTGGACTAGTCATTCTTATTTTCTTTTCACTAACATAGACCTTTCCTCATACCTATCTCTCTATTCTCAACCCAGGCCAATGACTAGGAAACTATATTTAGATCTCATTATTCCACTAAGATAAGATTGCTAAAAATAATATATACCACAAGAAATTCAACTTCTATTCCCTAAATTTCTTCTTTATGTTTTTAAAGAAGAAAATGGCTTATACATTGGACATATTGAAACTCTACTGTAGAAATCATTTTTAATAACTGCTCTAACAACATGGAAATAAATTTTACTCAAAGATGCACCGATGAGATTACAAGAAGAACATTCTTGATTTTTAACTGTTCTTTAAATACTTTAGAATGTTTGCTCTTTCCCAATAAGGATTCCTAGAATAGCATTTGGGAGGAGAAACTAAGTAATGGTTTGGGTACCAGACTGCCTTTGTGCTATTCTCAGATCTGCTTGAAAATTTTGTTACAATAAGGCTAAGAACATTACATCGCCAATTATCTATTTTCTGAGCCTAAATTTGCTTGCCTGGTCTGGGTTTGCCTTCAATATACTGCAAATTCATGCAACCATAGAAAAGACTTAGTGTTCAGTAGACAAATCCACTTAAAGCCTGGGTGGCTGCTGAAACCGTTGAAGGGGAAGCTTCTACCTCTAAGTATTTACCCTGGATGTTGATATAAGTTACTCAAAACAAAATCACAGTGTCAGTATCCTTCAGCTTCACTGGGTTATGATCTAAAATAAATAAATAAACTGTATTTTATTACTGTGATTAGGGATAGAGTTGGAATGAAATAAGGCTTAGAAAAATATTTATGTCTACTCTTCCCCTCTAAGGTGTCACATTCTCAATCTAAATCCTGCTTGGATCTCTTCCAACTTATGCTTCAACCAATGTCATTGGTCTAGCTGGGCAATAGTTTATCAGGCTTTACTTTTCCATCGCTAGCCTTCGAGGCTGGGAAAGATGTGAAAATAATTTCTAGAATAAAGACAGGCAATTCTATTTTATATAAGTCACTCTTCTGGCTATATTAATTTCCCTAAAATTATCTGAAATATTGACATGAAAGGTTGAATATATTAGTCTTTAAATTATATTTCAAATAGTCAAGATCATTTGTGTTGCTAACCAGGTGACTTGGAGAAAGTTGTAATCTCTAGGCCCTGATACCTTGTAAGTAAAAAATAAAAAAAAAATAATAAAAAAATAAAATGCCTGATTTAAGGGATGTTGTGAGCATTAGAGATTGTATATTAAAAGTAATTAGTACACAGAGCAGCACACAGTAGGCACACTATAATAAGAGCTGACATTCTTCTTATTATTAACATAAAAATGAAATCTAATTTCCAAGACAATGCTGGAGGCGGTTGCAATCAGACGAGTTTTGACTGGAAGGGTAAAATTCTGAAAGGCTGGAAAATGGAGGTAATTACTGGTAAGATCCCAGGATTGTCCTGTAAAATGTCTAAACTATTCGTAGGTGGTCTAATACGCTTTCTATATTGCATCCTTGCCTTGTATCTTTATTTATTTTTGTTCTCTGTTTCTTGATAACATTTATTTAATGCATATAAACAGAAATACACTCAAAGAAGGAATTCCAACAATAAGTACAAACTATTTTTTTCTCTTAAAATGAGATTCTTTTAATATCCATCACAGATAAGTATAATGGATGGTAAAAAGAACGTGGACAGTGATAACACACAAATTCTATTATAAAAACTTAAAAGTACAGCCAACAAAATAAAACTGGCAATGTAATGACTCCAAATCTATCATCTCTAATTTTAATAAATTAATAAAATATTTGTTAATAAATTTATTAATAAATTAATAAAAATTAATAAATAAAAAGTGTAATTTTTTGACATTTTACCACATTGTTTTCTCTAGCTAAACAAACAAACAAAAAAACATACCCATGGAATAACATTCCTGATTTGGCTTAGAAGCAAAGACAAAAAGATCAGGATATAATTTGAGATAATCAAGGGAGAAGGGGCTGCAAAATACTATGCCCTGGAAGAAGCACTCTCTCTGTAGAATCTGATGCCCACCTGTAGGTCCTCTTGCTGAGTCATAGACTGTCCTTAAATTGTAAGTCTTTTATTTGACAACTATAGGAGAACCACATGAAAATCCATAGATATTAGAGTTTACTTCCATCTATGGGCTAATTATCCACAAACTCCTAAGTGAATTATTAAGCATTATGGGCATCTGTTACACAAATACTAAAACTAATATTTTGCTTGTATCTGCTGAATTTCATGATTAAGGGTTTTGTGAGGAGGTAGTATTTACAGTATCAATGGCTGGGACTTTTATAAATTCGAGAGGGTCCACGTGTGGTAAGATGGTCAAGTATAGTGTTTGAGATTGGATTTTGGAGCCATATAGACAGGGTTTAAATACTACCTCCACCTTTTATAAGCTATGTTAACCTCAGGAAAATCATTTAAGTTTTCTATTCTTAGTTTCCTCTTCTGTAAAATGGGGAAAATAATAGTACTTTCATGATGAGGCTGTTGTGAGGATCAATGAATGAATGGCAAAACCCTTATAATCATTCTTGAAGTATAAGAACAATGAGTTTGTTATTAATATTCTTGCTATTATTAATTTTAGCTGTGGCAGCAATGAGGGCTTCTGAATAACTACCACTGGCTCTCTTTCTTCTGGGCTTATGGTAGTTTCGTTCTTTTGTGGGGTGTGGGCCATGTGATTTTTTCTGTGTTAATAGACGTTACCTATCATTTCCTTGGTGAGCTTTTAATTCCCTGTGCAAGACCCTCACGGGCTCCTTTCCTGCTTGTGTGGCAACCGGAAATATTTTAGATCAGGGATCAGCAAACATTTTCTATAAAGGTCCAGACAAAAAATATTTTTGGTTTTGTTACCATCTGGTCTCTGTGGCAACTACCAAACTTTGCTGTTATAACACAAAAGCAGCCATAAATAATATGTAAACAAATGAGTATGCCTGTATGCCAATAAAATTTTATTAATGAAAACTGAAACTCGAATTTTATGTAGTTATTATGTGTCATAAAATATTTTTCTTTTGATTTTTTTCAACCATTGAAAAAGATAAAGACCATTATTAGTTCACAGGTCATACGAAACAAATGGTGATCCAGATTTGTCTTATGGGCCATAGTTTGTCCATCCCTATTTTAGATGGTGGCCGCTCTAGCAATTCTAGTCCCCGAGTAACTCCTACAAATATACTCCCACTGTTGAACTACAATGGGCATGTTGCATGTACAAGAAATAAACGTTTGTTGTTTTAAGCCAAAGAAATTTGGGGTAGTTTGTTGTTGCAGCTTAACACAGCCTAATCCGACTAATATATTATTTTTAAGATAATGGGAATAAAAGAGGTATATTAATTACCCCCATTAAGGGTGTTTAAATAACTTCTTCATTATGTTTAATGATAACAAGGTTGGAAACATCTTCAAAGCTCTTACCTTTGAAATACAGTCTTTCGAATCTACGCCTTCCATGAAGAACTATAATGAGAAAAAGCTGCTTAGCTTTCTCCAATGTGCATATACCTCATCTAAGCCAAGTATCTGGCCTTTGTCATCTTAGTATTTTATTGGTTTAACAAAGCGGTAATAATAAAAGTATATATTAATTTATATCATGAGATTGCACCTTACATCTATAGCCAGGAAGATCAGAAAACACACATTTAGGGGAAAGGAGGGCAAACAGAAACTCTGATTTGTGTTGCACATTTGTAGAAGTCATTAACTATGACTCAGGTAAAAAAACTTATTACTTCACTTTTTGACAGTGATGACAATTTAATAGTATTTTACTCTACCAAGTTACATAAAGTATCTGGAGGCATTGAAAGGGACTGTTTATCAAGATGATAAACAAGGTTTCATTTTCTCCCTGGCTGCATAGATGTGATAAGAAGTCTAAGGCCATTCAAAATCACTTAGTCTGGCCACTAGGCAGACATTAAGCTACTCAGGACCATCTGTGCTTGAAATGAGCTTAATTTAACAGACCTTCTCTGAGTAGGTCAGCACAAATGGAGGTATGTTTGCATGAGTAAATGAGCTTTGGGGTATTCAGTTGGAACTTGGGAGCTGAGGGAGGAATCTTAGTCCTAGTAGAAACCTTGCATTCTGGGAATCTGACACTTGCTAATTTCAAACCACAGATCTACTTTTGCTTTCTGAGTTGGGTAACTATAATAAGAAACATTTATAAAATAAGTGTTAGTTCTTACTATTGTTACTATTACTGTTATTGGGTGTGGCAATTATTAATGTGATCAGTCATTTCTGCTTTGTAGCGGCTCCTGTTCTTTCTGCCTGCCTAACTAACTTCCCACTTGTATTGGTGACTGCTTCTTGCTTTGCTTTGTGGGGCCAATAGCCTTCTTCCCCATTCTTAGCTCATGGAGTTTTGGTGGTACTGTTTCTACCCCCGATCCATGAGAAGGCACAAGACATAAGACTAAGTGGATCATGCATTCTCTAGTGACCAAGTGATTGCTACAAGGGCTCGTATCTGGCTTAAGTCATACACAATAAGATCTAATTGTAAAACATTTTTTTCTTTGGAAAATATAATTTTTTTCTACAAGTGTTTTTGTTGAAAATATATAACTTTAAAGATGGCCACTATCTTAGTACCATGATAGAAAAACCTACAAATTAATAGAGTCAGCAAAGAGGAAAGCCAAGTTAAGAAGTGGAGTACTTCCTGACATCATTTAGTCTTATTTGGTGCCTAAAGCTAGATGCTGAACTTTAGCCAATATATGCTTTTTTAAAAAAAATTGAGTTTGAATTAGGTTTTCCACTGTTTGCAATATAAGAAGTCATGAAGTACAAATTTTACTGAAGGCTTCAGTAAGATTCGCTGCAATTATCTTTTCTTCTCTATAAATTTTGTTATACGCAGGACCCTATGGTAAGTGTCAAAACTAAACCAAATACTACCTGTCTAAATGCCACCTTTTTAGGGAAACCATTCTCAACTTCCCCTCCTAGATCACTCATGTATCCTACTTCCCGTCTAGACTCTCAGAACCCTGTAACTTTTTCCATTTCAGCACATTCACATCTGTAACTTTATATGTGTTTGTAAAATATTTTTTATTGTTTCTACTTCTTCTAATAACTGAAAAGCTCTATGAAGCAGGGGCCATATCTGTTTTTGTTAATCATGTTATCCAGACTGGCCAGCACAATGCTTAACTTAAGAATCAATTTTTCCAACTCAGTACTTATTCTATTCATTTTCATAGATCTAGAACAATTATTTTGATCACCCTGATCAAAAGGCCAAGAGAATTATAGCAACTTTGATCTTGAGCGGGTTCAGCCACTTTGAGCCAAAGTCACCAAACCTCTACTGACAAACTTTGTATTGCATGAGAAAAAATAAACTGCCTGCCATTTTTTTTAACTCATCATTCACTTGAGGTTTATATTACTTGTAACCAAATGTAGTCCTGTTACATTGGTGCATGTTAGGATTTTAATAAATACCTTTAAAAATGTATGAATGAATAAAAGGAAGGAAGGGTCCTTGGCTTTAAGATCTAGTCAGAGAATTAAGACAGAGAGAAAAAAATAAATTCTTCAAAGTAGGAAGTAATAAATATCATGAAACTGTAGACTCTTACCATTATTAGAAATTTCTGAGGAATAAGGAGATACTACTTTCATCCTAATGTATTAAGTAAGACTTGTTGAAAAAGAAGAATTTGATACAGGTCCTTGGTCCTTCAAGGATGATTTCTTCTTGTGATGATGAGGGATAGACGTTTTAAATTGAGAGAACAAGTTGAGTAAATGCCCAAGGATGGGGTCTGTGATAGACAGACTCAAGAGAGGTCCCCTGTTCATTCTCTGTCTAATACCCTCCCTTCAGTTACGGTGGGACTTTCAGAATATAAACTATGGAATAGAATATAGCAAAAGTGATAGAATGTTACTTCTGTGATTATGTTACATTATGTGGCAAGGATGAAGTGATGTCACTACCATAATTATCATATCTCTATCTATATAAAGTATTCTTACTATGCACTAGAGAGACTCTCTCTCTCAAATAATGACTTTGAAAAAGTAAGCTGCGATAGGGCCTATGAAGAAGTCTACATGTCAATGAATTGCAGGTGGACTCAAGGACCTGAGAGTGGCCCCTGGCTAAGAGTCATACAACTGCAGAAGATAAATTCTGCCAATAATCTAAGGAAACTTGGAAAGGGATATTTCCTCAATGGATCTTCTGGTGATAGTCTATGTATCTGTCATCTCATACCAACCTAACACATTTTCCCTCAAATATTTAGGGATTAGTGAAGTAATTTCAGGTAAAAATTTCTACTGTATTTGATGTTTGATTCTAGTAACCAAAGACATTTTCCAAAAATCAATGGTATTTATAAGATTTTTACAAATATAAAAACATAGATTTTGCTCTTTAAAAATTTGATCAAGGAAGAAAATAATTTAGTAATTTCATTTCACTAAATCTAAATATAATTCTTTGCTTTCTTTAGATTTATGAGAATAAAATAATGGAATGTCACTTTACTTAGGTTCAAGTGCTATTGGCTCCTTATCAGGGCTGAAATAAAAAGCAGAAACAATGATATTGTCTTGAAAATCTTACTTGTGTAGACTTAATTTCTAGAGATATACAATGGTTTTATGATTACCTTGAGAGTCCTTGGCTGGAATATTGGCCTTATGTTTTACTAACTGGAAAATTTCAACTTGTCAGTTAAACTTCCTGACCTTTAACTTACTTGTCTGTAAAATGAGGATAATGGTGGCTTTCGGTAGTTGAGACGTGCTGTTTTTGCTTGTGTATATCTTATCTTTTCGTCTTCTGATAAAAAAATATCAGTTTTCCTTAGAGTTGGAACCATGCCCAGCATATTTCCAGTCCATTCAGTACAAGTGAACAAGGGGTTCGGGGGTGGTATTGTGACCAAGACCTGGACAAACAGAATAGTCCTTCCCCATTCATAAAGATTGGCTTGAGGATTGGCTTGTGACCCAACTTGGTTCAATCAGAATAAATGTGAGGACTTTGTGGAAATACTGGAAAAAAATCTTTCTTTCTGTTGGACTTGAAGATGTGAGCTGACTTTTGGAGAGATCCTGTGTGAGACTGAGCTCACATGGAAAATAGTGAAGAGAAGTGATAGAGAGGAACTCAATTTTCATCACACATTTGAGCTGTTAGATTTAACACTGCTGAATCTCCCTCTGAACTTTTTATTTAAGTATGTCAATACAGTCTCTTCCTTTTATTGTATTTGCTTTAGCCATTTAGAATTCTGTGGCTTTTTTTTTCTTACTCCATTTTTCAACAATCTGACACCAACTGATGTCTAACAATTCAGTTCAATTCTGATACTAACTATCTGGAGTTTGTGCAGATCCCACAGGTTTCAGGGCTCCGTCTCACAATATTAACCTCACTTTAGACACTAGTTGCAATTGGGGTGCTCAAACCACCTGTACTTCATTCTAACTTGGCAATAAACTTGAGGGTTCTTATGACCCCTCCTCAAGTTTGGTAATTTGCTAGAATGGTTCACAGAAAAGCAGGAAAGAAGTTTATTTATGCTTACTGGTTTGTTATAAAGGATACAGCTTGGGAATAGCCAAACGGAAGAGATGCATAAGACAAGGCGTAGTGGTGGTGGTAGTGGGAGGTTAAGTTTAGCTTCATATCCTCTCCTGGTGTTGCCACCCTCCCAGCACCCCAATGTGTTCATCATCCCAAAAGTTCTCTAAATTTTATGGAGGTCTAATTAAGTAGGCATGATTGATTAAATCATTGACCATGGGTGATTAATTCAACCTCCAACTCACTCCTCTCCAAAGGTGGCAAATTGAGGCTGATGGTTCCAAACCTCCAATTACACTTTGGTCTTTCTGGTTACCAGCTGTTATCCTGAAGCTACTTAAAGACCTTCAGCCATCAGTAATCTCATTAGCATAGGAAAGATAGTCTTATTACTTCAGAGAGTCCAAAGTTTTCAGCATCTGTGTGACAACAACTAGGGACAAGTTTCAAACATTTTCCTAAGATATCAAGGAATTTAGTTTTAGGGTTCTAAGATTTTACTGTAGTCCTCTCACCCCTTATCTTTTTTTTTTTTAACTTATGTTTGCCAGTTTATTATAAAGGACAACCCAGGTTAAATAGCCAAATGGAAGAGGTGCATAGGGCAAGGACCCCTTACCTCTTATCTATGAGGTTCCAAGACCTCCAGTGGATGCCTAAAACCATGGCTAGTACTGAACTTATATATACAGTTTTCTTGTACATCTATACCTATGATAAATTTTAATTTATAAATTAAGCACAGTAAAATATTAATCATAATAACTAATTATAAAATAGAACAATTTACTGTAATACCAATATACTGTAATAAAAGTTCTGTGAACATGGTCTCTATCTCTCAGAATATTTTATTGTATATACTGCATGCACAGCATGGATACCCTGGACAAAGGGATGATTTACGTCCTGCTCAGGATGGAGACACTGCAAGATTTCATAAGGCTATTCAGAATGGTGCACGATTTAATGCTTATAAATTTTTTATTGTTGAAATTTTTCATATAATATTTTCAGACTATAGTTGACCAGGGTTAACTGAAACCATGGAGAGAAAAACCAGCGATAAAGGGATACTACTGTACTTAATAAAATCCTTGTGAGGACTGAATAAACAAATTCACATAAAGCACTTAGCAGAGTACCTAGAATATAATAAGCACTCAAACTAGGAAGTCATTTTTGTTACTATTACTGTTACTGTAACAATAATCACTATTATCATATCCTTTATTATGAAGCAAATGGAATTTTATTATGCTAATATGCATATGGGAGTGCAAGAATTGTTGAATATCTCTAAATTTACTTACAGCAATTGGGAGAGAGAATCAATTGGATACTGGTTTTCAGAGACTTGTACTGTGGGCAAAGTCCAAATAATTCGCTATATTGATTCCTAGCAATTGCTAAACTATCAGTTGAACTGATTCATAGTCAACTGGATGGTTATGCCTCTGTTGTTAAGAAATCCCAAATAGTAGAGCCATGAAAGGATTGGCAAAATACTATAGTGAAGTCTCCTGGGTTCAGAAATCTGCCAAACATGGATTCAAATTCCAACTCTACTGCTTATAAGTCATGTAAAATATACACATTTCTTAAACTTTCTGAGCTTCGTAAACTTTATGAAGAACACCCTTCTTCATAAGATAACTGTGAATAATAAATGGAGTAATAATATGAACAGCCCAGTACAGACTGACTCATATTGTAAAACTTTGAAGTCATCATCACTTTTGATGTTTTAATTATATTGATTGACATGAATAAATTCCTTCAACTCTAATGTGATGTAATTTAGACCTTAACATTTTCATGGCCAAACAATATCGATTAACTGTCACTTGAGAAATGTACAAGCAATATGTAGAAATAGATTAATTTAGACTTTAAGTTGTTTAGACTGAGAGAGAAATTTTTCCACATAATGTAAAAGAATGCCATCTTCAAGATACATATTAAACTTATTCCTTTAGATAAGCCATGCATAAATAATAAGTAACTTTGCAGTTGAGAAGCTTTAAAAAAAAAAAAGAACTGTTCTTTGGTTAGATGTCAGTTTGCCAGCAAACATTTTATGAGTGATCATCTGAAAAGTAGAATATGATTACTGAAGTTTTGAGTTCCCCAAAGAAATAATCACGTAAGTTAATGATTGTAATGAAATAACATTAGGGCGAAGCTGGCCAAAAAGTACATAAATTTCAACCTACGGCTAAAGTTTTCTTCTTCACAGCAAATTATATTTAGGTTAATGGGGTCAACATGGGAATTGAAACTGTCAAGGAGGCCTACTTGGCTCATATCAAATTTCCACTGCAATCAATAATGCTTGAAAGACTTTTGGAGGGACACTGTTTCCGACAGGATTTGTGAAAATGCAAGGTCTTCATGAGAAGAGTCTTAAAAAAGGAATTCTTTTCTCTTTTTTTCCTCCATAGTTTAGCTTATATATCTTTGTTTTAGACTGGGATTTGTTCCTTCCCACTCAACAATTTTTCAGCTTCTAATCTCTCACTCCTAAACCCATCACTTCACTTTTTTTTTTTTTTCCAGCACATATTTTTTTGGAGCTTACAGAAGCAATATAAAACAGCAGTTAAGAGATCAGATTCTGATCATTCAGGGTACAGTTTCACACCATAAAATCCCTGATAAATTACTCTATCCCTCAGTTTCCTTATGTGCTAAATGGAGTTAATTTTTAAAAGCATGTAGAGGAATAGGTAGAAACCAGAAAGGTAATCAAAATTATCTTAGAAAATTATTAGTTTTATCATTGGATTTATGGTGTAGGAGGCAAAAAGAATTAAGACTAAGTGGAGAACAGTAGTGTCAGGACTGCCAGCCCTTGCTCACTCCAGGGCATTTCTCAGAAGAATGGTAAGGTTAGCAGTATGTAAATGATTATTCATTTACCATTGGCTCTAGCTCTCTCCTCAGCCATTCCCCCTGAATTGAATAAGTTCAATGGAAATATAGAGGCATTCCTGCTCTTTGTGTCAAGATTAGAGAGAGAATTTTACTTTATTATTATTTTAAATTTCAGCAATAAAAATTTTGTGGAACTTTGTTCTCTAACGTATTATTTAAAGTATCTACATAATATCCTTAATTTTGGTTTTTGGCCCACAAAGTTTAAACTTTCGCTATCTTGCCCTTTATGGAAAAAGTTGGCCAATCTTTGTTCTAACTGAATTGAACATCTTTGTCCTAAGGTACTATATGAGTGAAGTGATGGGCAGAGGGAAATTAGCATTTTTACTGCTCACTGAAAAAGACTGATCTGTCCCACCCGCTTCCTTTGTCTCAGATAATGGCCCTGAAGTTATGAAAACAATGATGACTATTAACACAGGTGGATCATAGTGGCTTACCCATTTAGACTTTAGTTATTTTAATCCTACAACCCTTAAGACTTAGTAACTGTTATTACCCATCTTGTAAATGGGGAAACTAAAACTCATCAATACTTACTCAAGTGCACAGTTAGTAAGAATTGGAACCGAGATATAATCCATTACAACCATTCATGCTAGTGAAGTGGCGCAAAGTTATTGTCCAATTTCGGCTAAAATTTTTAGCACTTATTTTGTGCAGGGGATGTTTGGTTGTAGTGGGAAGAGGTTTGAGAGTTACAAAACATACTAAGTAAACCATTAGTATGGTTACCATACTAGTAAACATACTAAGTAAGACATGCTGTATGGAAATTTCTAGAAATTCAAATAAAAGAATCAAGATCTTATAGGTCCTTATTTTATCCAGAAGTTCTAGGTATTGAGATATATAGTGACTTCCACTTGTGTCTTTACAAAATCATTCCTTCATTCCAAGAATAGTTTGATGATTACCTACGGTTTGCCATCATTGAGCTAGGCAAGAGGATACAACAATGCGAATATTTACAAAGTATTTACAGTTTAGCCAGAAAGACAGACAAAGAGAAAAATTTAATACAGTGATGTAAATGCTGTGATTTTGAGAAGCACCTGAAAGATAACCTAACTTCAAATTAGTGGATAGGAGAAGTTTTCTAAACCTCTTAAGACCTGAAAGATGAGCAAGATTTTCTCAGACTGAGCAAAGGAGAGTTGAGAATTTTCCAGGCAGAGTATTCAAAGAGGTTTTGTCCTGAGCAAAATGGCAAGCAATTGGTATGGTCAGAAATAAGAGTGCTGAGGTCAATGTTGGGAAAGGTGCTGTTAGAGATGAGAATAAGGGAAGGGGTGAAGATAACCTGACATAAAATTCTTAAAATCTATGTTAAATGTTCTCAGTTTACTCTAAGGACATTGAATAAAATGACATGATAGAAGCAGTGTTTTAATAGAATTGTTTAAACTTCTATGGGAAATTGGAGAAATGTTATTAGATGTTTTTTAAAAGAATATATTTTGACAGTATTTACCAATATTTAAATGGACATACCATTTGACTCAGTAATATTAATTCTAAAAATCTCTTCTACTGACATCTTTGCAAAAGTTTACAAAGCTGTCTGTACAAAGGCACTCAATGTAGTTTTATTCATAATAAATAGAAAAATGGGATAGTTATTAAAGATGATATAAAAATGAATAAAATAGTTTTAGTTACAAAGAAGCCAGTCTGACTGATGTAGGGAAGAGGTTTGAGAACTACACAAATTGGTAAATTGTATTCTGAGCCTGTAATGTGCTGCCAGACCATGGGAAACCTACAGAACAAAGGAAGATTCCTTCTGGGATTACTAACAAACTACTTACCACACCATGAAAGGAAAACAGGAAAACAGAGTCTTTAAGTCGTACCCTACACAAAATAAATCCAACCATTCATTCCCACCGGGAACCTGTAGAACAAAGGCTGAGATTGCTAGCATGCCTTTCACACTGCATAGCAATATTATCAAAGAAAAACAGGTAAACAAAGTCTTTAAACTGTAATTCATAGAAACTAAGAATGACATATAAACTGAATTTCTTGAATACTTGGGGTCTGTCTCTTTCATTTTCTGTCTCTTAGAGAAGACCACACTCTGTCTATGGAGCGTTATTTCTTTTCTAAAATATTCTTTTTTTGTCTCTAACTCTGGCACACTTAAATTCTTTCCTGCACGCTGTCAAGGACTCTTTTTCTGTGCAGGACTTGAGTCTCCACTTGGGGGAGGGGAGATTCACCTCTTCTCGCATCACGATGAAAGTGTTTTAAATGTTTCCTCTGGTAAAAAATATAAACTTTAAAAAGTGCTATCATATAGTGATATTGAAATGCCATTGTATAGTGTCAGATGGTTGTTGGGCATATTATGGTGATCATTTCTTTAGGTATACAAAATGTTGAATAATTATGGGATATACCTGAAACTGATGTAGGAAGGGGCAAATTGAATTCTTTCCTGCATGAGGCCAAAGACTCTCAGGAACTGGGGATTCTCCCTGTCCTGCATCAAAACCAATACAATATTGAATGTTAGCTATATTTTAATTAAAGTGTTTTATTAAAAGCCTAGCCAAATACCTACTATGTTTGGGTTTAGATGGAATAATTGAAAAATCAAGGCAAAGCACAATAAAGTCTTATAACTATACACAGGGTCTCTATGATCCAAGATAAAATTTGTCTAGGAAGATTTTCCAGGATAGTTACCTACAGATATAAACTTTGAAAATACAACAAGGACCGTGTGCTAACTGGCAGAACAACAATTTTATTTTTAATTAAAATATTATGTGTATGCTTTGACCTATGGTCAGAAATAGTTTTCTTATTTTCATTGTAGAAAAATTTCTCACAAAAATTACAAATAAAGTGACCTGTATCATGGTTCATTAACTTCATCATAATAATAATAATAATAATAATAATAATAAAAACTTTACCAAACCAGCAATGTTTGATGACACTACTAGGTTAGTTTCCCAGATAAATATCACTTAACAATGCAAAAAATTATAACGTCATTTTGTACAAAACAGATTTTAAAGTAAAGCTAAAGCATCAATGGCTAATCACATGGGGAGCTATATGATAGAGTTGATAGCTAACTATTAAGGTTTAGAAAGACTATTTCAAAGGCCCCTTCTGCCCCTTAAGTTTATCTTTAAAAAAAGAAATCAAATGGCTATAAACTTTTAAAAAAATGCACACCTTTATTAAGAATGATTCATTAAGTAGAGTTATTTGCCAATTTTCTGCATGAGGAATATAAGCCCAAAGTGATTAGAAAGTACCTGGCACAATGAAGATCCAGGTGACATGCTATCTAAATCTAAAGATGATGGGGATTTTTTAGGGAGAGCAAATAAATAAGGTGCTGGTGGTAAGATCCACAAAGAAATTCATAGTTGGGATAATGAGCTGAATACAGCAAGAAGGAAGTAATAAAGATAAATGCTAGATATGACATATTACAAAAAAGTGCATGAATACAGATGGAAAAGAGGCTTAGCTGCAGCAAAGTTTTAAAACGAGAGGCTTAAATTGACAATGAATTCAGAATGAGGCCTCTGTGATGTATTTATTAAAATTACTAATGTGCTCTTGCTTGATTAATAAAAATTTAGTACCTAGTTTAATAATTCCAACCTTTTAAAGAAAATCTATACTATCTTTTTATAAACATAAGTTTAAATCTAGTGCTTGTAATACCAGTTCATTCAGTGGCATGTCTGCCTTCCAAACCTCAAGCATCATTATTTTTCTGCATATGTCTTCCAGTCAAGATTTCTTTGACCTTAACTTTTGTAATGTGAGTTAAGACATCAAGAATTTTATTTGATTTCTAAAAACAACTTTATATTGAAATATTGAATATGCCTTTTCAAACTATATAGAATATGCTTATTATATGATTAATGATTAATATTCATTCATAAAATAACACAAGTTTCTTTGGTAGAATGAGGAAATGTTAGCTTGACTCCCAGGAATTAGTTTTAATTATATAATTAGAAAGAATTTATACTCTTTAATGAATACAATAACTTTCTTGTATGAAAACCTAGAGCTGAATAGAGTGTGTATTATAAATAACCTTCCAAGGCTGTGATCTCAGAAGGCGACTATGAGCTCCTCCACCAAAAAATGAACAGAAAAAAATGTTTTTCATGTCACTGTCAGAAGCTGCATGTACTGCTGATGATCTCATCTGGGAATCCTTTATTATGGCAGAGAACTCACAAATGATGTCCTGAGTGAGAGAAGAAAGAAGACCCACTAAAAGAAACAGAAAATCTGGGAAAATAGATCAATCTAATATATCTTCATGCTTTTGTTTCTCCAGCACCCATCATAATGCCAGGCACAGAGTTATTTCTAAGTAAATGTTTGTTGAAGGTTGAGTACAAGGTAAAATCATACCAAGACTCTTCATTGAGACATAAAATTTTCATAGTACACTGGCATAAATTACCATGCACAAAAGCTGCTTGGTTGGCACCATTTAATATAAGAAATTATAAATAAATATGAATTAGATTTTATAAATATTTTATTTAAAGATAATCTGAAGGAGATGCTTTTATGTAACTGGAAGACTCCAAAAATCACTTGACAATCTAACGTCTTTCATAGTGTTTTGAAATTGGTCCCTTTTGCAAACTGAACTGTGGACTGCCCTGTTGAGTCTAGCACAGATGCTATCAGATCGACAAGAAACCTAATTATCACTGGAAGAACAATATCTAGATTTATGGCCACCAGAATTTTTAGTCCTGCTTTCAGCCAACAACAAAGTTGTTGAAATTGTAGGTTTGAGATTCATTTCATTACGCTTTTCTTGTGTATAAGGCTTCATCCTTTAAAAAGTGTATGCAATCTATGTGCAGACATTAAAAAGGGAACATTAAGACACAGCATATGAATTTAATTTCTGACTTTACAAAGATAATTCTGAGCACACTAGCAATCAAGATGTAGGGCAAGTGTATGTATTCCCATACCAAACCAACGTAAACACTAGAAAATGATCTTTTTTAAACTAAAGGATCTTACAAATTGATCTCATGGGAATTTTTCCTAGGACTTAATTCTTATGCACATAATATATTTCAAAAATGAATCAAAGGGAAATAGTACCTTCTCAAACCAAATAAGCTTCTGGCAGGCCACACTTGAGACAGTTGGCATTTCAACTGGCTCTATATCTACTAGCTACAGATCAGACATTCAAGAAGCCAGTAGGAATGAAAACCACAGCCTGCAGCTACACAGCTGGCCTTCTGGAGGCAATGCTCTTGGTGAAGGCAAATGTTTTTTTTTGAAAAGGGAAGATAGTTGTCAATAAAGATGGAGCTATGAAAACATATCTGTAGTCAGGCCAGCCTTCCCTGGGCTTATTAGGGTAGGTCAAGTGCTCAGTATCTTGCATGAGTTCTCAATGAAGGTGAAATGGAACTGATTGGCCCAATATGTACTCTGTGCCATCTTACATATGAGATTAGAGACAAAGTGCAGCCATAACTAGTAACCACCATAGTTACTAAACATTAACAAAAAACTACCTGACATAATCTGAGAAATATGATTAAAAATGTGTCTTTGGAGTCATATAAAAGTGATTCAAGTTCAGCTTTGTCATTTATTAATTTGGAAATTTTATGATTTTGGAAATTTTACATAATAACTCTGAGTCTTTGCTGCTTCTTATGCAAAATAGGGATAACAATAGTAACTACTGATTATTATTTATAGAAAATATTTTTCATGTGTAGGGATTAAATTTAGCATAGCACCTTGCTTATAGCAGAAGTCAGCAAACTTTTTCTGTAACAGGCCACACAGTAAATATTTTAGGCTTCAGGGGCCATGTGTTCTCCCTTACCACTATTCAACCTGCCATTGTAGCACAAAAGCAGCCAGAGACAATATATAAGTGAATGGATGTGGCTGTGCTCCAATAGAACTCTATTACAAAAATAGGAGGTGAATTGGATTTGGCTCAGAGGCTATAATTTATAATGGATTATAGACATGCTTAATAATAATATATGAATAAACGTTAATGTCACCAAATATTTGAATTTGTTTACCACATGCTTTATACTATGCTAAGTGCTTCGCATGGATTAACTTATTCACTTGTCATATGGTAGAAACTAATACTGTCTCCATTGTAACAAGATGAAACAGGCCTAAAGATATTAGGTAACCCACTCAAAGTTACACAGCTAAAAAGCTGAAAAGCCAGGATTTGAACGCAGGTCCTCAGGCTTTGAAATCTGTCCTATTAGCCACTCACTATAACATTGACTATTACCTACTAACTCCTGTATTATAATGTGACTAAGTGTCAGATTAATGCTAGTTTATAACTGAAGTTCAAACAAAACAATAATGTATTTCAATTTTGAAAAGATACACTATCCATAATTATGACCAAGATTAGGTAGGCAGCAAATTTAAAAGAGTTTCAATTAGCTTTATATTTGATTTCTACCATTAATATTCCTGGGAATGCATTTTACCAATAAGTCATCATGTAGATTCTCTCAATGTTTTAAAGTTATTTGAAGAAAAATTAACTCATGATAATATTAATAAAGATCGATAGGGCTAATTTAGGCCAAAGAGAACTTTCAGAATAATTTATTTTGGAGTACACCTAAGTACAAAACAACATATGATAAATAATGATTCATTTAAATACACATGATCACTTGATTTTCTAAGGACTTTTCATTTTGAATAGGATTTATCCTCAGGAAACACCACAGTTCTTACTGTCATTGGAAAACAATGTGGTAGGCAGTTTTTGCCCTGTTCTTCAGAACAGGCCTCGAGGCGTTTATTAGCTCATTTAATACTCAAGAGGAAAATCCCAGCCAGGTAGCTTCTATTATTATCTCCATTTAACAGATAAGGAATTTGAGGTTCAGAGAGGTTAACTCCTGAAGCTGACATAGTTAGTAAATTACAGCACTAGGACACACCCCAAAATATTAGATTCCAAGGTTAAATGTGGAGACACTTAAACTCTGCAATGAAATGTTCCTTTTCAGCTCAGGAATGTCAAATAATTGATAGAGATTGCTTGTCCAGAGATTTTCATTCGTTTTGGACTGGAGTGGTGCTGAAAGCAGAGATTTCACCCTCAACTGTACATTGGAATCACCTGGGGGATCTTATATATGTAAATATATATAAAAATGAGAGACAGCAAAGGTCTTAAACCTGGCCACACATTTGAATCACTTGTGTAAATAAAATACTTAGCACAGAGCCTGATACATAGAAAACACTATTGTTACTTAACCTTGTTGAAAATGATAAAGCAGAGTTCAGACCTGTTTTAATGAAGTGAGTTAAACAAAGAAAAATAATCCATGGTGGTCCTTGGAAATTGTCTATAAATTAATCTGATATTGACTTTTCCCAGAGAGCTGATTGGGTTTATTTATATACAGAATGTATAGATTGGGACTGCTTTAAAGGTCAGGTACAACACTTGTTCATCTCCTTTTTTTTTTTTTTTCTCAGTGATTTTTATGGAATAAGTACACAATATATAATCACTAAGTTGTTTCCAAAAGTGTCTTATGTAGGTAAGCCAGAACCTATGATTTTAATGAACTATATTTCAATCAAAATAGGTTTAGAAATTATTTGCACGGCAATAGAAAGTCCTGATAGACATTGTCATATGATAACACCACTGTCTGGAGTAGGATACACAATAGAGACCAGGCCTGTTCCGAACAAAAGGATGCTGTTGAATTTGATGACAATGGCTGATCAGCCAGCAGAGTGAAAAACAGGTGAAAAGAAAGCTATTTATATTTGGGAGGATTAGAGTTCAGATGGGAGCACTGAAAAAAAATTGGGTAGAGTCATGTCAAAAGAGGATCTTCTTCTACAAAGATTTGATTTTGATAAGATCAGCACCAGATAAATTTATCCCCAAACACAATTATTCTGAAATGTGATTAGCCTATGGAGAGTCGGCAATGCCATCACTAAGAGAGAAAGCTGGTTGGAGATAAAGCTTTTCTTTTACTTTTCCACTGGAGGATAATTTTGCAGGCAGGGAGATAAGGGGTGTTGAAAGTAATGTGATCCATAAAGAATGTATAGAGACAGAGCTCCTGAGATCATTGAGATGATATGAAAAGGCTGAGCTGGATTTCCTAGCAGGAATAGGGACATTTATCTTGCAAGAAAGCATAGTACCTTGACAACTAGGAAACCTGAAAGTAAGTGATTTTCATCAATACAAAATCATAAGGTGAGTGCTTAACATGATGCTGACACGCCATGGTGATTTTTAGAAATAGATGGTGTGCAGTTATATAATATGGAATGGTCGCAGGAGTTTTTAATAGTCATTTTATGCATAAAGTCATACTGAATCTTGAGTGCTCAGAAAGCCAATATATTGCAGTAAATATCAGTCTGGTTAAAACCTTTGCAATCAGTAAACTCTCACTCCAAATTCCACTCTGTATTTGATTGCACACAGTAGAGATATTTTCTTTTTATAAGTATATAGGGCAACTGAGAGTGCTTAATCTGCTAAGAACCCGTTCTCCTTCAACTCCCCTCTTTTTTTACAGAGACAAGTCCCTATTGCTCTGCTCTACTCATATTCATATGCAAGCAACCATATTCATCGACTATGACCCCTGCCTCCTTAGTTTCAGTTGATTGGCCAACTGTCTTGAGCTGGACCAAAGGGGATTTGGAATTCCTGCATCCACCTGGTTGGTCTCCTGAATAACTAGATTTAATCACAGAAATTGTTCATGGCATGTTTTATCATTTGGGCTGAGAAGCAGAGAAAGCTAGTTTGCAGAGTAGAGAGATGCAGAGAGGAGAGCAAATCCTGTCCTTGGTCCATTTCTGAGTTTTAGATGCTTTCCTGCCCTCAGGTGGGAGGATACACTGTATAATCTTATAGTACATTTCCTTCTTGTATTTTATTCTTGTTCAAGTGGGTTTCCATTCCTGTCAAACAAGAGTCTGAAATAATACAGAAATGGGCTTTAGCTGTTTGCAGAACCCATTTTCTTTTACTCATGAAAGAGAGTCCTAACAAAATGAATGTTTGCTAGGCAGAGTGACCCAAGTTTTCAATTTGAATGCTGATAGGCATTTCCCACACGTTGGAGTTAGATTTGAAAATCGGGTCTCAAATTAAGATTGGCATATCTGGTCTTCCAGATGGAGATTTGTGTCTTGATGTAAAATAAAATGATTTCTGTCTCTTATGGTCGTGCTGACATCATTTATTACACAGCCAAAGTGTGCTGGTAGATGCTTGTGTAAAACGGGCTTCAGTGAGGAAAACAAAGCAGGTATGGGGACTGTGTATTAAGGTTAGAGTAGATATCCTGGATTTAAGTCTTAAGTTTCCTTGAATAATTTGAGCCACTAACACTAAGCTTATTTTGGTAAAGCTAAACAGAATGATATATAAAAAGGGGTATGTTTTTAGAGTTAACTAGTTATTGGTTCAAATCTCACTTGTGCCACTTACTGGTCATGTGACTTTAATTTTATTCCTCATACTTTCTGAACCTCAGTTTCCTCATCTATAAAATAAAAATCATACTATTTTCTTCCCTTATAGAATTATCATAAGTAATATTGCGAGAGCGGGACACATCATAGTTATACATCATACAGTAGTTACCGTTCATTATTAGGCCAGATCAAGCTGCTGGATTTAATTCATTTTTTAATTCTTTTACTTATTTATTCATTCCACAGATATTTTTTCCGGGGTAAAAGCCGGAAATGCAACAAGGAAAAAAAGTGACACCCATGTGTTCATGGTGTTTACAATTTGGTTGGTATTAGAGACATTAAACATAAAAAATGGAGGATCAAACTTCTTGGTCTTTGGAGACCCCATCAAAATAGAAACCCCTACAATGTCCTGTCTGAGCATCCAGTGGTTCCTGTTTGCCATCATTTTAAATGCAATTTGCATAAAAATACTCCCCCACTCCATGCTCATTCTTCAACTATCTATATGAGGGTTTAACCATTCGGGCAATTTTTTCTTGGCTACAGTTTGCAAGGCTCTGATTTGTATCTTCTTTGTAGGTAGCACCCTGATGCTCAATAAATGCTAGTGGAAACTTATAATTTAAAACTGGAGAGTTAAACAAAATTGAAAAGATATATTAACTGTGAACTTTATATATTGAGGGACCAATTGTTCTCACTGAGACTAAAGCCAAACAAATCCATTTCCATCTTTAGTGCAAGGTTTGCCCTGGGACAGACTGGGGACTTTGCACACTGGCTTCTTTTATAAACCTCAACAGCTTTTCAAACAAGTTGCGTATTTTTCAGCAGATTCCTGCATTTAGCTTCTTTCTGAGGCTATTCCCTTGCATTTTTCACTACCTTTTAGTCACTGATTTTTTCAGTGCTGGATTTATTTTTTTCCATCTGATTGGTTGTGCTGTTTTATTTTATTATTTCAACCTTTGTTGTATGCAGGACTTTTCAGTTTATTCCCCAAATTGTGTTTTTCCAGTTCATCTTTCATTTGCTTCTATCGGACAACAAGGTTATGCTGCATTATGCCTTGAAATTTCTTTACTCTGCAATTTTGTATCGCCTGCCAGTTTCATACTAGGCCATTTGTCATGTGACTAGCAATTAGTAAAAATGGCATTTTGAGCCCAAATAAGCACCAAAGATTGGTAACCTATCTCCAAACCCACCTGGCTCTCTTTATCAGAGTGCTCATTAACGCAGAATTTGGGCTTCCATGCTATAAGTTTCTGGGATTGATTATTCTCCATTAGAGTGTGGATCAGCATCCATAACACTCTTGCTCTTTATTTGCATGTACATTTTCAGCTGACCTTAAGCCATCATGCTGCCACCAGGGTCTAGAGGAGCCCCAAATAGTGCAAGGTTATGTTCTTCTGGGGTTTTCCAGAGCAAAAAAAATATTAATACTGTCCTTATTGTATTTCAAAAGCTAACAGAAGACACCTAACTTAACTTTTGTGTTTCTTTGATAGCTTATCTTCAACTTATGGGGCATCTTAAATGACTTAAATATTTATACTGTAATCTAGATAAAATTGAGAGAAATAGGTGATACTTTTGTTGAATACCTTCTATATGTTAGATCACAGATTTCGAATTGCCTAGAAAGCATCAGCCCATTTGATATTTGCCTGCCTTAAGGTTTTCAAAGTTTGAATTAGTCACAATCTAATTTTGCATAAGAATCTAAATTTCTAGTTTCTCTAAAAAATATCAGATTTTTTTTTTTGGCAACAGTAGGTTCCCATGCTGAGGCTGGTGCTGAGGCTGACTAGTCGCTCCATCTCAAATAAAAACAGCATTTGCTCATCCATTTGCCACAGTCTGCACCACTCCCTTCTGTCTCCAATTTGGCTACTTTGGTTATTTCTTGATTTTTTGCATCTTGTATGTATTTAAATTTACATCATTTGAATAAGGTGATCTTAAACATGTTAGCTTCATAAAAACCCTGAGAAATAAGCATTATGTGCAGTTTACCAATGAGGCTTTTGACAATATTTTCCTTCTCTCACACACAAAAAGATAACTCCACCATCTCATTTGTAACATGTTTTTCCTTAAGAGGTCAATAATTCTATGAGATTTTTACAAAGTTCAGCTATTTCTTTCATTTTGGTCAAATTCAGATTGCAAAACTTTTTTTTTAAACTGATGCTCTGTAATTTAAAACAAATATTTATTCAGACATTATATTTCTTGAATGTTTTAAAAGTATATGGGTTGTCTTATTTTCTTATTGTCTTAAGTGAGAATTTCTCTTGTCTTTTGAAGGTGTTGGGCACTTGCACATATTTTGAGAAGGAATCTGAGTTCGTTCTTAATAAGAAATTTAAAAATGGGAGCTCTCGTTTAACAAGAAAAGTATTTGGAGAAAAAATGCAAATGATAGAGCCAATTTATACTGAGATTGAAAACAATGTGAGAATGAATGATGGCAAATCCCTAAGAAACAGGATTTAAATGGAACAAGAACAATAAAAATAGAATTGGCAAAGGGAGAAAGATTATTCAAAAAGCATATAGGACAATCGTCTCTCAACTGTGGCCACTGTTGGTTAAAAACCAATGGGGTGAGGTGGTTGACATTACCAATATTTAAATTTGGGCCTAAAATATTCTATCAATTTTAATAATTTGTTTAAATACATATTACCTTCATTGCAGGCATGATTTATTTTCAAAGAATAAAAAATTAACTTTCTTTTTGGTACAATTTGTTGAATTTCAGAATGAAAGTATTGACATGTAATGAATACAAGACAATACATAACATTCTTTTTCACCTCCACTACAAGAGAGATTCTGATCCAAGGATTTGTCTAAAGCTCATCTCAACTGTTATAATTATTGGTCTAACATCCTTCCATGACAAAATAATTTATATACAAAACAATTTATATACTATATTCTTTAGTTCTATTTTTATTTGGTATGTGTGTATGTGTGTGTATGTGTTTGTGTGTGTGTGTGTGCTGTGTGCAAACATGCATGCTGACATGATGACTCAGAACAACTTTCTTCTGACTAGGCATGTGGTATTGGAGTTATAAAATCTGCTTCAGAGAAGTCGCTGCCATAACAAAACACACACTATATATTCTAATAATAACAGAAATTCATATCAAGTAACAATGTAACTATATGTACTTTTTCTATCTCTTACACAATAAATTTTATTTTCATCCAATGTTTTTCTTAAGTGATTTCACAACTTTTCACTACACACTTGCCCTGGATCTAATATGAAGTTACAGAGGAAATAGCACAGAGAAGAGGAGAGAATAGGAGAGAATAGGTGTAAACCATGAATTCAGAATGTATTAATGTGTGATGATGTCTTGTTTCTAAAGTGTAGCTAACTCTACTGATTTATTGTCCCCAATTTCCCTTGGGTCTGAGTGAAGAGTTTGTTGGGGAAGACATTGGTGGGAAAGATGAAATAGAGATTATTTTGTGTTCTCCTTTCCACTTTTGTCTGTGCAAATAAGTAAATATAAAAATGATGCTGAAAAATTGAAAGAGGGAGTAGAGAAGACAATTTGGAATATTCACTTTTTGTTATAAAGAACACCAAAAATCTCAATATAGTCTTAGGTTTCTTACCAGCTTGATGTTTCAGCTATCCTTATGAGGCATTTTTATTGATGTTCCAAATAATGAAGTTTTTTTTCTTTAGACGATGTCATCTTTATGGGACTATGAGATGTAGAGATGTAAGGGTTCTAAGGCCCATCAGAAATGATTTCAAGGCTTAGTATTGGGGTCATTGATATTTACTGACACCAAATGTTATCTCTCACTGGGAACTGAGAAACATCTGTTCTCTTTACTGGACCGAATTCTGTAATGCTCAGTGCACCCAGAATGATCGATGACTAGAGAAAATCTACATTCATCTAATGTTTATCTATGACCTTTGTTTCAGCTAATAAGTTTAGTTTGATTAAGAGATTACAAGAGACAACGGTGAGCCTGAATATATTTTCAGAGACTACCCAGCTTGTCTGTTACTTGGGGGAAAAAATTACTGAACTTTTTGACTGGGGAATGTGGACAAGGTAAAAATTCCAGGCAATTAACTGACAGAACTCCATGTATATTTACACATAGGATGACTTATTTTTCACTGTAATTAGCTTTTAGAACATCACTAGGGATTCGAATAAATGTATGGGACTATAAATGTAAATAAACTATTAACATATGAGTTAATTTGCTTCACCACTAGATATAGGCAGCAGCTTTTAATGTTGAACATTTGTTTTACAGACAATAGAACCATTCCCCTCATCCAAGCAGTTGCCTTTTGTTTTTCTGTCTCTATCCTAGAATCTGCCTTGTTAGAACTTTTATATTCCATTTTTTAAATTAACCTTTGCTTAACATTGGAACCATCTAGAGAGCTGTAAAACAAACTGATGCATGAGCTCTACCATGGAGAGTCTTATATTTTGTCTGAGGTATGGTTGGCTACAGTATTTTAAAAAAAAGCTTCTCAGGTGATTCTAATGTGTGTTTAAGGTGGTACCAAGGAATCGCAACTTGAGTTTTTGTCAGATTTTAGGAGCATCACATTAATGAACACAGCAATTTTATCCTTTTTCTCCTTGCTTACAGGTGACTTGAGGTGCTCTCGACATATTTATCCTTTGCCTCTTGATGGAGAAAAATCATGGGAGAAAAATCATGGCCTATGATTCCTACTGAACATTGCAAGCTGTTACTAGACCAGAGGGTTAGAAGTTCATTAATCTAATTTTTGTTTAATTTTGTCCCATTTAATCCGATCATTTCAACATTAGTAAAGCCTAAAGAGACCTTGCACACTTTTCTTAGACAATTGTACCAAGTTAAGCAAGAGGTTGCTAAATTGATTATGATTACTCAAGACTGGCAGTGGCCAATTACAAAAATTTCCATTTCCAAAGAGACTTCTGTGCCAGAAGCATCCCATTTAAACTTTAAGTAGGACTTAAAAATACATAACATGACCATTTATGCGTTGGCATTTTCCGAAGTAATTTAAATGTCACAATTTACTCAATACTTATAACAAACTTGTGAAGTCGATTATCCTTGTCATTATCCTTGTTTAAGAGGAGATGAAGCTAAGGTTAATTTAGAAGAAGTGGAAGATGTGGACAGTAAATTCTGGAAGATTAGGCTGAGTTATGGTCAGTGTTTGAGGCATAATAATTGACAGAGAGGTCAGAATATAAACATCTTTGAATATATCTGGCTTCAGAGAGGCAGAAATAATTCCTAGCTTTTCATTTTAAATCTTGCTTCTAATAATAACAATGAGTCCTTATTTATTGAGCATATGCTATTCATCAGACACTGTACTAAGGACTTCATATTTATTATTTCATTTAATCTCCACAAATTCTAGATAATCACTCCTGTTCTTTCCAATTTACAGAAGAGAAAATTTAAGCTTAGAGAAGTAAAGTAACTTGTTCAAAGTCCAAAATTGGGTTTGAACTGTCTGGATTCGAAACTTGTATTTTGAAACTCTGCCACATACTGCTTTACTATAGTGGAAGGGGTCAAATACATTTGTATCCATTACATTACACTACTTCCTGTGTCTTTACATTTCTACCCAATGAAGTCCCTATTTCCGTTTTAAACATTTCTGTTTAAGAATCCACACCACATCATGTAATAGTTTGAAAACAAGGATTTGATATAAAGATGTTAAAGGAGGATTGTGAATTTCTGTGTTTACACCAGGACAGTTGCCTCTTGTCCTTTCCGAAAGTGAGAATTCAAGCCATTTTACTTCACATTCACCTTTGCAACAGTTCTCTCCCAGGCTTAGCTACCACTGCAAGAGAGAGACCGGAAAGAACATTTAACCATCTTTATTTGCAATGTCCTGCATGGTAGGTCACATCCTAGATATTCTGTGTCAATGCCCTTCTCCCTTCCTCGGCATCCCTCCATGGTCAAAATGTTTCCTACATTTCATTGTATAGGCATCCAAATTACATGCTTTGTAATTTGGAAGTTTCACAAATACCTTCAGATATGGACATGCCCTCAGTAGCCATGGTCCTCACATTAAAAGTCATGTATAATTCTTGGGTCTCAAATCTTCTGAGTGCCAACATTGATTCCATAAGAAGCAGCAATATGATGTTCAGAAAATGCAATTTGCACTTTGCAGATTTTATTCTATCACTACGATCTGTGTGATCTTGGGAAAGTTAATGAGAATATTAAGAACCTCAGTTTCTCCATTTGCAGAACAGACCGATGCATACTTACTTCACTGGATAATTCATAAGACAATGCATATGAAGTTGTAAGCATAGTGCTTGTTTAGTATATGTTACCTGCTACAACAAAAACAACTGCAGTTATTAATACTCTCCCATCCCCATCTCACAATAAAGGAGTCTTTCAGCTTTATACAAAGGTTAAGGGCATACGCTCCTTTATAGACAAGCTGATTGTCACCCAAAATAAAGTTTACATGTAGCAGAGACTTTACAGCCAGGTGTTTGGGTTCAATTCCCTGCTTTGGCTCTTTCTGTGTGAACTTTGATAGGTTACTTAAATTTTCTGTGTCTCAGCTTTTTACATATCGAGAATAAAAATAATATTTATATCATAAGGTTGTCACAAAGATTAAAAAATTAATATGAAAATTAACATATGTGAAGTCCTTAGAATAATAGTGCCTGGTTTAAGCAGTATGTCAGTGTTGGCTATTTTTGTTATTTCTTTTAATTTCACCTCAAATTCACACTGGCAATACAGAATTGAAGAGCATATAGTCTATGACATTCTTAGATATATATCTGTTTTTCTAGAAAACCTGTATGTTTTTAGGTTATAAACTTTCATGCCTATCAGTTTATAAGATAAATACATTTCTCTAGAAATATGGGTATTCCCTGAAATACATCCTTCCCTTTGCTATCCTTACCCTCTTTATTAAATCTTTGCTCCAAATCTCTCTTTAAGATGTTCTTATCATTTTGTAACTCGTTTTCTGAAATTTTAGAGATGTGCAGCTTGAATCAGATACAGTATCTAGAGTATGAAATACATATTAATTGCCATGGATCACTCACTGTTTCTTAAAGTTCCCTGCTAGGAATCACTGAAAGTGCTTGCGAAATTCTATTACCTGGCCTCTCCTTGGGAAATCTGAACCCAACAAATAGCGTTGGAGCCCAGGAATCTGTATTTAAACCATCATTACAAAGTATTCTTACTGCTAGATCCCTTTGTCCTAACCAGTGACTCAGAGCTGAGGTGGGAGATATCAATAAGGCCTCCAGTTATACTTCATTCTCATTCCACTTTCTGTTGTCACTCCTCCCAGCCCCAATGGGTGCATTTCTCAGCTTTTTCCTGTGAGCAATTACTCTCAAACACACTGTGAAATCTTCAGTTTTGAGATTCCTAACCTTGAGTAGCTCATGTGTTCAAGCACCCCAAATCCATCAGCTGGAAACAGTTTTCACGGGATGCTGAACAAGACAGAGTCAATGAGACTCCTGAGATAGCAGAGAGGAGGAAAATAGGTAAAAATCTTATGTTGGCATCACTATAACCTTGAGAAATACAGTAAGACTACCTATATCTTAGTTTGAGTAGCCATAAAGAAAAAGCTTTCTTCCATTTAGATGCATTGGAGAATTTCTTAGGTTATTTCTGTCAAGAGAATGAACCAATGCTTTAAAAACAACCAGGATAAGGACCAAGATGGATCTCCTAAAGAAAATCAGGCAAAGGCCCTTTAAAAATTATAAAAGATTTTTTGTTGTTATTGTTTATGTTTCCTTCAAATTACCTTTTCTTAGGAAAAACTTAGAAGAGTTAAGTATTTTTTAGACTTTCTCTGGGTAAGACAATATAGCCAAGAGGTCAAGAGTATGCCCTGTTTCCATGACCTTGCTATGAGACCATTCTGAGAAGTCACTCAGTTTCTCTGAGGATTTTTTTTTTTTTTCACCTGTCAAGTGAGGACAATATCTGCTTCATAAATTTAGTCTAAATTGATTTTGGATTTATACAACTCTGCAATTCACTAGTTCTGTGAACTCAAATTTGTAACCCTCCCAGAGAGCAAATTTCAACTGTAAAATGGGAACAATAAGGCATACTCCACAGATTTTTTTGTATTACAAATAAATGAAATAATGTGCAAAATCATTCAACACAATAGGTTACAAATAGTGCATACTCATGAAATGTTGGTTCTTTTGCTCTCTTTCTTATGTCTCACCAAGTCTGCTGTGCTACAGTTTAACCTTATTTATTCTTGCTCAACACTTACTGGAGGCAGCCAAAGGATTCTAATTACCCCTTACAATTATTTAAATACTTGAAGACTATTTTGAGATCATTACTCAGATATCAGTAATTAATTTGAGTTTTCAGTAAAACTGTATTTTGCCTTGTTACTTCCTTAACATAAAGTTGTACCACACTTTTATCCATCATAATAGAAAAGACTGGAAATAACATTTATTTCTTGTGAGCATTAAACTTATTGATTTAAAAGTCTCTCACAGCTCTTTCTAATATTCAGTGAATAATAACTGATATTATTATGTTTTAGATTTCATTAAAGTATTTTGAAACTTTTTTCATGTCGCAATATGTTGCCAACATGCTAATGTATGGTACAGTGATTCCTGTTGTAGCATAAAATGAAAGCATTTCCATATGAGTCAGTGATTTTAGCATTGTTGTGTCTTCATATGAGGCCAATCTGTGAATGTAAATAGTAGCATATGCCATATTTAAGTACACAGACAGTATTTCAAATGACTAACCATGACAATAAAAGTGGTACCAATTTGAAATTTTTAACCTGCTGAGTAAACAGTTGTGATTTTAAAAATCTATATTTAGACATAACCATTGAGTAACTAATTAAGTGAATTTTGTCCTTTTCTTTCAACCCACAGCCCTTTTGTCTATAAAAGTGTGTTTGGTGACAAGTGGAGTTGGCATCCTGCTCTGGGAGGAAAACTTAATTATACCAATAATAGTTTTGGGACATCATAATGTATATTATGGCTGTAACTAGGCAAATGACCTCACAGAAGATAAGCATCTATACTCTACTAATCATTTAAATCATTAACCATAAAAGTGTTCTGTTTGTTAAAGTGGTCCTTCAAGAGGGCTGCTATTAGTGGTACAGTCAAAGGATTCTCTTCTGGATGTTGCAGGCTTCTACAAGTATCTGTTGAATAAACATTCTCTGCCAAAGCACCATGACATTTATCATTAGGAGGCATAGAAAGGAAAAGCCACTGAAGTTGGTTATTTACTCTTATTATTCAAAGGGAAAATCTGTACTGATATTATAATCATAGCTGTGAATAACAGAGGCACAGATTGAATTCTGATAAATATAAATTGGAGTCTAAGAAATATACACAACTACCAACAAGAAAGTTGAACCCACAAGCCCTTTTAATGTAAGATTTTAAAAGGGAGTAAATAATTGAATTTTCTTGTTCAATATATCCATGTTTTGTTAATATTTCTCATACCAAAGTCCCCACTAATGAAGTCTACAAAATGGCTCATTATGAAAATAGAAAGATGATACTTTGATGGAAAAAAGTCCTCCGTTTTGAAATTGAAATAAAGTTTAGCTCCAGAGATCACTTGGTAATCTATGAAGAAATATTTAGTGGTTATATTACTTTCCTACTGCTGTTGTAACAAATTACCATAAACTTGGAGGTTTAAAATGACACAAATTCATTCTCATACCGTTCTGTAGTTCAGAAGTCCAAGATGAGTCTCACTGGGCTAAAATCAAGGTATGGGTAGTCTGCATTCCTTCCTGCAGCCTCTAGGGGAAAATCACTTCCTTGCCTTTTCCAGGTTCTTGAGGCTTCCCATATTCCTTGACTCATATCCTCTTCCTCTATCTTCAAAACCAGCAAGGACAGATTGAGTCTTACAACATATCACCACAGTCTTCTCTTCTGCCTCCCTATTCAATTTTTAAGGACCTTTGTGATTACACTTGGGCCCACCCAGATAATCCAAGAAAATCTCCTTATTTTAAAAACAGCTGTTTAGTTACAAAATAGTCCTGAGGATGGGAAGTACAGCATAGTGTATATACTCAACAATATTGTAATAACTATGAATGGTGCCAGGTGGGTACTAGATTTATTGGAGGGGTTATTTAATAAATTATATAAATGTCTAACCACTAGGCTATATACCTGAAACTAATATAATATTGAATTTCAATGATAGTTGAAAAAAATTTAATTAAAAAAATAAAATAAAGTTAGCTAATTAGCAATCTTGATTCTATCTGTAGCATCAGTTTCACTTTGCCACATAAGGTAACACAGTCACATGCTCTGGAGATTAGGAAGCAGACATTTCCAGGGGGCCATTATCCTGCCTCCCGCAGTGGCCAAATCAACTGTTATTGGAAACTGTTGGGCAAGTGCTGATAAATATGATTTTAGGGATCTTTGCCTTTTGCCACAGAACATATAGGAAGAATATCACATACTTACATCATGTGTGAACAATTAAAAAAAAAAGATATATCATGGAGAAGGGTCCCATAATTGATATGCATATGGTCCGAGAGAAGGTAATGGGTCATTCTATACAGAGTTTATGCTGTCAACCAGATCTAAGCAAGAAAAACACTTTTTGTTAACATGGTGTGACCCAGTTATATTTTACTGATAGATTAGTCATACTTTGACTGGATACTCGATTAATTCCATATGTTAAAGTAACTTTTGCTTTAGACAGGGTTAAAGGTAGATTGAGGTCTGGAAGTTGAAAATCAATTTAGACCACTTAGTGGGTGCCAATACCTTGAAATAACAGTTATGGAAGAATTATTGTCTTCTCCATAATGCTATTGTGAGTTTTCTACATCTATATCTAAAAATTATAACCATATCACTAACATATGTCACAAGAGCTATAATTCTGAAGGCTATAGGCTTATTTTAAAAGAGGGACAGCATTCATTCATATGCAATAACTGCTGTGGAAGGCTGTGAGTGGCTGCAGTGATTAGGACAGGGAATTGACTTGAGTAGGAGGATGGGAGATGAGGGCAATCAGGACAGAAACCAGATAAGTCTAAGTTGTAGGGGAAATAATGAGACAACCATGTGACAGAGTAACGTTCAACCATTTTCTAAATGAAGCTGTATTTTTGTTTGAGAGAGTCCATCAGTTACTAGCTATGCATCCTTCATTAAGTTACTTGACCTCTCTAAGCTTCAGTTTCCTCGTCTGTAAAATGGAGATAATGGTAAAACTGAGATAATGCTTCAGATATAGTAAAATGTTAATGAGATAATTGATGTAAATATCTTTGTATAGAGTCTGAGATATGGTATGTCCTCAATAACTACTGGCTGTTTTGGGCATTATAATTATGACTATCATTATTAGCTCAATAAGATATAGAAGATATCCAAGATATAAAAGTAAGGAAAATTAAGATATAGAACTAGAAAAATTTCATCTTTTTTTTTTGTAAGAACAAAAAAATTATCTATACAGAGCTCATATAAGTATAAGAAATGTCTGAAAATTCACATACCTGTTAATAATAATTCTGGTAGTAGGATCAGATACAGATATGTTTGACTTTTAGATTTATGACTGTTGGTAAGAATAAACAGCTTTGTTGAATGATGACTCTCTGAAAATATCACCCAAACTACCTGCTGATAGGACAGTGCATTTAGCACACATACTTCTATAAAAACAAAAAACACACAAACTAACATATAAATGTGTCTCAGAGATTTTGTGTAACATTTGAAGCCTTCATAATCAGATATTATTCTACCATCTTTCAAAGAAAAATACTCTTCCCAATTTCAAAGATGTAAAATCTAAAATAAAATAGATAATCTTCCTTGTAATTTCTTGGGAACCTGAAAAATATTATTAGGAATCCACAAGTTCAAGGAATATTTACATTTCCAGCAGGCATATAAAAATGCCTGGTCATTCTACACTCAGGCTGCTTTTTGCACACTAAACAAGAATCAGAATGCTTGGAAAGAATACAGTTGCCAATAGCCATTTTCTTCCCTTGTGTTCAGTCTCAGTTGCGCTTTTTTTTACTAACCAATTGTCTAGCTCAGTAGTCTTCAAACTTTTTGGCACCAGGGACTGGTGCCCCTATGAGAATCTAATGCCTGATGATCTGAAGTGGAGCTGAGGCGGTGATACTAGCGCTGGGGAGTGGCTGCAAATACAGATGAAGCTTTATTCACAAGCCTGCCAGACAGACCCTCACCTCTTGCTGTGTGGCCCAGTTCCTAACAAGTCATGGACCCATACTGGTCTGCGGTCTGAGTGTTGGGGACCCTTGGTAGCTGACTATAGTTTTCTACATGGCTGGCTTACCAGAGAAACTTACAATGACTAGTGTGGGGAGATTTATTATTATCTTCATAATAGAAGACATGGAAATTGCCTAAAAGTAAACAAATGTTATCCTAGCTTTTTAAGGAATTAAACAACACTACAATAAGAAAAATTACTGTACCTATATCAGCCAAGTGCTTTTCACCTTCCACGTATATAGTCCTAATTATCTTTCTAAAAACAAACAGACCTTTTCCACTGTGACAATAATTCAAGTTATAGTATTTATCAATAATTAAATTGATAACCAATATATGTAATGAACTCTTGCTCTACTTCATGAAGCTATATTTTGTGGTGTTTTAGAGAGTCTGTCAGTTACTAGCTATGCATCCTTCAGCAAGTTACTTGACCTCTCCAAGTTGCTAAAAAAGAAACAGTTCTTGGTCAATTTATCCTTTTTGAAGATTAATCTTCATTTAATTAGGAAAATAGTTATTACTTGTATGTTCTGTACAGTTTTGGGAGATGAAGAGACAAAGTTTATAGCTATAATTCTGGTCTACTAAGAGCTTACAATATCATTAGGAAGGGATATACTTGGCATCTCACTGGTCTTATAAACAAGGAGGTTAGGCTAGGAGCATAGTCATCAAACAGTAGTAGAGAGACGTGGGTCCAAATACTCACTGTGTCAGTTCTCACATATGAATTGTTAAACAAGATATTTAAAACTTCAGACACTTTTCAATTATAAAATAGCTGCATTTGAATTCTGTATCACTCCTTTATAATCTTGGGCAGATCACATAATCTCACTAAGCTTTAGTTTCCTCAGTATGAGGACAATAAAAATAGCCATCTCACAGGATAGTGGTGAGAATTAAATGAGATAACGTGTGCAAGTTTAGCTTGGAACTCCATACATGATTAAATGCTTGCTGATGGTAGCTATCGATTTCGGAAATATCTTGCTCTTTGGGAGGCTGACACAAAGTGGCTGTTTTGCTGTTCTTGAGATTGACTATACATGTTTTCTTCCCTTCGGATAAAGAATGGACCCGACCATCTGTGTGTTCTGCTTTATGCCAGACACTGAACCTGAATTTTATTCATTTACACTCATATACCCTCTGGGGAAAGTTTTCATTATACAGTTAGGGAAACTGAGACTCAAAAACAGCTTTGCCTGGGGCCATGAATAAGTCCGAAATTCAGGATTCCATGGTAAGTAAGCTTTTTACTACTTACTATCCTTAGTTCCTTCTGTACTTCTGTTCTGACCTTTCTCAAGTAACCAGATTCAGAAATACAGTGCAGAACATCCCTTTATAATGTGCTGTTTCACGGAGCTTTCTGTGATGATGAAGATGTTCTATGTCTATGCTGTTTAGTAAAGTAGCCACAAGTCACTCTATGACTATTGTTATTAGCACTTGTGTGAAGCTAGTGTGGTTTAGGAGCTGAATTTTAAATTTTATTAAATTAAAAAAAAATTTTTAAATACACATAGCTCACAGCTATCAGTTTGGATCTCTGATATATAATATCCCTAGTGGACAGTCCTCCAGTCTTTGCTTGAAGAATGTAAGTAACAGGTTGCTCATCACCTAAGAAGCAGCCTATTCAACTGCTTTCTATATCTGAATGCAAGAAAGGTCTTCATTATGTTGAACCAACATCTGCTTTCCTCTAACTTACTTACTTGGCCCTAATTTTCCCCTAGAGCTATATAAAGTATGTTTAATCAATTTCATAAAATAGTATTCCCTAATACTCTTTACCATGTACAAATCTTCATAATGACAAAGCATTCTGGGGTAAAATTTATTTATTTATTTTTAATGAGGCTATAGTGAGATTCAGCATACTGGGATGGTGATGATGTAATGATGGTAATAGTTGTTGCCATGAACTAAGCACTTACTACAGGCTATGTATTATTGTATTGTTTTGAATCCTTTGCATAAATTTGCTTATTTATCTGTTACAGCAACCTTATAGACTAGGTCCTATTTATTAGTCCAGTTTTAAGAAAAAGGAACTGAGACAAAAGGAAATTAACTGAATTGTCCATAGTCATAACTCTTGGAAATGATAAAGCCAGAATTTGAAACTGTGTAGTTTGAATTCAAAGCTCATATTCTTAACCACACCACAATCTGGCTTCTCAAGACTCAAGTTAAAGGAACTAAAAGAGCATGACAATTACACTACATTGATTGAGGGCTTGGGGCTCATAACTACTACATTCAGTAAGAGAGAGTTTAAAAAGAAAGCATCATAGACCCAGTCTGCAAGAACCTTAATCTGACTGCAAACACCATTTCCTCCAATGGCCACAGTGAAAGGAAATGGAAAAGTTGCTTTTTTTTGCTCAGGGGTTTCAAAGCAAAATACCTACAGAGGTCAGGAAGTTCATGTACTTGAATGAAGCGGGTTGGTTATTTATTATCATTATTCTTTCAAATTTGCTCTTGCCCATTTTTTTTTCTTTCTGGAAACATGCTGTTCTTTTAGCCTAGCTTTTGATTTCTAACTTTTCATGGAGATATAAGTACAGTGAATGTTCCATAGCTTCTTGACCATACTACAGTTGGAGGTGCCAAATGATCAAATTGCTATTTTCACTTGGCCCCTTTATCTCAGAGACAATAGAGAGTAGAGGAGAGTGTGGCAATCTGGAGGGCATGTCCCTGTCTAAAAGGGCAGTGGTGTCTCAGTTCTCACTTATCATTGCTATGATAAAGCTTATAAAGCTATGTACACAGAGCTCTTGTTGTCTGAGCTTTCAAGGGAAGTGTGAAATTCAGATGTTTTATGTGAAATATTTCCCTTTTTAAATACTGACAGTTAATTCAATTTAAGAAAATCACCCTGTACTAACTGCACACTGGTATCCTAGATTAGATCTTGGGATAGAGAAAGGACACTACAGAAAAAAAAATCTGAATAAAGTCTGGAGTTTTGTTTGTTTTTGTTTTTGTTTTTTTAAGTTCAAAAAAACTCCCTTGGACAAAATTTGAGGATGAGTTAATATGTAGCCCATGATCTGCTAATATGTCATATCTAAACTGGTTCACATTCCATATCTAATGATGAGGAAGCTGAGGCTCAGAGATCAAAAACGCTTTGGTCAAAGTCATATAAATTAGTTGCAGTGTTTTGTCTAGAAATTCCATTTTGTACTGATTGATTCTGGAATTATAATAGGACTTTCTCTTTTCTAGTCTATAATTTGAATAAAGCAAGTCTTATGGATTTCACTTGTGAAGTTCACATGTGGCAAGACATTTCGTGACTGAAATGTGTGCCACCTTACTATCGATGAAGGTGCTTCCTCTTCTTCTCTACTGGCCTTCCTCTTATGCACTTTGCCTCAGGCTTGATTTTTCTCTTTACCACTTCTTCCTGAATATTTCCAGCTTTCCTTCTATTGTTCTCTATCTCTTGGTAGCCACGGTTGCATGAAAAGCCAGATTATGCAGCAAGTAGTGGCTATGAATACAAAACAATATACTTATCCATAAACCTAGTTCAGAAACACCCGTTCCATTAAAGCATCAAGAAATTTTCAGACCACTAAATAAGAATTATTACTAGAGTGCTCATGCCACACTAGTCACATTATATGCTTGTGCAACCAAGCATAAAACGATAAGGTGTGGATCACCTATAAATGGCAAATAGGATATATGTGTCTTCACTTAGGGAACAAAGAGATGCCAGGATGTAAGTCTATCTTGCCAATGCGACTCTTAGGGAACAGAGAGGACTTAAGAAAGAAGAGCAACAGACTTCTTGTTTGTCCAAAGATAGACCAAAATATTTAGGAACATTGCATAAAGCAGGTGGGAGACAATTGACTAAAAAATCAGAGCCTAGAATTAATGACTTAATGCCAGCAGAAGAGAGCAACACACCTCTGGAGTATGCTTTTTTCTTCATTGAGCAGAATTAAAGGACTGATAAAGGAGTAACCCATTTGTGCAAAGGCACAATTTTAGGGGGACAGAGAAGTCATTTTTCCAAGTGTGATGGTTTACTACCAGGTCAATTTGGCTAACCTGGAGCGACATTCTACAGATTCTCTTTTGCTTTTTGACTGAGTCAGAGTTGGTCAGAATGGAAGCTTGAGTGAGATTCTGAGGCTGTTGTAGTTAGAGGTGGTCAAAGACAAATGTGGGTTCTTGGTTGTCTTTACTCTCCCCTGTCCCGTGTCCAGCAGTTCTTCCCAACTGCTGACCCTACTGATCACCAGTGAACCCAGGCCCACCACCACACTTTGGAACAACAGCCTTCCATGGGATTCTTCTGTAATGGTGGCAGCACCTGCCTTCCCATGCTCCCATGCAAATCCCTGCTGTCCACCTTTACCAGAGCTTAGTGAGGGCTGGTAGTCACTTTTCTCAAATCTTTCAATTCTTTAAGACTCTCACACCTCCAGCTTTCCACAACTGTGCAGCTTTATTCCTATTAGACATTCCTTATTCCTTAATACTCCTAGGAGTTAGCCTTCTACATTGTACTCCACTTGATATACTAAGCAATTCTCAGGGTGAGTTTTCCTCAAATCTATCTGATCATGACTATCACTTTAATTGTTTATTAAAAACGTAGGTTCCCAGGATCCACCCCAGGCTCAATGGATTAGAATGCACAGGAGAGGGGCCAGGAGGACTCAAACTTTTAATTAGCATCCCGGGTGACTCGTGTAATCAAGTAACTTCTTGCTGCATATTCAGTAACTTTGGCTGCAACTTAGAACCTTCTCAGGAACTGCAAATAAGAAATACTGATGCCTGGGTTCCCTGTCCAGAGATTTCGATTTAGTTGATCTGGAGCAAGGTCTGAACATCAGGATTTAAAAGCTCCCGTGTGATGTCAATGAGCAGCTAAGGGTGAGAAGCTCTGCTCTACTGAAATAAAGGTGAGTCACTTATTAAGAGGGAACAATTTTCTTTCCACTCACTAGCAAAATATGACAGGCACCATATGCTCCAGCAAGGAATTCTTTTATGGAATTTTAAAGTCAGTGTTCCAGCTATGTGGGGTCTCAGTGGTCATCTAGCATGTCCTCTTTTTTGTCCTTAGGTTAGTGGCTGGCCCAAGGCCACACAGCTAGTTATTAGAAGACCTAGCACAGAGTTCTTTCTGCCACAGATAAACAACCTTTTCATCAATACTTAATTGTGCCTGAAATAAATGTTCTTAAATATAATCGACTCTGTTCTGAAGAGGCACCTTGCTGCTTTTTTTGTTTAAAAGGAGTTTAAATTATATCCAATAAACAAACAGAAAGTACCTTTCTCGTTCTTGTTTAATAGAAGCAGTTTTATAAATTCTATTACACATAAGAAATATCTTGAGATCTTTTACAAATGCAAATCCTGAAAAATTGATTCAGGAAATCTGGGAAGCCTAGGAATCTGCAGTTACTTTCCAATTATAAACATGCATCCTACCCGTGCTCATAATTCTGATGCAAATAGTCCAGGGACCAGACTTTGAGGTCTATCTTATTTTTTGATTCCAAACACTGGTATAAAATATTTAAATGAAAACAGCATCTAGTTCTCATCATATATAACATAGTATTTGATATTTTGTTTTCCCCAATTTGTGCAAAACATTTAACTCTCAGCTCTTCTAGATCAAAGATTATAACTATAGCTTTTCAAGTAATGCTCTATCAAACAAAGTTAATCTAATTACTGACTAAGTACATATAAATTCTTCCTAACTGCAGTCTTGCCATCCATACTTTGGATCACCAGAGTTCTAAAAAAATGTTCTTGTTTTGTTTTTTATTTATATACCAATATTTTTGTATATGTGCGTTCAGTTTATATCCCTTAAACCAGCCAAAGGCTCTAAATCCTACAAAGGTCAGAGAAACATTACTAATGAATCAAGTTGACTGGCTGGGAATTTCATAGGAAGTATTGAGGACTATAGCAAATTTATAGTTCATGCTGTGTCTAAAAAGAATAGTCTTTATTTGGCTCGAGGCTATTATAATGATGTAGAAGTATACAGCCAGGGGTGCTGATCTTTTAGCCCTGCTCCCCCACTCAATTTCAAGAGAAGGTGATAATCTAAATCAGGAATCTACAAACTAAAGCCTGAGTGTCAAATCCAACCCCAATCTGTTTTTGCAAAAAAAGTTTTATTGAAACACAGCCACATCCTTTATTTACATATTGCCAATGGTTTCTTTCTACTCATAATGACTGGGTTGAGTATTTGCAACTGAGGCCTATGGCCCTCAAAGCCTAAAATATTTACTATCTTGCCCTTCACAGTTAAAGTTTTCTGGTCCCTGATCTAGAATTTTTGTGCATGAAATTTTTAAATGCTAGCTCATATTTTAAAAACACTGCACATCCAAATAAAAAAACATATGCTGAAAAACTAAGCAATCATTATTGTGTACTCTTCTTATCTGTATGGGTGGGAGTACGATTCTAGATGGTAGAGTAGAGAGATTATTTATTTCTATAACACCTCTCCACAAATGAATAAATACCATGTCCAGAAAAAAGACCACATAAGTACTGTGATACTTGGTAGAAAATTTCAGCAACTGGAAATTATTTTGCTTGCAGAAACAAAGATAAAGGAAACACAAAGGACTTCAAATTTGAAAGCAATAAAGACTGATTTAAGAAAAAAAAAACAACCCTTGGAAAAAAAGGTATAGTCCAGATAATAGAGCCTGTAGGAGAATCTACCTCAATTTTTATGATGCCCTAGGAAAATCAGCAAAATTTCTTGAATAAGTAGAGAATAATTCAGAAGTTTCCAGAAAGAAAAAATATATCAATCCCCTATAAAGGAACAAGAAGCAGGTTGGCATCAGCCTTCTTATAAGGTTTTAACATCATAAATCCAGTTTGTTTTGGAAGCAAAAGCCTTCTAGAACTTTTATCAACTGTGTTTTACAATTATTAAAAGTCATTCCTATTGCTTTTCCCCCAACTCTCTATTTTATGAGTCCTTGATCTTTTCTAGTGCAATTTTTTTTACCCATGCCACTTTTCAAGAAGGAACGTGATCCCTGCGGCTGTTGGGGGGATTGTTGTAATTCATTCTTACATTTCATGTTGAGTTTTTAAAATTGCTTTCAGAAGTTTTGGGGATAGAGGAGAAAGGGAAGGAAACAAATGCCATAAAGAAGCTTGGACGGAAATATTTCAGAACTGTAGCAAGATGGAAGTCCTCTATAATTCACGGGTGTTTCAGGAGCCAAACTTAAATTTAACCAATAGCTCAGAAAAAAAGCCTGACTTGGGTCTCACAGACTAACTCACCCCCTTACCCCGGTTTTTTACCTTTCAAATGTACCCAAGTATTAAAATGTGGAAGATAGGTCTCAGGTAGCTTGCAGAAATTTCAGCCCCTAAATTTCTAACTCAAGAGAGCATGTGTGTGATGAAATAAGCTCTGTTATTCGGGTAGTGAAATACATTTAATGGTAGAAGATAAGAAACTTGAAGTATACTAGCAAGAAAAAATTAGATATTTAAACAAGAAAAAAATTTAGACATGCAGTATGTCTAAATTTGTACTCTTGCTTAGAATTTATGAAGCATTTTATCATCAAAAGTATATGGATAAATACTAATATAATACTAGTTACTATTACTTTGTATAAAGATCTGCAGTGAGTACTTTATATACATTATCTCATTTAATTCTTACAGGGTATTACCCTGTCTTATAGGCAAGAACAGTGAGTTCTAGAGAGGTTAAGTAACTTATTCTAGATGATACAGCTTGCAAGACATAGAGTCCAGAGTTAAAAACAACAACAACAAACCTTTGCTGTTCATACTTTTACTTTTCCAGTAACTTTGTAAGTTACATCTGTTTTACTGATAAAGTATGTGAAGGCTCTGAGTCCATGAATATCATGGACTTAGGAAATAGTAGCACTAGGACTAGAACCCAGGTCTCCTGACTTTGGTGCCCTTTCCATAATGTCACACCATTCCCTACCTGAAAAATCTTCTAGTCAGCTATTCCAGATAAAGAGAGACACAGAGGAAAAATCTAAACAGGAGCACAGCTATTCAGAGATGTCACCAATGAACAAGTTGCAGAGAAGGATAAAAGTGGGCACCTCAAAATAGACCCTTTCAAAAGGCAGATTGTGATTAATAATTGCTAGTGTATATAATGTGATTAAAATTAAGGCTTATATAAACACACACACATAATAATGTCAAAGATAATGATTTTAGAGAGGGGATCAGCAAACGATGGTCCCATGGGCCAAATCCATCTCCACAGGCCAAATGCATCTTAATACCTACTACTGTAAATAAAGTTTTATTGGAACACAGCCACAATCATTCATTTACATATTGTCTATGG
>NW_011888822.1:8358629-8370978 GCF_000151845.1 Pteropus vampyrus | reverse complement strand
GAAAAGGAAAATTCCAGGTAAATAGCAACCTCTGCTGAAAACTGACATACAAAACTTAATTTCATTTTGATTGGCTACTCACTCCTTTAGCCCTTTTAAATATTTTAGCTTCTCATTTAGGCAAATCTGATCTGTATGTAGCTAGTAAGTGCCCAGGGAAACTGTGGAAAAAGAACAGCAACTAAGCAGGCAACCATTCCTTCTAGAGAAATTCTAAGCAGATTCTTAGTTGGCTGGTAGAGCCAGGTATGTAACTTAACAAACAAGCTGCTCTCTCTTGCCAATTTTTCCCATCATTGTCTCTAAGAAAGAGAATGTACATGTTATTATCATTTATCCTCAGTACATCTTCTGACTCACTCGTTCCTACCCTCCCCCCATGCCCCAAATTGGTACAAATTTCCACCTGGATACTCTTAGTTTTCTAGAACTGTCATTAAAAAAATTTAATGTTACCATCTGGTAAACACAACACTTTGTTTACTGAGGCCTGGTTTTACTTTTATTTTTTTTCTATCTATGAGAATATTTTCCAGGCAAGAGCAAAACTTGAAAGAGGTAGTATCTCTTTGCCTTAACAAATGCTTGAACATGATCTCCTGGGTCTCCTTGTCAAGCTCAAATGCCACTCCACTGTTCATGTCAATGTATTGCTGATTTCTCACGTTCTTCTCTGACTTTTTACACTCTGAGTGCTGCTAATCCCTTTTCCATTTTCCTCAAGTCAGAGGATTTTTCTGTGTAAAATAGCAGCTCTCTCTCTATTTTTTTCTGGTATATAAGGAAAGGGCTGCAGTGATGAGAGCTACAGGCAGTAATAGTGAAATACATAGCAGCGCCTGTCTCATTTGGGACTCAGATTTCTTCTTCTAGGCCCCTTTGCCTGGACTAGGTAGAGATAATGGCTGGCCCTGGCTGCCTACTTTGTTCTAATCCATTGTGCCTCCTACCTTGATGACAGGTCTGTGGGAATTTAGCAGGACATAGTGTCTTGAGAGGTCATCAGTTTGTCTGGTCTAAAATGATGGGCTCTTCCAGACCCTGGGTGTAGGCTGTTAGTGGAGGCTAATATTTTATTAGACTCTATGTGACACCAATCTTATGAGATCTAAATATGAATGAGGCACTTGATTTTACATTTTTAAGACTGAAAAAGAACTTAATTTACTTATCACTCTTGTCGGTGATTAAGAGCACAAGTTCTCCTGTTGAATAGCCTATGTTACCTTTATCTCCCTATATCTAAGCTTAGACATTTATAAAATAGGATTAAAAAAAGAACTTAACTCAGGGATATTTGAAGAGTAAATAGAAATAATTACACAAAACACTTATCAGAGTGCCCACCAAGCAATAATAAATATCTGCCTTCTTCCATATCTTTGATATTAGTTAGGGTAGACTCAACTAAAACCTAGAAACACAGAGAAGCTAAGTGACTTAGCTCAAGTTACACAGCTAGTTAGGTGCAAAGTCAGGGCTAGCATCAAGGTTACTAAATATCTAGTTAAATTTGACCATTTGTAGTGAGAAGAGAACTTATACTAATTGCTCAGACCTGAAAAGTATATGTCGCATTCAAGCTGGCTCACTCACACACCTGTACTCTGGAATTCCTTGGTGAGATTATGATCCAAGTAGCATTGTTGAATAGACATAGCATATAGAGACAGGTAGACTTGGGTTCATATTTTACTACCACGAATTCATGCCTTAACCCAGAGGTTTCCAAATTTTTTCAAGTTGTATGGCACCCTTAGTGGTTTCTTCAGAGTGTGTGCTAAGCCCAAGGAGTACTTAACATTTCGATTTATTAAGTAGTTAGTACAAACAACTTAATAAATATTCATGTCCTAATAGCTTAGCAATCATTTAAAAAGATATATAATCTGAAAGATAAAATATTATAAAATGTCATATTTTATATATAATAAAATATAAATATTAACATATTTATATAATATACAAAAACATATACTTATATAGCATGTTATATATTAAAATATATAACATTATAAATATGTAATATTTATATAATTATGTAGCTATTATATCACAAAATAATATTGCTGCACTTAGACGTTGGAATGAGATTAGACACAATCACCCATTTCTTGCCCCACATTGATTTTCTCATAGAATATGCTTTTTATCACAGGAACTACTGAAAATTTAGCTATAGAAAGACATTATCAAAAATGTGTAGCAAAAATTACAAAAGACATTTAGTTTGAAATTAAACTTCTTTGAGCTAGCAGTTGGCTTAGTGTTCCAGAGATGTCGAGTATCACTATATCTTCCTAGAAATTTAAAATATCTTGTAAAACTGTGAGATTACTTACTACAGTGCCCAGGGGTGCCCTAGCACACAGTTTGAAAAACATGGACTTAAGCACCCTTAGCCTTACTATCTTTACCTGTAAATATGGGGAGACTACTATATATGTAGCACTTGTGAGGATAAATTTAAATAGTGAAACTGCCAAACACAGAAACCAGTAGTCTCAATCTTTAGTATGCATAAGAATCATGTAAGTTTTTTAAAATGTGAATTATTAGTTCCCTATCTCTAAAAATTCTGTTTTGTTAGGGTTGGGGAATGCCCCAGGGCACTGCACTTTAATTCTCACCAGGAGATTTATATGTAGGTGGTCTGAAAACTACACTTGTGGAAAATTTTTTGAGGTTTAAGATTTATTTATTTGGGTTGCATGAAAATGCCAGCAATTCATAGAAGAGAGTTTAGTTATGACATTTTCTTCTTAATGGGTAATAAGAAAGCTCAAAATGACTCCAGTAGCTTACTAACTAAATTTCTTTCATACGGTTCCCTAGGTAATCAATCTATAGATTCTTACCCACTCCTACATGGGCCACCTGATAGCGCTTTGTTAAAATAACTAACCTATAGAAAATTTGATCCATGAATAAAGAAAGCCCTTGAAAGAAAAAAAAAAGATAGTGTGAAGAATCTACTATTAAATCTTAAAGGCTGCAATGCATAAAGTGAAATTATTGTTATTAAATTCTCCACAGATTACAAAGTAGCAGCAGCTCATATTGTAAAGGCCAGATTGGGCCTTTGTGATGCCTACTGTGCTAAGCACAAGGGAAGCAGACTTTGCCTCTTGAAGGATATTTGCCTACAGCATAATACCAATAATGGAAATAATATCAGATCATATAAAGTTGAGGTTTTTATTCTCCACAGAACTGGGAAATGATAAGAGAAGCACTCTGGGAATTTTCTCTTTAGATTAAATATTTGAATCCTAACTGTCTGAGACAATCATATTCAGCTCGAAAATTACTTTGCTATCTCAAGCATGCTGAGAAGAAAAGACACTTTTGGTATCACAATTAAGACATGAAAATTTTATTTTCTATGGGATTTGTATAGTTAAGAAAAGAGAAAGAATATTTGAATGGTACTTAATGTTTTAGTTAAATTTAACTAGCTCCGTCTTGCTGTAGCAATACAGAAATAAACAAGTTCGCAACATTTGGAGCTGATTAAAGATCCTCTGCCGAAGCTCTCATCAGTTCTAAGCAGGATCAGACAAGAGCAAACAAAAGCCACAGGGCAACCACTTTCTTATTCTGGATCAAGGTGGCAAAGCTTAGGTTTTGTAGCATCTTCTTATGTTTACTTCCAAAATGGCTTGGATCTCAAATTCTGCTGACATATTATTACCAAGGCCTTGGCGGGCAGAAGCAGCACTTATCTTGTGGAGTTATTCCCTTTATTTGATTTTTGCTTGGGTCTGTTGTCATGTTTTTGGAGGCCACCCAGCTTCCAGAAGAATTGATTAAAAGGGTGGAAACATTCCACCCCTCTATAGCTCAGCTAGTCTCTAAGTGTGGCCAGCCTTAGGAGAAGGTGGTAACTGTTTGATGATGCAATTTCTTTAGCAAGATTCCTTTCTTAAAATGCCTTCACTCAGCTATTAATTCTCAATGCCATTCATTCCCCAAAATACCTTGGTACCAAAGATCCTCTTATCAAAGGTGAACTTTCATTCCATGTCTCCTCTTTGTCCCGTGAAAGCCACAGCCAAAGTGAATAATCAGGATTTTTTGGTGTTATGCTCTAGTTCCCTGTCTCTGAACCTTTACTTCTGTGACATCTATTCGGAAAGACTATCTCACTCATTGCCAACTTCTATATATTAACATCTCACTCATTATTAATGCTCCCTTTTGAGGAAGGATTCCTGACTCCTAGAACCCCCACTGAAGAAGTCTCTGTTTTCTTTTATCTGGACTTATAGCACTGATCTCAGTGCACGCATTACTTCCCTCCTGATATGGAAATGTGGGTATAGATTTATATCTGCTCCTGATATTGTGGAAATGTAGGTATAGATTTATATCTGCTCTATTATATTCTAACTTTCCAAAGATCGGTTTCACTTTTACATTCTTTTCAACATATGAAACAGGGAAAATTGCATAGTGTGAATGCCAAGTAAATGAGTTAATGAATTAGAGAAAAGAATTGATATAGTTAACCCTAGAAATCCTCCAAACACTCTAATATGTCTAAGGTGTAAATGATTGACCTCTCCTGATTCCATGCAAGAGAATATTCATGGAAAGAGAATAGAAAGACAACACACAACATGTGAGGTCATCACTCAGCTTTGTGATCAGAGGTCAGTGGCTATGGAAGGAAAGCAGCACAGGGAGACTGTTTAAAGGTAAACTATACCTACGTTAATTTTTTTGCTTAACACTTGGCAAAGAAGGGACTATTTTCTCTATTCAAATCCATGTACATTCACATGAAAAAGGCAAGAAGTCATCAATATGTATCATACTGACCACTTTCCCCCATGTAATCAGCAGAATGAGTTTTCTGGATTTCACATAGCCCCTCTCAGATGGAACTGACAGGCAGAAAAGGATATGTCCTCTTTTGGTCCCCTGAAACCTTGGCTGTTTAAGTTCAAAGAAGACATTAGTTTTTTTCTTACACCACGAGGAACATATAACAGATGACATGCTGTGATATGTTATAATTCTATACTACTTTGTAATATAGAATATGTAATTTGCATGTATATCAGAAACACAGTGGCTTGTTTTCAAGGCTTCAAGGACAATATTTTCATAGTGTTTTTAAAAAATGACTTAAGCTTATGTATTGTTTTGATGGTGTATGAGAACAAACTCAGGAGATATGAAAGAATAATTAGAAGAAAAGAAAAGGAATAAGAGATTCATCAATAGTAAAAATAGTATTGTTTATTTAGAATAGTATTGTTTATATTAGGTTTTTGAGAGCTGGCTTACAACTGAATTTTGTGAGCTGGTTGTGAAGCCATTGGTAAATTGAAAGAGCCATTATGGGAATATTTATACTATAGAAATAGACAAACACTACAAATCAAAGCCATTTTTTTTTGAAAGCTGATTTACAACATACCACTGAGAAAAGGCTACGTTAGTTATAGTTCACAAATTAAAAAAAGAGATTGAGATGTTCTTATTGATGTTTTGTTTTTTCAAAAATTTACATTAAAAATAATATCAGTGGGCTTCTTATGAAATGGTGAAGTAGGTAAATGCCGTGCTCACCTCCTATCTAATTTTGACAGTATAAAAATCATCACTAAATTACAGAAAAACCATCATTGAGAGTCACCTGAAGTCTAGCTGAATAGAAGTCCTATAGCTAAGGACATACAGAAGAAGCCACATTGAGACTGGAGGGAGTGGTGGAAATGTGAAACTGGCTGGCTTCCCACCCTCTTATGGCAGTTAAAAATTGGGAGGGATACCTCAGCTGCAGAGGTCCCTCTTGAGAAGTGATGGGTTCTTCCAGCTCCACACCAGACATCCAGCCCAGGGCTCTAGTGCCAGGAAGAGAAGTTTCCATAACTTTAGGGTATGAAAACCAGCAGAGATTGTGACTGAGATAGAAGGTGGCAGGAGTTCCAGGCATTCCTCTTAAAGGGCCCACACACAGATTTACTCACTAATGGACTTATTATTCACTCTGAGCTCCATCACTGGGGCTGCAGCAGGAAAGGTGCCAGGGACATACAGGGAGGAACTGAATTGTCTGGCTTCACGGCAAAGGCTGAAGGAGCAGCTTCCTCCCAGACAGAAATGCTGACAGAAATCATTGTTCCTTTGTTGAGCCCACCCCACTCCCAGTGTGCAGACGTAGGTGGGCGCCATAGCTGAGTCTCCATCAACCTGGCTAACACCATTCACCCAGCCCTGGTGATTCCCTGAGACCCTGCCCTACCCAAATTTGGGCCCACCCAAACTACTTTCAGTGGCTTTTCCATAAAAATGGTTTGTCTTGGCTCACACTGTGGACTTTCCTACTTCTTCTCCTTTATCATAGTATTTGGAATTTGCAAACTAATCAATAGTGCTCTTCTTTCTCATTTCCTAAAAGAAAGTAACCATAAATCAAATTCATAGTAAATTTTGCCCAACATAGTGCTGGGTGTATCTTTTAGTAAGGTCTACAAAACCAAACCAAGCAGCATCTGACCTTGGCATTACTTATATCTCTTACTAAGCAGCCCCAAGCCCAACACCAGCAACAGCAGACCTCAGTGAGGAGCTTAGCCTCTCTCAGGCACTTACAAGACCAGTACAAGCGGCAACCATCTACACATCACTTTGTAGCTCATTCCAGTGGCCCCAAGCAGGACACAGGCATCAACTGATCTTGGGCTACAGCAACAGAGCCTCTCCCAAGAGGCCCCAGTACCAACACTGCCAGTGGCCAGCTTCAGACAACACAAGAGCACCACCCAACCACCTCCATAAATGACACACAAAAGGCAGGCTAGGCAGGCACCAGAGCCCTGCTAAAGTAAATCCTGCTCCATAGGGCTGGCCACTGCACAATAGCTCTTCCACTGTAGCCACAGCCAGTCCTCACAACCAATCAGCTGGAGAGTTATTCCCTCTCACTGATGTACAGACAGTAACTGAGGCTCAACTGCAATAGGAGGGCATACGCGTCCACACAAGGGACACACCTGGAGCACCTGGGTTAGGCAACAAAGGAGATTGTGCCACTGGGTTCTGTAGGACACCTACTACATAAGGCCACTCTACTAAGACTGGGAAATATAGCAGCTCTACCTAATGTATAGAAACAAAAACAGGAAGGCAGCAAAAATGGGGAGACAAAGAAACATATCCCAGATGAAAGAACAGAACAAAGTTCCAGAAAGAAAACTAAAAGTAGTGGAGACAAGCAATCTTCCAGATTCAGTTCAAATCAATGATTATGAAGATGTTCCATGATCTCAGTGAGAACTTCAGCAAAGAAATAGAAAACATAAAAATGGAGATAGAAAACATAAAAATAGAGTCAGTCAGAAATAAAGAATACAATAACTGAAATAATAAATACATTAGAGAGAATCAATGGCAAATTAGAATTCAGTGGTCCCCAACCTTTTTGTCATCAGGGACTGGTGCTCCTATGAGAATCTAATGCCTGATGATCTGAGGTAGAGCTGAGGTGGTGATACTAGTGCTGCGGAGCGGTTGCAAATACAGATGAAGCTATGCTCGCTCGCCCACCACTCACCTCCTGCTGTGCAGCCCATTTCCTAACAGGCCACAGACCAGTACCAGTCTATGGCCAGGGGGTTGAGGACCCCTGGATTAGATAAAGCAGAGGATTAAATCAGTGATTTGGAAGATAAGGTAGCAGAAAATAATCATAGCAGAAAGGAAAAAAATTTAAAAAATGAGAATAGTTTAAGGGGCCTGTGGGACAACATCAAGTGTACCAACACTGGCATCATTAGGGTATCAGAAGAAGAGAGAGAGCAGGAATTGAAAACCTATTTGAAGAAATTTTGACAAACAACTTCTCTAACTTGGTGATGAAAATAGACATACAATCCCAGAAAGTGCAGAGAGTTCCAAACAAGATAAACCCAAAGAGGCCCACAGCAAGACACATCATAATTAAAATGCCAAGGGTTAAAGACAAAGAAAATATTAAAAGCAGCAAGAAAAAAAAAAGTTAGTTACTTATAAGGGAGCTCCCATAAGACTGTCAGTTGATTTATCAACAGAAACTTTGCAGGCCAGAAAAAATTGGCACAAAATACCCAAAGTGATGAAAAGGAAGGACCTACAACCAAGATTATCTAACCAGCAAAGCTATCATTGAGAATCAAAGGACAGATAAAGAGCTTTGCAGACAAGCAAAAGCTAAAGGAGATTGTCACCAACAAACTGTACTGCAAACAGTGTTAAAGGGACTTCTTTAAGAAGAAGAAAAAGATAAAAAATATGAATAATAAAATGGCAATAACTATATACCTATTAATAATTACTTTAAGTGTAAATGGATTAAATGCCCCAATCAAAAGACATAATGTGGCTGACTAGATAAAAAACAAGATCCTTACATATGCTGCCTACATGAGACTCACTTTAGATTGAAAGACACACACATAATGAAAAGAAAAGATATTTTATAAAAATGGAAACAAACAAACAAAAGATCTGGGGTTGCAATATTTATACCAGACAAAATAGACTTCAAAACAATGACTATAACAAGAGATAAAGAGGGGCCCAGTAATCTCACTTCTGGGTATTTTTTTAAAGAAATCCAAAATGCTGCTTGAAAGGGATACATGCAGCCACATGTTTATTGCAGCATTACTGACAATAGCCAAAATATGGAGACAACCTGGATGTCTATCAACAGATGAATGAATAAAGAGGAAGTGGTAAATACATACAATGGAATATTGCTCAGCCATAAAAAGAATGAAATCTTCCCATCTACAACCACATGGATAGACCTAGAGGGTATTGTGCTGAGTGGAGTAAGTAAGACAGAGAAAGACAAATGCCATATGATTTCATTTATGTGGAATCTAAAGAACAAAGTAAATGAACAAACAAAATAGAAACAAATTCATAGACATGGAGAACATTTTGATGGTTGCCAGATGGGAGAGGTGTAGAGAAGGTAGATGAAAAGAGGGAAGGGCTTGAGAAGTACATATTGGTAGTTGTAAAATAGTCATGAGAATGTAAAGTGCAGTGTAGGGGATATAGTCAATAATATTGTAATAACTATATATGGTGTCAAATGGGTACTGGATTTATCATGATATTCTCTTAGTAAGTTGCGTATATGTATAATCACTGTGTTGTACACCTGAAACTAATATAATATTGCATATTAGTTTAAGTATAATTAAAACATTATTTTAAAATAATAATATCAGTGACACATATTAAAAAACACTGGCAATGTTTAAGCAGAGTTTTGCACTTTTCAAGAGTATGATTCTACTTAGAAGAGTATTATAGTCATAGCTCTACCAAAATAAAGCATCCAAAAGCTTTTAATAAAATTTATTTTTAATATGTAAATTTGCTATTTTCTTCTTGTAGTGTATACGATATCTCCAAAGAATGAATTAGCCAACTTTGTCAAATTTGATTGGCTATTATCGCCCATATTGTCATAATCCTCTTTAAACAGTAATCATGGCATATGTCGAGCCCCTGTCTCTAATACTACAATCCTCTCTATCTTTAAACTTAAGTTTTCTGTGGTAAAAATGCTACAAAATGATAATGTAATAAGTCTAATAAAAGTCACAAAATATAATCTTGTTATACTTTGTAGACACACAGTTCTTTTAATGCTGTGCTCATTTGAATCCAATCTCTTGTCTTTAGCAGTGAGAAAAAGAAGAAAGATTGTTCTGGTATATTTAATCATTGCCGTGATTCCTTCCATACCTATCCCTTTCCCAGTATTCACACTCATCTCTATGCTTCCCATCACACTGACATTGGTGTTGACCATACAGAATGTTAGTGGAAACTAATATTGTTAGTGGAATGTCAGTGGAAACTAACAGTGCATCTCTTCTTAGTTCAAATCTTCAAGAGCCATTGTGTATTTTTCTTCTGTTCCTGCCACTGTCCATGAGAAAACTACACCCTAAGCCGAGGAATGAGAGAAACATGCACAGACTTGAATCCAACCTGTGGCCTGAATTCAAATTCGGACAAGCCTAACCGAGATTAGCCAAACTGCAGACAACTCACTGACCTACTAGTGAACAATAAATGCTTATTTCGAGCCTATGAGTTTTGATGTAATTTGTTATGCAGCAGTATGGTAGCAATAGCTGACTAATATAGTTACCAGACATTAGGCAGAAATAGAAATTATTTGAACCCTTCTTGATGACAGTTTACAAATCAGTCTTGTACAGGTTTTGGAATGAGAAAGCAAAGATTTGAATCCTCGCTCAATCATTCACAACCCCTGTAGCTTCCATTTTGTCATGTATAAAAAGAGGATAATAATACATATTTCATAAGTTTCTATGAGGATGAACTGAGAATCCTCACCATAAAATGATCCATTACAAAGAGCTTGATCTAGAATCTGGCAATAATAAAAGCTCAAAAGTTGAAAGTTATAAGTATTATTTTTATTCAATAGCATTTATTGAATATTTACTGTTGACAAAGTACTAACACTAACTGAAATCTGGAAAAGAAGCAAAAAGTATATTTTTGGTTTAGTGTCAGAATCACTAATAAACGAATTCACCTGCAAGGCAACATATCCAATATTGACTGTACAACACAGCCAAAGGCAATTGCTTTGGAATAAAACACAGTTTTGGAAAAGAAACTTGTTTTTTGAACACTAAGCACTGACTGTATCAAAAAGTCTGTGTAAAATTTGATGGATGAGTTCTATTATAGAAGTAAAAATTAAGGCATGGCCTTATCCAAGGGTTATTAGCAAGAGGCACTAAAGATCCATACAGGTAGCCCAGAGCTCACCAGGGACTTTTCAACATAAGCTTGTACAGCAAAAACAAATACATCATTAAATGAACTCCAAGCCAAAGAACCTTAAGCTTTGTACTTGAACACAAGCTAATCTAATTTGACAGAAACCCCCTAAGTGATTAGTAAACTCAATCATGCGGTCTTCAGTGAATTAATAAAATTTCTGGGGACTCATCTCAGACATGCCCTAATGCCCTTTTTTTCAGATGGAAGAGAGAAGATAGGTAAATAGTAAAGAATGTAAAGTTTAGATTGACGCAAACCTCACTTCAGGTAGTAGTGATTTCTTTCAGAAACCACAATGTCCCCTGTTCCTCTGGTTCCCAGATACAATTTCATAATTACTTTCAAAGGGCAGTACTTCGACTAGTCTCCTTTGTCAAACTTTAGAAGGCATAGAATCACCTGGAAAGCTTATTTAAAATGCATATCCTGCTCAGCAGTCAGGTCTCCTGATTCAGTGGTCTAGAGTGATGATTGGGACTTTCCTTTTTCCCCATATATACCAGGTGATTGTCAAGCAGTTAGTTTTGAGGAAAATTGAACTAAGTTTAATAGGGGGTCAGAAACTGCTGGTCCATGGACCAAAATGTATTTTCTTTGGCATACAGATTTGTTTTATTTGCTGGCTACCAAAAGCAGGATATTTCACATAAACAGGTTTTGAATTTTCTTTAAAAGTAAAGAGGTAGTGTCAATTCCTGAGCCAGGTTTCTATATGACAAAAATACACTGGAGGTGAGTAGTGGCGAGGAGGTCTGTTAAGAGGATTTTGAAATCACGGAAAAAGGAGATCAAAGGTATTGCCCTGGTAGGGCAGGATGTCAAAGCTAAAATTTTCAGGCTGAAGCCCAGAACACATGGGATTATAATAATCAGCCGATATTTAAAGACATGTAATAAGCTGTACTTTCTGCCTGATGCTTTACATATATTGTTTCCATTCCTCACACCCACCCTGCAAAGTAGGCATTATGCTCTTTATTATAAGATTAGAAAGCCAATGATCAGAGAGACTGTTTCACCTAAGGCCATGCAGATGGCAAAGGGTGATGCTGGGCTTTAAGCCTCTCTTCCATAAAATGATTCATTGCTTTTCCAACTCAGCATATTAAGGAGGAAGAGATGTGCCGAACAAATGTGAAAGCAGTGAGATTCAGGAACTGAAGGTTTACACATCAAAATTTGACAAAGCAACTAAGAAATGTTTTCCATAACTAAACCTATGTTGCCAGCAATATGCCATGTGACTTTCTGCTTTTCCAAGGGCATTTTTATTTGAGCAAATAATTCAAAGACAAATTGGTGTTTGTTCTGGCTATTGACATCATCCATTATTTATCCTATGATTTTTAGAATTAATGAAAAGTTTTATAAATTTGAAATATGATTATGTGTCTTCTAATATCATTATGTGTTTGTATGTGTGTATAAAACCATATGCCTTACATTTTGTAGGATATTCTCCAATTAAAAAGATGGTGCCATTGTGCCAATAAACTATTGTAATGGACTG
>NW_011888822.1:8308296-8357591 GCF_000151845.1 Pteropus vampyrus | reverse complement strand
TAAGAATCAACCTTCTTTATTTAAGAATCTTCTTCAACATGTTCCAAAGCAGTCTCACAAATATGAAAAATGCGACAAAGAAATAAGTGAAATGTAGCATGTTAGCATTGCACCAAAATATACCTAATAGTATGAATGTTTTCTGTTCCTATCTTAGAATCAAGGGAGAAAAACGCATAAAAATGGCCTTACGCTTACAAATTTCTTAATTACTTCCCATAGACGACTAATTTTGGTTTCAGGTTATCACAAAGAACATATTTCTTTGCGACAGTGGTTGTTTTATTTATTTATTTATTTATTTATTTTTGAGTATCTACTATATGCTTAGACTATTTTTTTTTTATTGTGGTAAAATTCATGTAGCATAAAATTTACCAGTTTAGCCACTTAAAGTTCAATCTGTGGCATTGAATGTTACAGAACATTTACAATGTTCTGTAACAATCACTATGATCTAATTCAAGAACAATTCCCCAATTTATGAAAGGAAATTCCGTACCCTTTACGCAGTCATTCTCTATTCTTCTTTTCCTACAGCCCCTGGCAACCACTAATGTACTTTCTGTCTGTGTGGATTTGCCTAGGCTGAAAATATTATGTAAATGTAATACAATGTGTGGACTTCATGTCTGACTTCTCTTACTTAGCATAATTTTTTTTAGTATATCCCTTGTAGAATGGATCAGTCCTTTATTTTTATGGTTGAATAATATTTCACTGTATGGATATACCACTTTTGTTTATACATTCATCAGCTGATGAACATTTGGGTTGTTTCTGCCTTTTAGTTATTTTGAATAGTGCTGCTATGAACATTCTGTACAAGTTTTTGTTTGAGCACCTGTTTTCAATTCTTTTGGGTATGGAACCATTTTTAAACTGCGAGAAAAACAGAAGATGAAATTCCCTGTTTTCAAGGATTTAAATCTAGTAAGGGAAAAGATATTTAATTATTGAAAGCAGAATATATCAGAGCTGCTTAGACCAAGACCAATAAGACAAGATTACAGTTACATATCTCAGAGCCAAAAATCTCCAAAGTTAAATAAAACAAACAAAAAACAGAATAAGGTTAACAGTCTTAGCAGTTAGTTATATTTGATTCCAATCCCAGTTCTATCACTTACTAGCCATATATTTAGTTTCGCTAAGCTCTACTTTCCTCCTTTGTAAATTGGGCATAATTATAACATATTCTGTTTCATAGGGTTGTTTGGAAGATTAAACGTAATAATACATAGAAAGCATTATAAGAGCTCAGTAAGTGGTCATTATATGCATTTGAAAGTAAAATGAAGCTTAAACAAGGTAAAATGAAAACATATGGAGGAGACCTGGTGTATTTCTCTCTAGACTTTCTTCCTTACTTGATTACTCTGATTCTCTATTCAATAAGTAATACTTTTCATGTGATTTGGTGATGCTGGCCTCACTCGCCATTCATAGGGATGAGTACCTAGGCCAGCGCGGTCAGTCTGAGGATTCTATCAACTGGTCAAAGGGATAGCTTCAGGAAATAGTATGTGACCCAAACTGAACCAGAGTCTAATGTGAGATTTTATTTTTTATGAGAACACTGGCAAAGAAAGACTTCTCTAGCATTTAGAACCATAAGGAGGATGTAATGTGTTTTTTTTTGTTTGTTTTGTTTTGTTTTTTTTGTCCCTTTTACCTATGTTGTATGAACAAAGCCAGTTGTGGTAAAAAAAGAATTAGTCTGATGCATGCATATGAGTGGTACTGAAAGATGGAGCAAGAGAATCTATTGACATCCTTTGGAGCTCTGGATACACTTAGATACTCATGGATGCTTCAGTACTTGAGTTTATATGTGTATGTATTTATTTATTGATTGATTTGCTTAAGCCAGCTTAAATTTAAAAAGCCAAGACTACACAAAATTTAACCCAGAATCAGGCAAATTAACTTGTTTAGATAACACTCATTTTATGAGGCATGCGAAACCTATTTCTCCATCTCTCTATACAGAGTATAATCATAAACACAATGGTTCAGAGGTTACTCACACTGTCTATGGCTCTCTTGTTTCTAACTTTACACATGTAAAACTCTTTCAAAATATAGGGTTTACCAGTAGTTAGTATTGAAGATATGTGCCTGGAGCTTGTAGAAAGCCAATGCCAATGGTCAACAGATTCTGAGATTGAAGGTATTAAAAATAAAATAAAACAAAACAGTAAACACATGAAAGTTTTGTCTGATTAAAGCAAAAAAGCTCTGACAGTCTTCTGAGCTTTAAGGCCAGTCTCCAAGGCATCATTAGCCATTACTACCTAGTATAGGTTTATCCTGTGACAGAACTTTATTTGAATGACTATGTTGGCTCAGATTATCCATGGGCACACTTTGGATGCATCCAAAATGATATATTAGTCATTAAGAGTGGCCACAAACAAGACATCGCAAGATTATATCTTATACCTTTTTTATTTTGCACATAGCTTCAAATAAACCTGCATTTCGTTTTTGCTTTTCTACTTGGTTTTTATTTACATTTTTATTTTTATTTACATTTTGTCTTCCTTCTTTGTGTGCCACTAACTCTTCTTAGTTTCTGTATCATTGGTTCCTATCATTAAACTCTAATTTTTATTCAATTTCATTTTTTTCTGCCTTTTGGAACTGTACAACTATTCATGCATTCATTATATATAAATAACTTATTCTCTGAAATGAGTGAAGACATAAAAAGTGTACTAAATCAGGGTTATCTGTGAGTTGATGCTCAGCCAGAGTAAAGTCCAAAGTAAACTACACAATAAAAACTGGGTAATGTATCCACAAGTTATGTTAGCGTGCTGGTTTATGCAAGTTCCTGGAAAATGCCCTAAACAATTTGTGATAATCTGTCGAAGTTGAAATGTGTACACGGCAATCACACTGGTTTGTTAACACCTCTCAGAAAACAGCCAGAATGCTTAGACTAGCAGATACTTTCCCCAGCAATTTCAGCTCAAGGGGCCTCAAAGCTGTGTAATAACTGCTTTCCCCAAACACAAATCTGAAACTAAATAGGATCATCAAGAAGAAGAAAATGTCCTTCTGAAACTGGGGCAGCAATTGCCATATTCAATAAAAATAGCATCTTACCTAACATCAAAAGCAATTTTATAAAATTGGTAATTTCAGCACTCCACACAGCCCAGGCCAGACATGAAAATGTATTTGTGAGAGTAACACAAAATCCCAGTTGGTCACCAACCAGCTGATTCATGAAAACTAGACATGTAGAAAATAGAAAAGTTCAGGCTAGCTTTCCAGTTGCACCAGATGAGAAAAATGAGATCCTAGGCAGCATCAAAGAGTAATATCTCATTATACCAATGGATTCATAAGTTGATAACCTATATTAACCAAGATTAGCAAAGAATATGCCCTTGAAAATATGTCCTTGAGGATTCTGTATTAAATAAATTAATAACCCTGTAATCAATAAGTTGTTTCAATACCCAGATGCCTCCATTTAAAACTATTCTCATATTATAAAAAACTGTTTCAATAATTTTCAAGAATGGGGAGGGTGTCCAGTTCATAGATTGGTCTATTTTTCTCCTGACGGATACTAGTAGTGTAGTAGGACAGCCCCATGTCTTATTTTAAATGATACGATTCATTTGAAAAGACTTATTTAATAAAAATTTCTATCATTAATGAGAAATTAGAGATTTTCATGCATTTTAGTTCATTGCAAACAAATAATATGGAACTGTACACAGAGTGGTAATGACTCCCCTTTTAGTGTTATTTGTTGAGTGCATATTCTGTGTCTATCACTGTACCAAGATTTTATATAAATCAACTCATCTAATCCTCTCAACAGGCCTATGAAGTTCGTAGTGATATCTCCATTTTACTAAGAGAATTAAAGCATACTGATGTTGTTTTTTTTGACCACAGTTTCATCTTCATGTTGCTAATAAGTGGGGAAACCAGTAGGTGAACCCAGGTTGGTCTAATATCAGAGATGATATTTAACTCATATTGCCTCTGTTCAGTTATACATCCATTTTAGCTTCAAAATTTTATAAAATTAATTTCTTGCTAAAACTTTAAATAGTAGGCCTAAAGTCCTGAAATAGTCACCGTTACTATCCAAATATCCTTGAAAGAGATAGCAGTTGCAACAACATGGTCTAGAGTCTAGAAGTTGGAACTCTATATTTGAGTATGTCCAAACTATTTTATGGTTTTGAGTTTGTTATATAACATCCCTCAGCCCCCATTTCTTCATCTTTTCCAAAGGAGATAATAATACCTACTTTCTAGAATTGTAAGGATTAAATGAGATAATATTCATAAATATCTCTGTTATTGTGAGTATCCAATAATAAGAGCTCTTTAAATTCGAATTTCTTTACTTCTGCCATAATCACTCATTTAAACTTCATGATTAAAAGCATATATATTTTCAAATATCAGATTCTGATAATGCACTGGCCATGTAGATGAGGCAGTTAGCTAAAGGTTGGCATATACTAAACAGGGTTATGCAGGCCATCAGAAAGAGTGTGCTGAATGAAAACTCTCAGGTAAATATACCCAAGACTGATGTGAATATACAGATAATCTGAATGGGAAATACCTATATGACACAGATATGGTTAGTGAGCCCAACAAATTCCCAATCATTCTTATTCTATTCTGTTATAATATTTCCCCCCTTCCCAGACTTAATTTCCAATAATTGTAAATGACACAGGCTACAGAAATCAAAGCTCATTTAAAACAACTGCGGATACTTTTAAACTCAAACATGTAATACAAGGGACACTTCGCATGTTGGTTTTATTCAACACTAGCATCAGCAAACAGGAAATCCAGTATTCTCTATCAGTCTGGAAATTTCAATTTCTAGTTAGTCATATGAAAATAAATAGCTTCAAGAAAACAGCATTTAGGATTTGGGAGCACAGTAAATTTCACTCAACCCTTTACTTATATTTTTGTTGGAATTTCCATTTTCTGGGGTTCTCAGACATTTTAACTTGTTCCAAGTCTATTTCAAATGACCTTTTCAACAGCTAAGACAAAAAAGTTATTACATCTATTGCCGCATAATGAGCTCTTTACATAACAGCTCCCCAGTCACAGAAGAATGATAGAGAGTTGGGATCTGGGTTCAAGTCTGCTTTATCACAAACCAAATATGTTCCATTGGGCAGATTATTTAACCTCTGTCAAATCTCAGTTTTCTCACTCAAACAAGGAGCTTCAAAGAGAATTTTAAGTCTCATTAGTGTTATGAGAACTGAACAAAGTGATGAACTTAATGCATGTCATTTATTATGTGTAATTCATAAAACTATGGATCTCAAAACCTCATCTGATTCATCTCAAAGCTCACAGCTATTGTAACTCTTACAAGGAAATTTGCTAGGATGCCCAGCCCAGCAATTAGAACTTAATAGGTGCACAATTAATAATGATAGTGATCTTTATAATCACCACAATACTAGTAGATATAAATACATACTGAGCACTTCTTCAGTGCTAGGCACTACTCTAAAATCTTTACATATATTGCCTGATTGAACATCAGATCAATCCTCAGAAATAGATACTAATATTTCCCTCGGTTTAAAAATGAGAAAGAGGTTGAATAATTAGCCTAAATGTCACAAAGTATGTGGGGTCCAAGATTCAAACTAAACCATGTGGTTCTTACCCATACTCCTAATCACAGGACTTTCTAGGGAATGAAGCATGCTTAACTCAACCTCCCTTCTACAAATGATGACGTTGATATTTGTAACCATCGAGTGATTTTTGCTTGGGTCACACATCTAGTAAGGGACACATGAAGACTCATAATCATGTTTTCTAAGACTATTCCTCTATCCTTTATTGTAATGATTCCCAAATGTTTGAATTTCATGAATAGCTGTGATATTTGAAAGGGGACAGAGAGAGAGAAAGGCCCCTGACTTGTGTACTCGTGTCAGCTTGGAGCAGATCTGGCTCTAACAGAGCCTGGTGTTTTCCTACTGAATATCAATAATTTCACAGAATACCGACAAACATCAGATAAAGATACTCTATGAACATGATGAAGAGAAAGAAAAAGAAACTATTCCGTAATCATATCTGAGCACTGCCAAAAATAAGAACATGATCCAAACCTTCCTTTTGCCTTATATGAATGACTGCTATTTCTTTATTAATTACTGCTTTAACCCCACTTTTTTCCTCTCTCTTACTCATAAAAATTGTCAAGGTATCCAGTCATAGAATTGCTTTTACTTTCTGAAAGCCCACAGTCCAGAACAAAACCATAAACTGCTCCTCACCCAAATCCTACAATAAGCCTTTCCTTATATACTCTTTTCACTTCACCCAGGTGTGCTGCCTCCCTTTTTGTAAGAATCTAAAAGCCTAACTTTTATTGACTTGTAATATTCCTAGTATTCTTGTTGGGTTCCTGATATTTTTTGGTGTTCTTTGGCTGTACTGATATAGTATTTCAAATACATTTTTTATTAGGTGAGGATAGTTTAAAAAAATATTGTCATTTATCTACAACCATAATTCAAAAAAGAAAGTGGATCTATCAGTAAAAGAATGAAGAAATACTCTCTTTCCTTCTTGGCAATTAAGCCCCATGAGACTATGGTCAGTATTATTAGTTTAGTATTATGAAAAAGTGTCTTGAATTGTTCTTATTTTTTCTAATTTATTTTAGACTAGCAAAATCTTTGCCATGGGCCAGCACTGTAAGAAAGAGATCTGGGTTTCAGGAAGCCTAAAGCTTGTATAATTTGGGGTGGGGAAAGCTATTTAAGAAAAATACAAAATTTAGGCAGGGAAGTTGATATTTACTGAGAATAAGAAAAGAAATACAATAATTTCTGGAGTCCTGGAGATGTTGGTATCCTTATTCTGATATCCTTTCAGGCACTTTATTTGAAATACTTAGAAATTACTCCGATTGCAGTCTGGCTCTCACTACCACCTGGAACACAATATAAGGAGGGGTATGTGTACGTGGAGCAGCGTTTCAAAGCTAAAGTTTCATAGTAAATCCACCAAGTGCTACAATTTTGGCAAACATTTCCTTATGTCATACTGCTCCTGAGAATTATTTTTCAAGAACTGAATTCCAACTGATCTCACAGGTTAAAGGAATAAACAAATATTTGTATCATTTAGTTCACCTTCGCTATCTGATGGTTGGCAATTCTTCCACCGTCCCTTTCAGCTGAAGACAATTATGGGTGTTTCAACCTTGAAAAATGTTCGTTTTGATGGCCCAAATTACCTAGTTACACATACAAAGACAGGCAATTCAATAAATTTTGGCCAGAGAATTGTCAATCACTGGCTTATGATTAACGCTAAAGCTCTTGCTTCCTTTCTTTGTAAAAATCAATGTTTTATTTTGTTTGGTTTGGTTTCTAAATCCCCTTAGTTTTTCTTTGCATTTGTGTTGGCTTCTATTTCCTGACTCTTCAACCTGTTTCAAGGTTCTGGCCACTTGAATCTATTCATTTTAGTGAATTTTACACAGCTGGGTAGGTCTGCAGGTGGCAGCTAATGTGTTGTACAGGTGGCTGCATAAATCCTGATTCATTTCATCCAGAGGAGACAGAATCTCTCTCTGGGGTATATTTGATTCCACTGGATCTAGGGCAGACAATCCTGGCCATGCTGAAGTCACTGTTTGAGGTGAGATGATACTTGGCAAACTGCATGAGAATTTTGCAGATTTGTTTTCAACACATCTTTTAATATAAGAAATGGTACCTCTTCCTAGAAATTATGAATATGATTATAAACCCCAGCTGGCTCAGGTTTTCCTGAAGATAGTAGGCTGTGTGGTATAATGGGAAGGACTTGGTACTTAGAGCCAGATACTCATCTCTTGCCCAAACTTTGTTTTTAACTTCATGGCTCCTCCAAACCTGGGGTCTGTAATAAAATAGAGACACTGATGTTTTAGGATTGTGAGAATAAATACTCTCTGGATTTCTTGAGTAAATTGTGCATCTTTCTAAGGGTATATGATGGTGGTGAGAAGAACAGGAAAATATAGACACAAACTAAGCAAATCTTACTGAAGCATTAATTTTACTTAAAGATCAAGCTTTAAGTAATTTAATTAGTGAATATGTTAAAAATACTATTTTTGTATTTAAACAATTATGAAGTTTGAAGCAAACTGAATGCTTTTAATAAAGATATCTATAAATACAAGATCATAGAAAATTTACACTTACGTAGGTAATTTTGGCTTATGGCCCCAGACCCATGAAATTAGAAAACTAGCCTTCAATGCCATTAGGCATAATTTTTAAAATTCCTGTTTATTTATAGAGTACTCTACGACGTTCTAGAAAAATCCTAATGTATACATGGCTGTGGAAAAAGATCTACATTTGAGAATGGATATAGCTGAAATGCATGGGAATTTATTTTAAGATGGAAATATATCTTTCATGAGTGACATTAACCAGAGAGAGAAGAAAGTAGTTATTCATATTTAGTACCTTTTAGAAAACATTGAAGATTGCAGTTGGCTATTTTCTTTAAAATGGCAGACAACGTCCTCCCGTGATTTTCGTGGCCTCTGAGTCAAGATGCAGATGGGAATGGGCTGAGAGAGGTAATAAAATTGAGAAGGCAAGGTGGGAAAAGGTGATGCAGATGGATGAATAATGGGTGAGGGTGGGTCAGAGAAACAGGGACCAGGTCAAGGAAAGAAGATAAGATAGATAAATAAGAGCTACGATGGCCTTGTGTTAGCCAAATACTTAGAAGGCATGTAGCTTCCTAAAAATCCTCTAACATTGTTTTTTTAAATTTGTCTTATTTTTATTATATGCCATTCTTTACTAAGGATTCTTAGATAAACCGGAGCTGATTTCTTACACCAGTAAACTATAAAGAATAAAAAGAAAAGTCTTTAATATTTGGTTCTAATGTATTTGATATTTTAATTTACTTAATAATTAACAAATTTTTACTTTCCTCTTTCTTTTCACCACTGAGGGGAATGTTGATTAAAATACCTCCAAATGGGGTGATAATAATAACAGCTAATTTCCTAAGCACTCATTATAATGCATGTATTTCACATGCATTATCTCATTAAATCTTACTGCTATCCTATGAGATAGGGGCCATTATATCCCCGTTTTATAAGTACCACCAAGAGGGATAATAATAATTAATAATTAATAATAATAATAGCAGCTAATGTTATAGTAGGCTTTCCATGGGTTGTGCAATGTTTTCTAATTACTTTTGTGTATTAGGCTACATATACCTCATAATAATCTTTTGAAGTAGGTTTTATCTCCTATTTTATAGAAAAAGATCTAAGTAAAGAGAAGTTAACTGACTTGCCTACATAACACAGCCAGCAAAAGGCATGTAAGAAGTTTGAATTCAGACAAGTATTGCTTTGGAGCCCATTCCTGTAACTATGGTTTACATTGTCCCTAATGTAGAAGAAACATGGAAATTTCTATTCCACTCTCCAGGAGGAGATAAATGAAGTAGACCTTCTTCGGCTTCTCCCTAGCACCATCTCTCTTTGTACCCATGGGAAGAGGGGGTCTTATCTGACTGGAGTACCTGGCAGAAGAAATGAGCAGGAGCGCTAGCAGTTCCTGCAGAGAAAGAGCCTATTCTCAGGGTGTACACTGTCCCTTCTCAAGTTCCTGCTCCTGTGGCACAATCTAGGATTGTGACTAAGTGTAAGTGTGAGAGTCTTCAGAATACGCTTTCATTGGAAAACTGATTACAGAGGTAAGAAAAGAGGCGTAAAGCCAAAAACGAGATGGAGAATGATAGTAGCAAGAAGCCATCTCTGGCTCTGGGTCAGGAGAGTCAGAGGAGACAATTTTTTCTGGGGCCCAGGTCCTACAGTCCATCAGTGGAAGGTGGAACCACACGGCAGGCCTCACCAGCAGGACGTAGAAGCATGGAGGCGATCGAGCTGCTGCAGAAGACATTACAGAGGCAGAGAGGGAAAAACACCCTAACTCTCCTTTCTTATCACCTTCCAACCTCCCATCAGTGTACTCGTTGTCTGAACCCAGATGGCACATGAACTAGGGAAATGAAGACTGTCACAGCCACACTACACAGAGCAGAGCATGAGAAAGATGATGACAGATCTGAGAGCAGAAAGACCCAGGACTCACGTAGTGGCTACATTCAACTTAGAAGGAAAGATACACAGAAGCCAGATTGTGACAATGTATTAAGCCTGTTCTTGGCTTTATCATTAATACAGCTAAGGTATTATTATAATCTTTATTTATATGATATATTTCTCAATTGACTTGGAATTTGGGAGACAAGAGAAAGCGCTTGATTATTACCCTTCATCCCCAACCCAAATGGTAAAACTTATGGTTAAATTGTAACATGGACAATAGTCTGGCAGTTACCAGAAGGTAGGGGGGAGCATGGAGGGGGAAAGTAGATGGAGCAAAAGGGGTCAAATATGTGGTGACAGAAAGACATCTAACTATGGGCGGTGAACACATAATGAATATATTATATATGCCTTAGTGTTAAATCGTATGTGTGAAACTTACTGGATTTTGTTAACCAATGTCACCATAACAAAAATTGAAAATAAACTTAAAAAAATAAACTTAAAAAAATAAATAAACTTTAATACTATTTAAAAAATTATAAGCATTGATGGATTTATGTTGCTTTACACACACACATACACACATCTATATATTCAAATTAGGCATGAAATATTCAGGTAAAATCATCACTTTAGAAGTAACACTGTTTTAGTAGTATCCTCATTACTTGCTTTATCAAAGCTAACAACCATTCTAATGTTATGATGAAAATACCAATTATTTTTATGATAATGAAGACTTTAAATAGCTCAGTAGGATAAATTAGATCCAAACTATGGCTTAGCTGGTTCCTTCCATCTTTGGAATACTAAACTAGAATGAAAGATTTAATCCTTCTAATATGAAAACATCTCTTTTGAACTATAAAGAGAAAAGATACTTCTCGCTCTATTTCAAGGATGATAAATTAATTTGGAGATGGGGATGTGAAAAGTAATTTTCACTCGAGGGGCAAAGCCTAGAATGAATTTAACTTAGTCAAAATCTTTAATGATAATAAGAACAGATATCAGCGATGATTGTCCACTGTACAAGACTTTACCACTTTTTTTTAATAAGCCACCCACCTTGCTTAATGCCTTTGTTGGAGCCTCTAGGTCAGGGTTTCTCAACCTCACACTATTAATATTTTGATCCAGAAAATTATTTGTTAGAATTGAGTGCTGTACTTTGCAATGTTGGATGCTTTGCAGTGTCCCTGGCCTCTGCGTATGAAATGCCAGTAGCACTCTTCACTAAGTCATGACAACAATTTCTCCAGACATTGCCAAATGTCCCCTGGGCAGGAGGGGGTGGGGCAAAATAGCCCCCAGCTGAGAATTACTGCCCTAAATATTTACAACGATCTCACGTTATTATTGGTTGCGACTGTTTGCTAGTTTTCTTGAATTAGTGCAACTTTTAGCTTTAAAAATCATGAACATTTTACTGGATGTACTAGTATAGAAGTAATATCCAATGATCAAATCTCTTTGTGGAGTTAAATTGTTCCATAATTATCTTTTATATGTCCTTAAAGTGAACCAAATTTTTAGTTGCAATATGCCTAATGGGACCAAGATACCTCAAATAAACTGAAAAGAATATATTTGCTGAAGATGAGTAAGTAGGAAAGGAAAAGAAGAGGGAGAAAGAATAATGTCCAAATAAAATGCGGTCTTCTGTGCTATCTGCATTAGAGTAATTCTTTTAAAAAGTGGATATTTATTTATGCTATGAATTCTGTTTCTAGCTATGAATTTAAATATTGGGATTATTCCTTTTATTAATAGGTACATTACATGGTACATCTTTATTGAAGAAGACATGATTAAAAATGATTAAATTCATTTAATTCTCAGGTAAATAACCCAACTCTGATCAGATTATCTTAGAACTTTTAAACAATCATAAGGAAAGATATATTCTTCAGATGTGAAAAGAACTAGGCTTTGCATAAAACAAATTTCTCAAACAACTTAAGAAAAACATTTATTCTTTTCTATAACTTCAAATAGAAACTGAAAACAAAAAGCAAATTAAACACTCAGAAAGAAGAAAACCATAAGAAATCAAAACAATATTTTATTAGAGAGATGGTCAGGAAAGCTGGATTTCTGTCAAGTTTGTACCAATACACTGCTTTATGACCATAGATATGTCACTCTATTTCTATGGGCTTTGGTATCTCTGTAGTAGGATTAGACAGTCAAATTAAAAGACTGCTAAGAGGGAAACCAGTCAGCTAGTAGGTCGTGGAGCGAGGTTCCCAGGCACATGTGCATGTCTGCACTCACCAGCAAGAATCTCTGTGCCTGGGCAAGCAAGGAATTAAATAGCAAATAAAAACACCATGGCAGAGAGATATGGAAGAGAGAGGTTGAAGGGGAGTGAGAGGAAAATATTTTATATTTTTGTATTTTTGTAACTCTAATAGAACTTTTACCACCACTTTTTGAATAAAGGGCTGTGTATTTTCATTTTGCACTGAGTCCCACAAATGTAGCTGATCCTATAATCGATAAATGTTTACTGAGGATCTGGCATGTTTCAGGCACTGTGCTATGTTTAGGGGATGTGATGGTGAGCAAAACAAAGCACACTCCAGCCCTTGGGATGTTTTAAATGACTTCATCATTATTATCCTGCCTCCCCATCCTGACATTCTTTGTCAAGACTCCTTATAAAGACATTCCCTGTATGTTGGTGAGAAATTGGCAAAATCAGTTATTGTAGATTGAGTTACTAGCTTATCGAATATTCAAATTTTTATTGCTGGATAATCCTTCTAGTGGCAGGGATGTGCGTTCTCTCCCTGGTGAATGCAGGAGTGGCCATGCAACTTGCTTTGACCAATGAAATGTGGGCAGCAGTGTTGTGTGTCACTTTGGGACAGAGGCTTTAAGAGCCAGCATGTAGCTCATCAGGTCTCCTTCACTTCTGCCACAGTGACTGGCAATACTCTTAATAGATGTTGGTCCTTTAGCCTAGGTCCTAGGGGATAAACAACATAGAGTAAAGCTGCAGCTGACATGTAGCCTAATTGAGAAATAAGCCTTGGTTGTGGCCCATAACTGAGCCACAAGAGACATAGGAGTTGTTTGTTGTTGCAGTATACTCTATCCTACTCTCACTAATCCGCCATTTTATGGCCTTACACTTGGGGGAGAATAAACTCTATAATATCCTCAGAGATTTAGCATGAGAGATGGGATCTCTAAACACATAATGCCTCTACTATATCCAGAAAACAATCTTTAAAACAGAGTATTGAAATCCTTTTTCCTAATAATCAACTTCCCAACAATTATCTTTATAGCCATCTCCTATCACTCATAATCAAATTATTGACTTCAGTTAATGAGCATTTAATTTGACTAATTTTATGTCTTATCTGGTACCATCTATTTCAAAGATTAACTTGGCTCTGAGTCACATACCACCATCACATTGTGATGGAAAAAAATATAGAAATATTAGAGGTTTAAGGCTATTTTTTTTTTCATTTATTAAACACTTGAGAAATGTTCATCTATTAACTACATTCTCTCTACTTTTTCTCCATATCTTAGAGATGCAGACCAAGAACTGACTAAAGCTACTGAATTCAAATATTGACACATTCACTGAATCATTACAAAAATGTATTGTGACCTACTATGTGCCAGATGCTGGTATAGACATTGAATTCCCCAGTACCTAGTATAGCTTCAGAAATGTACAAAGTGGTTAGTAAATATTTGTTGAAAAAATTTGGAAATTAGTGAATTAAGTATGCACTAAACCACCTCATAAAACCTATAAGGTTTTCAATATATGTTCTAGACCCATTGTTTTTTTTTTCTCTGAAAGAAAATGCCAAGAAAAGGAGAAGAGAAAAGTAAAGACCATTGCAAGTTACCAACTTGAAAGGCAGAACAGTGTAAAAAACCCAAACATTATTAACACATTATTCACAGGAAAATTTAAATCTAAAACAACATGAAACACTATTGGTAAAGAATTAGTTCTGTTTCCTTTTTGTCTGAAGGTAAATGCTGAGATATCTTAGGGTGTATACATTTTCCAAGTCATTCTAATTTATCTAACTATTTTGATCATTTCTAAAGTCTCCATTGGGTAAACCACCTTTTCACCCTGGATATGGTTCAGTTTTGTCAAATTTACAAGCCAAGTAGTAAAATGCATATTTAAAATAAACTATTTTCATATGTGCATTAGTATGATTATAGAACAAAATAGTCTTTAATCAGCTTAGATTAGTGAATCCTTCATTTAATTATAACCGTAAAGGTTAGAAACTTTTTATCATACACACATATTCTCTGGGAATTATCTGGCTCTGAAATATAATTAATCATCCTCTGTCATGCTTTCATTATGTGCACTGCTCTCCAGAGCCATCGCTTTCTTCTTTCTTCATTCATATTCCTCTGACCTCCCCCATCACTGTTACCACAGACCTCAGGTGAATTTCGTCAACTGCTCAGAAATGACTCGCCATTGTTAACCTATTTGTCAACCAAATTATCAGCTCACAAACATGAGATCTCTGCATATGTTTAGCCTTTTCCATATATAGCAGTCCAAGTATTAACATGGATGGCATCTGTCAATGTTGACAACAATTAAATTTCAAAACTACTGTAAATAATAAAGCAGTCATATAAAGATTATTTCTCTGGAGCATAAGCTACCAGTAAACATGATTTGCATACTGTGCTTACAGCTGTTTCAACATGAGCTCTTTGCTGTGGTCCATTTTAAAATGATTTGATTTGTCAGATTCTAGGATAGTTGAAAGTTTGTATGTCAAACTATTTAAAGAAGTTTAGTGAATTTTTTTATTTTTTATTTTTAGAGCTGTGAATATATGGCATAAGAACAATAAAATGAAGTGAGTAATGTGAAGTGAGAAATCATTAGGGTTTTAAGTCATAAGAATTCATCATTAACTCAATTCCAAAGGGCTTCAGGGCAGACCATGTTTCCTGTCCCTGCAAAGACCATGTACTTTCCTTGTACAACTCAATGGAGTAGGATGGCTCAGTTACACAATTCTCAGCTCAGTGTGAGAGGACATGATGATCTTCCATACCAATGACGGACATAACAGAATCAAGCATATGTTCACAAACGTGGTAACCATTTACATTGGTCTCTGACAATTTTCTGTGAATGTAATTTAATTATATAATGCTATAACTTTCCTACTCTATCATTGTGCAATCAGAAATCATAAAATCTAATTGCTCAGTGGAACTGATAAATAACATATGTGTTGGCATTTTTTCTTTCAAAAAGAGCAGAACTAATCTTTTTTAGATAATGGAAAGTCTGATTTTAATGATTTATATGGAAGAATTCTCCATGGTTTCTCACTAATTGAAGTCCTATTTAACATAGAAAAAAACTTTTTTAATGTCATGATTTTCTTAACATATTTTATTCTCTTATTCAATGTTGGTATATATATCACTATTACCATCACTATCACTATCTATATAACTATCCTGAGATCCAACAGTAACAAGAGTAGCCAACTCTTTCAGACCATGGACTTGAGTATTTCTTTAAATATTATATGTGATCTTTTCTGTGCTGGAGCTTCTTCTGTTTCATTAAGATGAAGAGGCCAGCCTGGCCTACTCTCATCATACATCATGTATTTAAAAAGAACATTTAAGATTTTGAATATAAAAGCACTTGCTAAATGCATTTATAAATTAAGTGCTAATATCAGTGAAATAGTGACTTTCATTCATTGACTAGTAGCCATCATAGTCATTGTGTGTGTGTATACAGGCCCACACTTATGCATACTATAGAGTAATAATTTCTCTTTCAAAAATCAATCCCATCAAAAGAAAAATTTGTAAACTGTTTTTCTTTTATCCGAAGAGATGTGGTTTTGATGTAGGAAGAATTATCTGCAGACACCCATTTATAGAACATCAATAGCAGGAGAATCAGAGTGTAGGGGACTAAAGAAATGACAGGAATGATTATATTTTGATAGCATGACTACTGTAACTCTGCTGCAAAAAGGCAGATATGAATTTCCTTTATGAATCAGTATCTAAATAAAGCCCAGCTCTGAACATATGACCAACTCCTTTATGGACAGGAACAGGTGTTCTATATGAATTTTATAAAGAAATATCCACTTACTTACTTACCCACATGTCAATTATTCCTTTCTAATTGGACCAGGTGTTCAATTTATAGGGTAGTTTCTTCCTAAAGAACTTTCATATGTTATCATAGGAGAGACAACAACCAAATACTGAACTAAACAAAACCCTAAAGCCTGAGAAAATAAACAAGAAGGACTGGAGTCTTTTTAATCCTATGCAGAGATACTCAGACATAATGTAGTGGAAACTGTAGTTTTGCTTTATGTTGAAAAATATATTCCTCCCTACATTTCTTCTTAGTTCTATAATCAAACATGAAGGGCACATTTGTGATTTCTGCAGGCTAATATTCATATCTCTTTCTTAAAGCGAAAACTTCCTACACTCCTAACTTATGGTCTTCTGTTGAAACTAATTTTAACTCCAGGATCTAAGAGTCATGACAAAGCACATCAGAATAGTCCATGCCCCAGACACAATGACTGATTTAGGCAAATGACCTAAGTCTGGCCCTTTAAAGTCAAATAGAGGGAGTACTGGGGCTTTACTTACACAATTTTCAGTGTAGTTCAATACAGTTGTCTAAGTTGTACACTGGTGAAAGGCATTAGATCTGAGAGGGTACCATATTTATTGATACATCTTCATTATTTTGAGATTTTTCTTATTTTATCATAACTGTGTTAACTCTAGTATAAGTAATTTTTATACTCATCTTAATTTTTTGGTAGATGGTGCTAAGAAGTCTTGTTCTATCAGCATATTAGGACAATTTCCTAACAGAAGAAAGTTAGATGGTTGATTTAACACGATATATATATAGATCATTATGCTTTGACCTATGAAGAATAATCAAATTTGAGAATTAAAAGACTGTACCAATTTAGTATCATCAAAAATAGTGTGTGATTCTAAGCAAGGAGCGTAAAAAGTAGATTCTGAAATTCAAGACAATGCTACATTTCCAAAAATATTCACTTCCAAATGCATCGTTTAATATTAATTTGGTATGATGTTTAAAATGAAATTAACATTATAAGCCACTTTATGAATAAAATCCGACATACATAAAACACTTGAAAGCACTAAAAGAAATAAAAATTCTTTGAAAAAATAGTAATATTTTAAAAACGTATATAATCGAAGATACATAAATGTAAAATATTTTAGCATTTAACATTAACTTCTCCAGCATAGAAAATATTAGACTCATTTCAAATATGAATATAATAATTATACCTTCTATGACCCATTAAATTTTAAAATTCATTCTTCTTCTACGTTATTTAACATATATCACCTTTAAAATTCAAGTTTATAATAGTTTATTGCTAGATGAGATATAATTTGAAAAATTGCAATGAACATAAACTATTTCAACAATGTAAAATATAAACTTGAAATTGACCTAGAAACATAGTAAGGAATGTGATACTGAAGGGACATCAATACATGAGGATCTAAAGTTATACACAGTTTTCTAATATTTAGAACATCTCTCATTGCAATACTGAAATATTCATGGTAATAATTCACCAGAAAAAATTCCAATGTTTTTATTTGAAAATATTTAGGATATATTTAACTTAGTTGATATTGGTCACTAGTCAAGAACTTGATTTCTCAAAATTAAAATGCAAATGACCTATAGTCTTTATTCTTTCTAGAAAGCTAGTGAAGTCTGTGGCTCGATAGTTGATACAGATAAGCTTTGAAACTACCATATTTTGTTTTCTTGAAAGGAAGACAAGTTAATTGTTTTATACCAATTACCATTCACTAGTGTCTTCAGATTCTTAATTTTTTGTGATTAAAAATTTACATATTCTACTATGTTATTTTCCATAGTGTGATTTGTGGGCTTTATTTTGAGTACTTTATGTATGTTCCTATTATTATTATTGCTAAATCATACACAAACTTTTGAAATTTCCTTGGAAAAAGGGTACCTTTTTTTAATTTGCACAAATGGGCCATATGGGCTAGCAACAGCCTTGACTACTGGGGAAGGAAACTTCCTCTTCCCACTGACATGAAAGAGAATGCATAATGCCTGGAGCTGCTAGAATGACCCACCTGCCATAACACCAAGGAATTGGAGAAAAAACTGGGTCTTGGTGACATAATTTGAGCATTAATCAAGCCTCTTTATGCTCTCACCTCCAATCTGTTCAGTTTAGTGGGCTGATACATTTATTTATCTTAATTTATATTTTTGCTCAAACAGTGGAAATTTTTGACAATGTTAACAAAAAAATCTCAATGATATAAATCCAATGGGGAGTGTTCATTCACAAACAACCATTTCTGATGGCTAGAGGGAAAAGTATTAGGTAAATTTGTCTTTGAGTTTCTCATTATACATAATCTGGGTTTCTTTCCACATCTGTGCATAATGGTTAATGATATGGGTTTGTTTTAAGGCAAGCATATCTTCAAATCCTTCTTGGACTCTATGCTACGGCATAGAGTCCATGAGAAAATTAAATGAGATAATTTAGCTATAACATCTTGGTTTTAGTAGGTGCTCAGTAAATGATAATTATTATTACAGCTTATTTATTCCTTTCCTCTTCAAGATACTACATATCGTTGTACATACTACGATTGATACTGATTTTACCATTAAATTATAAATTCACTATTACATTTGACAAATATTCCAACCATATGCTTGGTGTGTCCTAGACTGAAGATATAGTGGTGAATAAAAAAGATAAAGCATGTTTTCCATTTTCATGGAGCTTATGTTAGAATGGATAAAAATGAATGAAGAAGCAAATTAACAAACAAAACTTCAAAGAGATAAACACTATAAAGACAAAACAGGGTTATGGGATTCAGAGTATCTGAGGTAGGGAGTCCTTAAATTGGGAAGACATTTAAGCTTAGATAAAAGTGATGGGGAAGAATTAGTCATGTGAAGATCTATGAAGAGAATATTCCAGATCAAGATCAAGAGCTCGGAAGCACGCTTGGCATTCTAGGAACAGGAGGAGACTTATAGGACAGTTATACTGAGGAAGGAAAGTGATAAAGATTAGAGCTGTAGGCAGAAAGATCATTAAAGCTACATAGGGTAGGGTACTAAATTTGGATTTTATTTTAGTATGACCAATGCTTTTCAATTACTGCTACTTTAAGGAGAGTGTGTGTGTGACTGGTCAGGTTACTTACTACTTTCTAATAGCACTTTTTCTCCCCCTGTGTCATTTATAACCATATGCTCAATATAAATGAGTATTATCCTCTCAATAGAATCATTTTGTGGAAGTGACAAGTGTCCCGTGACCATGTGGGGGGTGATGGAAACAACCCTACCATTGTTGAATAGAGTGTATCATGGGGTTATATGAACAAACTGGCAAATGAGAAGCTTTTCTTTTCTGCATTGTTATAAAAGCTTCTACTTACTACACTATCTATTTTATGTGGTCTGTACAGGAGACAGTAAGTTTACTTGGAAATGTACAAGTATAGGGGGAAAAAAAACAAAAGGAGAATAAGAATTTCTATTTTATTATAAAATGAATATAAACTCTTTAAAAAAAATAATAAAGGAGCAGAAACTTTAAATATGACCACTTGAAGGGTGGCAGTATTTTAATAAAGATAGAATGCAACAGAGAAGGTGGAATTTTGGATACCAAATAGTATATGTGAGATGATTTCTTTAGGTAAGAAGCCTTCCTGGAATCTCTGAATTCACATGGTATTTTTGGTGTGTAAATTCTACATTTTCAGGCTGAACGTTCCATCATTTCGAGGCTCATTTTCTAGTAAGGAAGTGAAATTTCCATTCATATCACCTAATTTATCAGTAGGCATTTTGAGGAAGGATTGCATATATTTATTTAACATTGATGATATTAAAATGAGCAGTTTCCCTTTAAAATAGATATTTTTGAACATTTAAGAAGGCTAACATAGTCAGTCATATTAGACACCAATGAAGTGACAAGGGCAATTCATAAGTCTCTGGTGCAATGATTAGCTATTATGCATATTTACATATTGGTAACTCTTAACTTCAGGCTCTCATTCTCACATCTCCTACTTATGTCTTTCCAGTCTCGAGGAAGCCACTCTCTCATGAATTCTTAAACTCTCCAGATAAAACTAATATGCTAAATCAAGATAAAAGTCTGGGGTGCTCTTCAAAATTTCCAGTCTTTTAAAATGTTTTGCCCTGCTCATCTAAACAGAGTAAGAATCAGATAATAAAAATAAAATACTAATTTGATTCAAGGAAAATTGGAGGCAAATTTCTAATTAAAACCACAAATGAAAACTGGACAAAGCCATAAATCTAGTAACTTTTAGAAAATTAATGCCATATTATTTATGTGTGATTGAATGTCACTGCTAAGTGTAGTAGATGATATAGACGCAAGTACATTGCAGAAACTGTAGAAATTATATATTTAGAGATAACTTTACCTACAAGACCACTCTAGACAGACAATGGAGTACTAGAAAAGTTATCTAAACTGTTCTTACACTGAACTTCTTTCTTATACTGAATTTCAAGATTGGGCAAATGTTTCTTATTCGAGCTAACCCAAATAATTTTTAACTTTTGCAAAATGAGATAAAAATAAACATACTAAGTAATTTGCTTCCCTCATTGTATTCTAAAATGGACTTTGGTCCTGAAAAATGTGAGATGCGAAATAATAGCTAAAGTTAGCAATGTTTATTAGGCACATTGTGACATGCTGAGAAATACATTAAACTTTTAATATCTATTATCTTAATTATACTTTTATTATTAGAAACAGAAGTCTGTATAAGTTAAATGGCTTTACAAACTCCTGTGATGGAGCTGGCATTTGGCCAATCCTTGCTGTTCTTATCCACTACATAATGCTGTCTTGAAATATCACCAAATATTTACAGAAAAGGTGTGCAAATGTTTGGCAGAAAGTGGTTGAAAATATGTGAATTAAGCCATAATTGGTCTCATGAGGAAGCATGGGGTAAGGCTAGTGCTGGAATACGGACTCTAAAGAAAAATCTCTTCTCTTATACAGTGAAGATTTAGCACTAAGAATAGCAACCCAAGTGGTATAGCTACTGGTGTAGCTACCATGTGTCCTGGTCCACAGTGGCCTGAAACTGGGTTCAGACACTGGAGACAAATAACTCCGTGGTTGGGACAGGTTTTCACATAATATGGTTTCAGAGCTCCTTTGTAGCTCCTCTGAAAAGTGGGTCAGTTTATCCAGTGAGGAGACCAAATTTATACTGTTCTGTCAAAATATATTTTTGGTAGCGTGTAAATTTAAACACACACACACACACACACACACACACACACACACACACACAACTGAATGTCTGAATTCAAAGAGATTGTTTCTATGACTTCAAAAACTAAACTCAGGCAAACCAGGGTGATATATAAGTCTTGGATTCCCTCACCCCACTCCACACTCATGAATCATTGTAATTATTTGATCTAGTAAGGAAATGTACTAGTATATTTCTATAATTCCAAGGGATCTAAAGTGCCTACTACTTCCTTCTAGAAAATTATTCTTTCAAAAAATTTTTCTTTTCTCTGTCTTTTTTATGGGTTGAATTTTGTCCCCTTCCCTTCCCCCAAGATATGTTGAATTCTTAACCCTGACACCTGTAAATGTGACTTTACTTGGAAATAGACTTTGTAGATACAATGAAGTGAAGATAGGGTCATTAGGGTGGGCTCTAACCCAATATGACTGGTGTCCTTATAAAAAGAGGAAAACACCAGAAGAAACAGACACACAGGGAAACACCCTGTGATGACAGAGACAGAGGTTGGAGTTATGCAGCTACAAGCCAAAGAATGTCAACAATTGATGGCTACCACCAGATGGTAGAAAGAGAGGAGAAAGAATTCTACCTAAAGTCTCAGGGGGAGAATGGCCCCATGACACATTAATTTCAGCTTTCAGAACTGTGGGAAAATGGATTTCTGTTAAGCCACTCAGTTTATGGTACTTAGTTTTGGCAGTCCTAAGGAACTAATACAGTCTTTCATATATTTATTTTTACTCCAATTTGCATGAAATGACACATCCTGATAGAAATTTGCTACTATGTAGTTATGTGGTCTACTCCAGGGACTTTTTGCCTGGTCACTGACAACAAACGAAAATGCCTAATCAAACAACCAAATAAATCTTCTTTGGCAAACTTTTTCCTTGGTAACTTCATTTATTCGTCTTCTTATAAACTGACCCAATAATTCAATAGCGGCAAAAGTAATTTTGTGTTCTTGGTTCTCCATTTTTAAACTGAGACTTTCCTAACTCACTCATCAACTTCTTTAAGTAATTAAATATTTTCTGTTATATTTCAATGGCTGTTTGAAAAGAACAAATTGTAACAATGTTATACAAGATTTATCTCACTTCCTGGGTACCGCAGGAGTGGTTATCACTCAATTATTAGTACAAATACTGATAATAAAGTATTATTTTCAAACTTTATAGACATCCCGATGTCTGGAGGGAACACAGGATATGCTGAAGATCCAAATCCCATCCTTCATTCATAGTATTTAGAAAAGAGTTATATACTGAAAAATTAGTAATAATAGAAATATAACATGATAATCAGGAAGACCTTTAAGCTCAGTTTAAAAATAAGGCAGTCTCAAAAAGACTTTTCACTATGGTTAGATATTTGCTTGTATTGAATTGGGCTTTTACAAATAAAATACTATAGCATTTCATTTGAATTTTGGGTAGTTCATTCTAAATGCATCTTTCTTTTTAACATGTGCTCACATCAGGAATATATCATTTAAATCACACAGCTATTGAATATTTTCTACTTTAATATGTAACAGGATAAGAATATAGTTAGAATGCTTCCACTTGCGTTTAGACACTTTCATTTTGCCATATTAAATATCCAATTTCAGGATTCTATCATTTTGAAATAGCTCTGCCTTACTCTGTGGGTAAAATCATTACCGTACACTTCAATTTTCTACTAATGTAATGTCTACTTTTGTTATGTGAGTGTAGCCCTAATATTTGAAATTCTAGAAAGAATATTTCCAGGATAACACAAAGACATAAAAAGCGTTTTTTATTTTTTTTATTTGTTTTATAGTGTTTTAATAAGGAAAAGAACTGTGGTTCTTTAACTGATTTTCAAATACATGTCAGCAAACCAGTAGCTTCCTACAAAAACTTTGCTTCTTTGTGACACATTTTTGAATTCTTCTTAAGAATTTCCATAACCAAGGAGATGGACCAAAAGACATTTTCTTTGCCCCCTCTTTAGACAGAATAAATGGCTAAGTTTGAGCATTATGTTAGAGTCAATCAAAAGCCCCCTTTCCCAAAATCTTACTCCATCAGAATTACAGCATGGAGAAGGATTTTCATTATGTCTATGAATTTAGTTAAAAGGACTGTTGTTCTAGAAGCCCCCTATTATAGAAGACAAATGTGTGTCCTTGAGAGGGGTAACGTGGTAATCTGGAAATATCTACCTGTGTAGCTCTTTATCCAGTAAAAATGCTTTTCTTCACTATGTCTTATTTGATTCTCACAATAATGCTAGTGACAGACGAGGCTAAAATTTACTGAGTATTTACTATATACCAGGTACTTTGCTATATACTATGAAGAAAATATGCAGTCCTCCCAACAATCTTATATGGTAGATTATTAACAGTTCCTCACTTTAAATATGAGGAAACTGAGGTACAGAGGTTTAGGTAGCTTGCCCAGATTATACACAGCTGGTAAGTAGTAGAGCTGGGATTGAATTTAGATATTCTGACTCTAGAACTTGTATTTCGGGCCTGAATCATTAGTCCCATTTTATAAATACAGAAACTAAAGCTTAGAGAATACTATTTTCCCTGTTGGTTTATATAGTTAGCAAATGTTAAAGCAGAGATGGGAATTCAGGTCTCCTTGGTTTCTGGTCACATGATCTTTCCTGTAGGCTAGATTGCCACATCTGTCCCATTTATTCAAAAGGGTTTACAGAGTACATCCTATGTGCCAGACATTTTCCTAAGCATGGTGATATGACAGTGAACAAGACAGACAAGGATTCTGTTCTCTTGAAACTTTTATTTTCGTGTGTGGGAGTATATGATAAGTAAACAAATGAGAAAGAGAACAGAGATTCAAAAATAAAAAAGAAAACCAGGCTGAGAAGAAAATAAAAAAAAATGTGATGTGTAAGTGGCTGAGAATGCTTATTGCCATTGTCACCTGCAAGCACACAAACTCCATTCACTGTTCAGTGTAGTTAGCTGTTATTTGGAAAAGCTATGCATGAAGAGGTCATGATAAATTTCGATGGGGGGACCTGGGGGTCCTTTGAGTAGGAAATTCCCTCTTGGACATGTGTACAGTGCCTGACACATAAGAGATGCTCAAAAAATATTCATCGAATTTAATTGCCTTTCTAGGGAACTCTTGAAATCTCTAAAGCAGTAAAAGATCACAAGGCTGGACTGGGAATAAACACCTCTCTATCTCTAATAGTTTCATTAAGTTGAGGTTTAATATAATTATTACCTTGGCCTTTCTAACTCCAACAAAGAATATTTATTTCTTCCTTTCAATTAGAGTAAAAGAAAACATCTGCTCTTTGGTCATCGAAATTATCTTAAATGGATTTAGGTTTGTGTTAAATATAATTTTTTTCCAAGAAAAATTATAAAAAATTCTAAATACTTTTTGTCAAAAAAAGATAAGATAATAAAATAAAAATGAGTAATTAACAAAAAATGAACTAGTATAAAATGAACTAAAAATACAAAACATAAACTTACTCAAAAATCTATCTCTAAAATATGTATATTTAATTAATCCTTTCATACTGAAACATAATCCCTTTTTCAACTTGGCCTTAAGTGATATTCTTTCTTGTTAAGTGATTTTCTTTCTGTCCCAAACTGACAGACCATCTGTCAGTCATCTGAGAAACTTTTGATGATTTTCAGAGTACTGGCTGAGTCTCCAATGCCAGTTTTTAACTCAGTTATGATCTCATTAACTTAACTAGTTCAGGTAATGCTCTTTTTGATTTAAAAAAATCATCTTTTCAGCACAGAGGTGTAATTTCCCTTTAATTCTGCTTTACTTTTCCTGCACCCAGCCAGGTGGCTACTTTACTCCTACCATGTGATAGAGTTGCCCTAGTTTACTGTGTACTTTTAGCCAGCTTCTCTTGAGCTTTCCTGAGACTCTTTGTTTGTTTCTTTGTTTGTTTTTGCATAGAAAACTGCTCAAGATCACTTAAGTAAATTAAAGATGCAGCATTTATACGATGAAATACTATATGCTTTTAAGAAGAATGAGGAACTCTGTGTGAGGACATAAAATGATCTTCAACATATATTAAGTGAAAATAGTGAGGGGCAGAATAGTTTACATAAGTGAGCTAACTTTTGTATAAGGAGGATAAAAATAAAGATACATATTAATATTGCTTATATTTTGAAGAAGAATGAATGGAAAGAAAAAACAAGAAAATAGTAAAAGTGGCTATTTATGGGACAAGAAACAAGTTGAATTATGGGGGCGATGTTAGGATTTAAATGTTTCATTGAGTGTCTTTTAATAGTATTTTGGTTTTTAATCATGTTAATATATTACCTTTTAAAAAGATGTGACAGATTTTTGTGGTGGTTACATGAATCTATGCATGTGATAAAATTCTATTAACCTATACACCAAAAAAAAAAAGTGCATGTAAAAACTGATAAAATCTAAATAAGGTCTGTAGTTTAGTTAACAGTACTGCACCAACGTCAATTTTCTGGTTTTGATAATTGTGCTATTGTTAACATTGGGAGAAGTTAGGCAAGGAGTATATGAGAACTCCATTTTATTTTTACAACACGTGAATCTAAAATTATTTTAAAACTAAAACTAAAAAAATATCAGAAGTTACAGAGTTAGCTCAGAAGCAAGAAATTAGCAAGAAATTAGCATTATTGAAAACAGAAATAAAACTGATAACTTCTAATGAAATATGTAGGAAAAAACAATAACTAATATTTGGAAGAAAAAGGGGGGATCTAAATATCAATCCAATAGAGAATTCAGGGCTAGGAAAGAAAACTGAACGAGCTCATAATGAGACAAATCTCTTTAGAATAAAAACAATTGCTCTCTATCCCCGTCTTTCCATAGATCTCATAGATCTCCCTTTCTCTTTCCCACTTCTCTCTTTATATCATTATTTCTTCCTCCTGGCGTCTCTCTGTTCCATTGTCTTTCTCTCTGTCATTTTTTTTCTTTCAATCTCTCTTTTTTCCTTAGTTTTCCTCCATTGTTATGTTTTTGTCCCTGTTTCTCCATTTCACTACCTCAGCTACAAAATTTTCCATCACTGCCACAATTCCCTCCAATTTCTTTTTTTCTATCCCTTTCTGTCCTTTTCATTTCACACCATTCACCTGACTTCCCCTCTTCCAGCGGCTTCTCAGTATATGGCATACACAACCATTTGTCCATGGCTATTGATAGCCCCTCCAGTCCAAATTCTACATGGCCTCTCCCTTCAAGTTGTCCAAACTCACTAATTCGATATGTTGGATTCTATTTCGAATTTCTGCAAGAAGCATCTAAGCACTGAGGTTGATATTATCTATAAGTAAAAGGGTGATACACAAAAATGAATTTCTAATGCAACAGTCCCCAGCCTTTATTGTCCATCAGAATGACTAGTAGATGGGGTAAAAGATAAAGATGGCTGTGGCCCATCCTAGGTCTATGGAATCAGAATCTCCAGGGATTGGGGGAGGAGGTCTTAACTTTTAATTTGTTATACATTTCACCAGGGGTTCAGGATGAAGATTCAGAATTAAGAGTGACTTCTGAAAACGTAAGAAGGTTTGATACTAATTCTTGGCTTGCTTAAAAAAATGAAGATAGGCTAGTTATAGGTCTAAATAGTTCAAAAAACCTCAGGTATTGAAAAAGAATGCCCTATGAAAATGGATATTGGAATAAAAATTAGATTAGGTTTAGATTTAAAACTTAGAATAAAGATCAGCATTTGTGACAGAGCCTATGAAATCCTATAGGGTTTGGCCCCTGCCTACTCCTTCTGTGTCTTTCTATGTTATACTTCTGTTTGCTCTCTAACCTCCAGCTATGGGGGCTTACTTTAACTTCTTTGAGTGTGCCAATGTTCCATGCTACCTTCTACCTCAGAGCCTCAGCACATGCTGTTCCACCTGGAAGGTCCACCCTCCTTTCTCTTGTTGCCTAGTTAGCACTTTTTTATATTTTGAATCTTATTTCAAATATCTTAATTGTAGAAAACTTCTTGACCTCTCCAATTAGGTCATTCCCTCTCAAAATTCTCCAATAGCACTGCTTTCCCCGAGTTTATATTCTACTTAGTATGGTTAAATTTTTCTATTTGGTTATTTGATGAACAAGTCTCCCCAGTGATAACAAGCTCCCTAAGGGCAGCAGCCATGTATGTTTGTTCATAATTATATCTTGAGCACCTAGCACAGTGTCTGTACATGGAAAGTGCTATGGACTGAGAGTTTGCTTCCCTTCAAAATTTGTACATTGAAACCTAAATCTCCAGCGTATTCAGAGGTGGAAACTTTGGAAAGTATTTAGATCATAAGGGCAGAGCCCTCATGAATGAAAATAGTGCCCTTCTAAGAAGAGACATGAGAGAGAGATTTGTTCTCACTGCTCTCTGCCATGTGAGAATACAATGAGAATACAGCCATCTGCAAACCAAGAAGAGGGCCTTCACCAAGAACCTGACTATGCTGGTACCCTGACTAAAGACAACCAGACTCCAGAACTGTGAGAAATAAGTTTTTGTCGTTTAAGCTACCCATTTTCTGGCCTTCTGTTATAGCAACCAGAATTAAGACAGCGAACATTCAATAAATATTAGGTATATTAATATAGAGGCACACAGGTGGGCAGTTTGTGTTTTGAAGCAGGAAGTGCTTTTATCTGGACAAGTCAGTTCAACAGAAACCTAGGAGCAGGTTGGCTGAAAGCCAATGCAGGAGATAGTTTTGAGTAGATGTCTTTCTGAGCCTTTAAAAATCAGTTACCTTGTATTCTTTTCAAAGATAAACTGAATACATAAAATTGACTCTTTCTGTGGCTGCTTAGCATAAAAACACCTAGGTGAATTTTCATTAGATTCCAAGGTAATGTTTGAAATTATGTGATCTAAATAGAGATTTTAAGGTACATATAACAGAAATTTCATTTAGGGAGCTCTTGTAAGCAATCATTCTCTAGAGAGGCTAAAACAAATTTAAAAAGATATCCTCGTGGAGAGACATGTCAAATGTTTTAAAAGGCTGTTTATGAGAACAACAATTATAAATATCAAATATGAACCCAAAGAATAAGTTTTGAGGGTGGAAGTTCCAAATTTTCAGTGCTGATTTGTGCTAGGGATGCAGCTCGCACAGGACGCTGTATAGAGCTGAGTTCCATAATGTAAAGTAGTTATAGTTTATTGATTTCTCCATAATAATTCTCATGAAGATAATGAAGCCTGTTCCCCAAAACGAGAATTATTTTCATCCCTTATCAATGTAGAATCAGAGCCCTTTGCCTTACATGAGATGATTTTTTCATATGTACTGATTTTTGTTACAAAAATAATATGTGTTCTTTGTTCAAAACTGAACTATTGGAGAAGTCCTTGAAGTAAAACAGGAGAGTTTCTCTTCTTTCCTTCCCCCTCTGTGGGAATAAATAATCTGAACAGTTTGATGTGTATCTTTTTAAATACACACACACACACACACACACACACACACACACACACACACACACACACACCCCTCATGGTGACCATGTCGTCACTTAAGCTCTTCTTCAAAAAACTTTAAAATCTTTTTTGTTAAAAAAATACATCTTGAGAACTTATATTCAAGACGAAGGCATTCATTTTCCTAACAAAAGGTATTAAAAAGATTGCTTTAACAAAGTGCCAACCCACTAAATTCTAACTTTAGGATCTTCAGTGGAAATAGAGAAAATGATTTCTTTCTGACTCAATAAATGTGAAATCTGATTTAAAAATCACTCAATAATTAACTCCATATCATTAAATTTAAAATACCTTATGTTTACATTTTATTTTATAGCTCTTTCTCTCACATTATCTCATTTGACTCTTACAACAAATTTATGAGTTTAGGGAGCTAGGTAGAGGGGACAAAACTATGGCCCAGAGAAGGTAAGCAAGTTGTAGAAAGACACAGTAAATAATGGGAGAGATATGATTCAAATCTAGAGATTCTGACTTAAAATTCACACTCTTTCCTATAAACTTGGACTATGTAAGGTTATGGTAGCCACTAGCCACATGTGGATATTCTATACTTGAAATATGGCTGTGTAACTTAGGGACTGAATTTTTAATTTTATTTAATTTAAATGTAAATTTTAAAATGGAAAAATGTAAAATATTTTTCCTCTAACACATAACTTAATTATTTTGGCAGAATTGCATTTTACTTTTGCCGTTGAAAATTTAACATCAGAATATAGATGCACTGTAAGTATAATAGACACATTGGGTTTCATGACTTGATATAAAAATAAGAATGCAAGATGTCACAATAAATTTGTATATTGAGTACAGGTTGAAATGATATTTTGGATATGCTGGGTTAAATAATATATATTATTATAATTAATTTCATTTTATTTAACTTTTAAAAATGTGACTACATGAAAATTTAAAACTATACATGTGGCTTATCTTGGGTAATGTTTATGTGAATTATACTGTCCTACTAAGTCCCTGACCATTGGGAGACTATAAAATATTACAACTTGAATTTTTGTTGTTGTTTACTGCATACTTTCACAATTACAGATATTCTAAAGCATTCCTTAAAATAAGGGAAGGCCCAAGCAAGAATCAAATCAGAGGCAATTTTCTTAACATGCTGAGTGCATGTTTTGGTAATGTTCCTCTAAATGTATTTCACTGCAAATGAGCAGAAATCCTAAATCTTAATTCTTCTGTGCTTTGATCAAGCTCTGTTTCTTTGTCTCTTTTGACAAGGTTTGGCTTTCTCCCTGACCTCATTCATAAGAGGGCTAGAGGGAGCAGTCCCTTGTGGGCCTTTAAATGAAATGAAAAAGACTTTTCCCACCACAGTTCTCGACCTGAAAATTGCTCTTCAGATTCCCCCCAAAAGTCTCCAAAGACCAGCTTCTTTGCCTTGGCTTCCATTCCCACTGAAAAGCCTGAGCCACTAAATAAATACAAATGCTTTTTGAAGAGAATAATAGCTAACATTGATTAAGCCTGTGTGCCAGGTAACATGCTATGTCACGTTATATGCAATATATCATTTAACTCTCATGGAGACCCAAAGATGCAAATGCTACTATTACCCATGGGACTGGGAATGGATAGCTTGACTATGATCATATATCTGGAAAGAAGCAAAAATTGGGTTTGAGCCCTTGTTCACCTGATATTGAGTTTATACTCTGAACCTCAGTCCCCCAAGATAACTGAAGTGGTGATCTACAATGGGAATTTTTAATCTGGGTTCTCAGATGAATGTCAGAAAAGATACGAAGATCCTGATTTTGCTGCTACATTTTGTTTTCTTTGGGGAAAAGTTCTATAACTTTTATTATACTATTAAATCACCCAATCAACTAGGAAGGATTAAGCATCTTTAGTCTACAGAGAAGTAAATCTTTTGGTGAACTTTTCTAGCTATCAGGTTACAATTATCAGCACCAACCTCAGGCATTAAAAAAAGTCATCTTTTTTTTTTTTTTTTAAATAACAGCTTAAAGAAAGTACAAGATTGAATATACAGCTTTTTGGAATTCATGAGAGAGGGGAAGAAATTACTCAATGAAATGCCTCTAGGTAGGCAAGACTAAATAACACCACATAGCTACTAAGAACTATACATACATTGGTAAACTAAATGTGGTCTAAATATGCTTAATCGGATATTTAGAATATGCAACATTTGATGTAATATGTGTGAAAAAAATTACAATAGATGCTTAGGTTAATTTTGGCTGGTGGAGAAAATGAAAATGAGGGTGTATATGACATGAATGAGAATTGAGACCATACTTACCCAAATATAGAAATAATGTTCTCAAGATTTCAAAAGATAAATTTCTCTGAAATTTTGCTGAAATAGTTAGAATCCTTACAAAGTTACAGCCAAGGGAATCATGTAACTTCTTAAGAATCTCAGAGAGCTTACTTACCATCAAGTGCAAACTCTCTGTCCTGGGCATTTCACTTGTTCTATCATTTCCTGGTGAATCTACCTCCTAGCAGACTGACTACCCTGATTTCCCTAGAAACAAATGATGAGTACATATTGTACTCATCTTGTGTACAAATGTACCTAAACTGTCCAATTAGCTTACCTATTTTAATCCCACCCAAATAAAAAGCTATCTCTTCTAAAATACCTTCCACAAATGCCCATATTCTCCTTGTTCACCTCCCTCAAGAATGGTTTTGTTACCTTATATTTTACCTGTGTTATAGTATTTTCTGCATTTGTCTAAAAGTATCTCATTTATGCAGCCACCTCTCAAATATTATATGCTTGACACTGTGTTTTCTCCCCACTAGATAAGTAGCTTTTACCGTGAAGAAATGCATTCTATTTCTGTTATTCCTTGTATGGCAGCTGACCCAGGATTCTCTAAATAAACATATGCTTACTTGTAAGGAAGTATTCAATCTAGTGGGATTTGTGGTTTTAGGAACATAATTTAGGAACATCATTTTGGTTTATAATACTTAAAATTTTTTTTTAACATGACTCAGATACTTTTTGTATGGAATGGGCATATTATGTTAATTTGCACTACTGTAATGTGTAGATTCTCCTCTCCCTCACTCCTTCTTTTATATGACTTATATTCACAAAATTCTTTCAATAGTAGTACTGAGAATGGTTAAGAGTATGGGTTCTGCAGGCATACAGACTTAGATAAAAATCTACCTCCAACGCTTACTAGCTGTTTGATTTTGGACATATTACTTGGAGTCTGTAGGGCTAATTTGTTGTTGTCATAAAATGAGATCAACAATACTGCCCACCTCATAGAGCTGTTGTGGAGATTAAAGGGCTTAGCACAGCACTAGGTAAGTAAAAAGTACTCTATATGTGGAAGCTATCATACTGTTCTCAAAAGCACCTTCTAGATCCACTAATTACTCGTAGTTATACTGCCAGTTCTGTCTAAGGCTAGACAACATCTCATGTTTCATGACTCTGGTTCTAGATATCCTACTCTACTAATATAATAAGAGAAACTTCAATGTGAGTTTCATGTTATTTCAATTGAAATAAATCTGCTGTCAGATCCAAGAGTCTTTAAAATACATTTTAAGCCCATTTTGCTGTCAGATCCAAAAGTCTGAGGTGGATGGAGCTAGCATTCCTTCAACATTTTATATGGGCTAGATCCTATTCTAATCCTTTTCCATGCATCGTTTTTATTTGATGTTTATGATGATCCTAAGACTATTATTTTATACATTCTACAGATGAGAAAAATAAAGTTTGCAAGAATATACAGTTATTAAGTGTAGAAAGTGGGTTAGAGCTAGAGAAAAAAATGGGAGTTTGTTTTAAAAAATGGGATTCAATCCATTTCGAGTTGCAGTTTTTAGATTTATCTATTCTTGACATCATGGTTAATAGTGTAATTTCTTTTTATATTTATTTCTCATGTGCAGATCAAAGGTTACAAATTAATAGTTAAACATTCTGGGGGAATGTGTATTCTTAAAGTAGCAATATAGATATCAATTAAATAGCAAATTAAGTATACCTTTTGACTTATGTGCAAAGAAGAAAATTACTACAGTATTAAAGAGTTTTTAACTGCTGGGTAGTCAAGTAATTAGGAAGCTGTCAAAGCTTGTTATGTTATCTTGTAACAGCTGGTGTTCAGAATATTTTTTGCTACTCCTGTGTGAATGAGATGTGGTTAATATGCAGCTTTAGTCAACAAAAGTTCAGAGGGGACAATTTAATTATGACTCTATAACTTCTTAATTTTTAATTATTATGACATGGGGGGATCTGCCCTTAAAAAGGAGCGGTTAAAAGATATTTTGCACTCACATAAGATTGCAGAAATAGACAAATTTGAACAAGAAGTAATGTTTACTGGTTGCAGGTTTTTTGAGTGTTGCAGTAAGGTAATAAAGTTTCCGGGGTGTGTGTGCATGTATCTGTGTGTGTGTTAACATATATTAACATGGTATATTAAAGACCAACTTTTCCTAAAGGTTATTCCATGGGACACTAATACTAGTGTTGTGGGATCTTAACATATCTTAGAATAATAAATTTGAGATATAATGGGTTAAATAAAGCTAAAGAAGTATTTCTTTTTGTGTGGAATATCTGAGACTTAAGTAATGTATATAATATATCATCAAGGGAGTTAATATATAAAATATTCCAAATTACTTTTCTTTGTTTTTCTATAATACTTTGAATATTCTCTAGATTATGTAGGTATGATGAATAAAAATCCTAAACTTAGGGTGAAAACACCCAGGAGCTCTAATTCTAATACTGACTTATTTATCATGAACAAGTCTGTTGGTTCATTTGTTCATTCATTCATTTCCACTTAAATGAGTTATCTCAAACTTAACCTGAGCAAAACAGAATTCTTCAATTTGTTCTACAGATCTTTTCTCTTTTTTTGTCTGCTCACTCATGCTCAATAGTACTATCACTTGGGTGATAGTTGCTTAAGTCAAGAACCAAGGTGATACTCTTGATTTCTCTTTTCTTCTTACCTCGCATCTGTAAAATTTGAAGGTAACTTCTGTAACATATCTCAAATCCGACCATTTCCTCTATCTTCGCTGCTATTACCCAGATCCTAGCCATAATTGTTTCTTGCCTGAAATATTGAGGGAGAATATTCAAAATGTTTTCCCTGCCTCAACTTTTATTCATCTTCCACATAGCAGCCAGAAAAGTCTTTATAAAGTATAAACTAATCCATGTTCTTCTAAAAACTTTTAATGGTTTCTCATGGCTCTCATACAGACACCAAAATAAATTTTTAGTGAATGAAGATCTAACTATGAAGGACAAACAGCAAATATTTTAGGAAGTAATAATGAATACTACTTCACGTCTTTGGAATAGGGAGAGGTTTTTAAGTAGGGTTAACAAAAACACTAACCATAGCGGAAAAGTTTGATATATTGGACTGCATTAAAATTAAGAACTTCTATTTATCAAGACACCATTAAAAGACTGAGAACGGGGCCTATATAGTAGGCTTTTATTAACACATACAATAGACAAAGGATTCATATCTATACTGCTTATAAAGAATGAATATAAACAACACCTATAATCATACAAAAAAATGAAAACAATCCAATAGAATATGAACTAGAGACATGAACAAGACACCTTAAAAGTATACCAATTCTTGACCATGGCAGTGATTATATGCTTTTTGATAATTCATTGAGTTATACATTTATGGCATGTGGTTTCCACTTTTATAAATGTGACAAAAATTTACATACCCAAATGAGTCAAGACATGAGTTAACTTCCTTGGAGTCTGAAATAATGACTTAGTTTTAATACTTAGTTATCTCTACAATGGTCTTCACAAAGCAAGTCATTTTTCTTGGAAAAGATAGACATATTTCACTTTTTCCCTACAGAGTAGTACTAGCAGAGCATTTTTGAATAAGAATTGCTTGATTATATAAAGCCCAAGCTCTCCATATCATGGAACAGTCATTAATAAGTCATTGAATCTGCGCATACAGTAGCATTTAATACAGATGGAGGGCTTGCTGTTGTGTTTTGCATAAGATGAATAAACAAAGAATCAAAGAACAAGAAGCATTAATATTTTAAGTATGATATTTAATTTGAAAAACAGGACAGGGAGATATTAGCATTGAATGCAAATAAGGAAAAAATGTCTGGATGAGAAATGGAGAAGAGACATCATTTAAAATGTGGGCTAGGTAAGAATACAAATACAAAGAATTTTTGTCTTGCTTGACAAACAGCCACACTAACTCTGTAAATGGTGACATAATCTTCCATGCGCCAATTTTCCAGTAAGCAGAGCCAATGAAATAGAAGTTTCCCAGATTCAATCTATATTCTATTTGCCTCATTTCTTTCACCAACTCCTTTAGATTCAACACAAATATGAGCCCAAGGATAGCTCCATCTTAGCAAAACTGCATAAAAAATGATTGTTCTTGTTGTGCCTGTGGCAATGTCAGGGATCACACATGGGTTTAGAAACATGGTCCGTTTTGCACTGTGACAGGTGAGCAGTAGTAAGTGCAAGAAAATTATTACCTCAAGGAGCATATTTTTCTATTTCTGTTAATTTTGAATTAGAAACAGCCATGAACTTTCTACCGTACGAGGAGAGGGGAGATTATCCATGATCAGAGAGAAAGGTAATGGGAATTAAGAGCAAAGGAGCTTTCAGAAACCAAGGAGAGCCCTTCACTAAAGAGGGGCTGCAGTGACTCCTGTACAGTGACCTGTGAAAATTGGTGTTTAATAAAAAATAAATAAAAGACCTCTAATCCAGAAAGAAAAATCGTTCCTCCTCTCCCCTGTAAAAAAACAAAACCAAAACCTGCCACCAAACAAAAATCTTCCAAACATGAGAAGTGTGCCTGGTGAGAGATTTAAAAATGTCCTTCATTCCAAGGAAGTAAGCAGGTAGGATTAAATTTCACAAATGGGCCTTGCTTCAGGGCATGGGGAGGGTGGAATAAATAGTTCTGACTGGAAGTGTATATAGTGTGTGTGGCACAGTCTAGGAAACATCCACTATTAAAATCATTTCCTCGAATATATTTTTAACGTATTTGAAATATATATGGAAACATCAGGAGGGATCTTTAAAGCCTTTAGCAGGAGAGAGAATGCAAAGCTGAGGTCCTTGGGTCTGAAGAGTGTTACATAAAATGGTTTCAGAGTGTGCCCATTAGCTAGGTGTCATGTTCTGGACTTCAATGGGACAGACAGCAGTGTTTAATGCTTCCTGTTCCATAAAAAAAAAAAAAAAAAAAAAAATCCTTGCCTCTTACAGTGATTTTCATGCACAATAACTTCAACTCCAAATGGAGCTCATCTGTTTGCTCATGGAGCAAGGTGGGGGAGCAGCACAGGTCAGGGCAGAACAGCTGCCATTAAAACAAAGCGGTTCGATTAGGTTTTCATAGTTAGCAGGTGATGAATGGAGGGCAAAAAAAAGCTGCTCCTCATGTAATAGGGTGATAATAGGAGCCTCATTTGGACTGCTACACTCCACTTTGGCCGGTGTCAGCTTTTCCATTACACATGCCACTTTTCAGGAAGGTGATAATTCAATTCAGGAGTAAGGAAAAAAAGAAATGAAGGTAAATTAACTGTGGGCTGAGGCTTGGCAAATAGGGTCCCTACTTGGGTTTGCAGAGCTCAAGGAAATATGAAAGAAGGTCGCTTTTAACCCTAGGCCAGGGAAATGACTGGCATTTTTCTTTGTAGTGTAGTTGACTGCAGGGTCCTGTGACTGCTGAGCTTCCCCTGCTTGAAAGCAATGAGCCTCTATTCCAATCCTAGAGCACGGAGGATGGTCCTGATAAAAACATGATGCCAAAGGGCCTGGCTCTCTAAGTAAAATGGTCTCCTCTTGTTATATCAGTGCAAGGAGTAGAAAGCTCTTTCAAATTTCTCTCACTGGCTCACTCATCCTTTTCTCTTACCCTTCTGGTAAGAGTTAATACTCACTGTCCTGATTACTCTACATTACCGCAACCGTGTACTTGTTCCCTGGTCCCCTAACAGTCCACTAGGACAGCTGCAGGAAGATGTCAGCAATGGCCTCTCAACAGCTCAATTCTAGTGCCTTGATAGTAAGTCCTCAGAAAATATTTGCTGCAATTCAAAAGATGCTTTTTGCAATTCCTAACTTTCCTGGGCTTTCTACTTTTTTCTCCTCCCAATTCTTCCATATTAAGCCTTCTTAGCATTCTCTAGGGACCCTGTTCCCTTTGTCTACTCCTTGAGTGTTGAAGGTCTTCAGCTTCTGGTAGCTCTGAAGGTCACCCAAATGTTCTCTTTATATCTTCTCTTTCAAACTCAGAACTGCAGTTTGTAGGACTGGAGATCCTCACACCTTTCTCTCCAGCCCAGACCTCAGTTCCGTGTTGAGCTCTTGGCCACACAGCCAACAGCTTTTCTTGAATGGCACATTGGAACACCAAGCTCTTTCAAAAACTTGACTCATTAACTTACCCCTCACTCTACCCTAACATGGGTTTATTATTTTTGTGCTACTTATTTCAGTTGCCTAAGTCATAAAACTGGGCTCCCTTCCGAAATTTCAACATTTCGTTATTGTTTCATTTCTTTGCTCTCAGTTTATTGGTTGAAATATTTAATGCAAATCTCAGAGACCCTATCATATAACCTTGAGTCACAATATCATTATCATACCAACAAAATTAATAACAAACAAACTTTATATTATTTAGAAACCATACCATGTTCAATTATCTCCCAATGACTCAAAAATATCTTCAGTTTTTTAAAAAAATTCAGGACCCAAACAGAATCCACATAAATTGAATTTGATTGACATGTCTATTATATATATTTTTAATCTGTATTAGTTATCTCTTACCCCTTATTTTCATGCTCTATGTTTGTTGAAGAAATTGGGTTCTCAGAGGTTTTTAACATAAAGTCACTAATTTTATGTGATGTAGTTTATATTAATAAATTTCTTCTAATATATTTTAAGGTTGTTTTTTTTTTTCAGAATTTTTTGAGGTATGCTGTGGCTATAGTAAAATCTACAAATCTTTAAAACGCATCTTCACTAACTTTTACATATGTATGCATATTGGCACCATCCAGATAAATATTTACAACATTTTTATCCCCAGTGAAGTACCCTTGTGCCCCCTCCCAGTCATCAGCTATCCCCTAGACGCAGGGTCCCCCAGCACCTGGGCTGCGGACCAGTAACCGTCTGTGGCCTGTTAGGAACTGGGTCACCCAGCAGGAGGTGAGTGGTAGGCAAATGAGGAGAGCTTCACCTGTATTTGCAGCTGCTCTCCAGCACTAGCATCACCACCTCAGCTCCACCTCAGATCATCAGGCATTAGATTCTCATGGGAGTACCGGCCCTTGGTGCCCAAAATGTTGGGGACCACTGTGGAGTAAACACTATTCTAACTGCCATCAGCATAGACTGTTTTTGCCTATTTTCATTTTTCATGTTAATGAAATTATACATTATTAACTCTTCTTATTTTTCTCCTTTCATTCAATTTAATGTTTTTGAGTTTTTTCCATGTTTTCGAGTGTATTTGTAGTTTGTTCTTTTTTATTGCTATGTAGTTTTCTATCATATAAACACACAATTCATTTACCCATTTTCCTGTTGATGACATTTAGATAGTTTCTAATTTTGGCTATTGTGAATGGACTGTTAAAAACACATATGATCTTTTTGAAGACATATATTAATATACTGTGGATATATACTTAGCGGTAGGATTGCTGGGTCATAGGGAAGGCATAATTTTGTTAAAGAGTGTTAGTTTTCTAATGCGGTTACCATTTGATATGTTTACCAACAAAATATGAACATTTCAGTCATTCCACAACCTCACCAACGCTTAATATTATGGCCATTCCAAAGAATAGTGCTTGATAGATATACAGTGCTAGCATTTACTTTTAATTCCAAAGGCTCTGAAAAAAAAGTAAGAATAACTCAACAACTTTCACAAGTGTTGAGACTTTAGTAGAAACACATTTCTTCAAGTGATATCTTCTATCAGTAAAAATTCAATTAAGGTTGTTTGAGTTGAAAAATTAGAAACAGAAAGAAAAAGACTCAGACCTCACGTAATTATTCCCTCCGTCAAAATTATTTGACTGAAGTGGCAATGTATGCAGATTCAATATCAAGAGCCTAATGTCAGCCTGGGCAGTTGTAGATAATATCATATGGAGTAGCAGGTATACTTCTAGGAAAATCTCAGGTCTTGGCTTCTGATTAAGGTTGATGTATCCATCTTTTGCCTTAAAGCATTTACCTAACTTGACAAGATGTGAAAAATTGCACAACCATTTTTATAAGAGGATTTATGTAATCAGTGAGTATTTTGCAATTTATGCAGCTATACAATATATAAAACAAGTTAAAGGCAAATGAAAACAGTTCCATGCTCTTAATCCCAGAAATGATTACCAATGGGATGGACTATAGGGAGGGGTGAGTTGGAAAGAGAAGTAATAGCAGTTAAGTACCTCCAGTGTGCCAGGCATTATTAATGCCAGTCCTTTAATGTAAATATAGTTCTGAGTCTAATTAAGTCCTCAGTAAAATAATTCAAAGTGGGTTTTATTATTCCATTTTAATGAAAAGGAAACTGAGGCTCAAAGGCATTTAGAGTTTCATTGTAAATGTCTGAATCAGGATACACCCAGGTATGTGGTAATGCCATGGAGTTTTATCTTATAAGGGAGATGGAGAATATACTCAATTTAGAGGTAATGCAAAAATCATGGATAAATTATTCAAAGTAGAGCAAAATAGCTTGGTGTATATAACCCTAAACAATAATACTTATACATACTAAAGCTTGAGAATCATTATGTTAGACTACAAAAAAGAACAAAGGATACCAGATGCAAATTGGGGGCTCTCTGCCCCTTTGCATTTTCAGGTAGTTATAAAGTTTCTAATGGCAAACAGTCTTAAGCATTTCTGCCTGTGTGCATGGCTTACTCATTTGGTTCAAGTAATAATTCTCTATAATCATAAACCACATTATATATCTTTATTCTGAGAATTTTACAAAAATGAAATCACTCACAGCTGCAGGAAAAAAGTTTATCATCCAAAATCAACCACAAAGTAAAATGTATATGCAACACGATTTCTTTGTATTCCTACCGTATTAAGAATAAAACTGAGGTTCAGAGAGATTTATGTGTCCAAAGCTCTAGTACCTGCTGGACAAGAAGTGAAACCAGTTTATCTACTGTAAGCACGAAGATGAAGTCTCTTTCTGCAAATCAGCTGGCCAATGGTTTAGCCACAGTAGACCTGGAATCAACCTGGAATTTGATATAATTAGAATGTCTTGTTAAAAATTTTTGTGGGGGAGCCTACCCATAAAATTATTCTGCACGTTGGGAAAATACGTGACTCACTAGAGAATAAAGATTAATGATTCTATTATTCACAGACGAGAAGCTTTGAGAAAGCTCTGATTCCACTATGATACTCATAACGGATGGTGCTCTCCAAGGAGCAGGACATGCTCACTGGGTTATACTGGGGTTGTGGATGACATATTTGCTCTAACTACATTCCTTTCTCTAACTTTCAAGAGAGTACATCAGAACGCAAGATAGTCAAAAATAATATCACCTAGGGAAACTTGAAAGTTCTCAATCTTTTATTAAGAAGTGAGTCCTCCACAAATGGCTATCTTTCAATTGCTATTTGAGATTTTTCTGTGACACATTCACAACTTCTGTGACAATAATATTTCTATATGGACTTTAAACAGGCAAACATGAATCCAAAGGATAAGCTAAAGAAAAGAAAATAGAGTTGGACTTCTTAGGTTTAAATACCAGCTCCGTTTTGAATTACCTATTAGACCTTGGACAATTCAATCTTTCTAAGTCATAGTTTTCTCATCTTGTAAAATGAGGATTACAGTTGTGTCTACTTCATAAAGCTGTGGTGAATACTAAATAAGATAATATACATAACACACTTAGAGCACTTAACACATAGTGTTAAATGTAATGAGTAGGAAAATGGAAGATGGGCAAAAACAGTTAGGGAAGTAAGTAGTAAAGATGAATATAAACCGCCGATGTATATCATTAAGAAACAGCAAATTTCAGCATTAAAGAGGAAGCCTGTGCATTGAAAAAGCCCTTGAAATAGTTTTTAGTATCCTGTTGCACAAAAGGGTGGTTAGAATAATTTTGATGAGAAGAAAACAAATGTCAGACATCTTCATAGTGTTTCACAGGATACTAGGGTCAGAAGAGATTCTTCCATGAGTGTGGGAGATGCCCACACCTTTGCTTTGTATTATATCAGGAGAGGCAGCATAACCAATTCTCCAAGAGAATGGGTGCTGAAACTGAGAAATAGGGTATGAATCTTAGTTCTACCATTTACCTGCTGTGTAAACTTGGGTAAGTCACTGAACTATCTCTGTTTTTAGTTTCCTCATCTGTAAAATGGGGATTAATAACTGTAACTATCCCATAAGGTAGCTGAGAGGATTATGCACAAATACACAGAAAGTACTCAGAATAATGCCTAATTTACAATAAGTTCTCAATATCTGTTGTCCATGATCATCACAGTCAGGAATAGGAAAGAAAAGAAAGCAAAGTGATTTAATTCCCTTGTGTGAATCAGAAATAATATTGATATTATTCTAAGGGAAATAAAAAAAGGTAGAATAATGGTGCTACAAATGCATTCATTCTTTTAATATCCCAAGCAATATAAAAACTTCCCATGGAAGGAAAAATACAAATTCATCTATTCCAACAGAGGAATCACATCAAATAAAGAGTCTCCATGTCTTTAAATGAATTTTAGAACTGATCACTGGTTCTATGCAAACAGCCCAGATGGTTGAAGATTCAGAATATAAATTCTAAGTTGGTTGCAATTCACCTATATCACTATTGTGCTAAGATAAATAAAACTAAATATCCTGAATGCCTTTCTTTCCCTACCTATATGCTTCATTAGAATGGTTAATGTAGAAATTGGTGACTAGCAAAATCAAAATATCTTAAGTAACTGATGCTAGGGTTTGATGTCACAGCATGTTTTTAGCATTTTTGATTTGAAATATACTAAAAATATAATCTTAATATGGTATAAAAATAATCTCAAGGGCAAAATGATGTAGTGAGTTGGGAAGCACTACATCAAAAATTGAGGGTTTAAGTCTCATAACATTTATTTTTGTGCAAGTTTAAGTTGTTTCGTAATGTATAAGGCTGCAAGTTTATAGCCATTCTTCTTTTGAACCTCCTTAAGCATGAGTTTTCTCATCAGTAAAGCCTCACATAAAACATTATGCCTATCATATAGGGCTGTTGTAAGAATTGAAGTGAACAATGTATATAAACTTTAAAATGTTAACATCTTATAAAATATTTATTAGAAATTATATGGGTTTCTCATTCCATAAGAATACTCCAAAAGAATAAGAAATAAGTTGCATAATAGTATCAAAATATTTCTGACCATACCACTGTGCAGCAGGGGAAAAACAACCAAATCAAGGACCTGCTTGATGCATGGTCAACTCCTTTAGAAGTGCAGGAAGCGTTATTTAGTATTGATGAAAGGCTGCCAATTTATACACATGCTTCCATTTAACCAGTATGATATCCTGCTTAAAAATCACTCTTTACCACCGGAGGAATTTCCTAATTCACTTACCAGGCTGCATTCATCGAGACAAAGAATGTCGAGACTCTCTAACAGTGAACCGCAAAATAGGGAAGAAGGAATGCCACTAACTTTGTAACTTACAAAGAGTGATTGCCAGACAGCATTGTTAAAGGGATCAATGGTATTGAAAGAATGAGTTGTAGTGAGCAGAGTATCGACCATTGAAAAGAGTGATGAACAATTACAGTCCCAGTTCAATATCAGTGTTATAAAGGTCACTGCTGAAAAATATCTCAGTTCCCCTTTTTAAAAGTATTTTCATGCTTGATTTGCTTGATTACAGTTCTTTTTCCTCTCCATTCTTTTATTTTCCCAAATGGTTCTTTCAAAATCTTAATGACAGTGAATAGCACCATCCAGCAGACAGTAAACATATCACTTACATTATTAACATTTTGTGATTTTTTTTACAACCTGTAAAGAATACTATATAGAATGAGAATTTGGGAAAACAAGAATGCTGTGCAAGACTGCCGTTGGCACATTACTTAAAATGCAAACACTGCAGTTGTATATCATTAAGACTACAAATAGAAAATCCCCCACAGTCAAAGAATGAAGAAAGTTATGGTTCTCTAGGTGGTGTTCATTTTCCCACTGTCATATGTACTGAGTAATGAACATGTGTTATACTTACAAATCTGTCTAATAATTGGGAATACAACCCATGTGCAATCTCATATTATGAATTACTGTTACTTAGAAAACCATCACCTTCTATGCTTTTGTGAGTTTTTCTTTTGAAATGGAAAATTTTATTTTAAGTAATGTTTTGAATTTAACTTCCTAAAAGGAGGAAAAAGAGGCGAAAAATTTTTTTTACTTCCTACAATGTTAATTATGTATTATGTGCACATTTTTCACCAGTTTTTCATGTCTAGAGAAGTAAGATCATCTCTGATTAAACTCCCGATTCATCTCTGCATGGCCCATAGCATCCAGCATACCCATAAAAAGGTCAGTACAAATACACATGTCTTAATAAGGTGGATGTTTGGGGGAGAGATGAGATGAATCCAAGAAAAAAAAATCTGTCTATCATTCATGGCATGTAAACTACTAGCTCCAACACTTACCTGTGCCTCAGAATTGACACAGAGTTGTCAAAAATAGATTCTCAGGCCCCACTCAAAACTCAGTGAATTAGAATTTCTCAGTGTGGGATATTTTTTGAATATTTTGCAGCCAATGAGGTCTCATCTGTGGAGTGATATTTAGCAATCTTTGAGAGCAAAGAAGCCCTCATATTTAGACCAGACATAGCCAATTCATTTCACGTCACAAGCCATCTCTGGTAGTGACCACTGAGGGCCTAGCTACTCAAATTTGGTCCATAGATCAGCACTATCACCTATTAGCTTGCTAGAAAAGCGGAATTCCAGGCTCTATAGCAGACCTACTGAATCGAAATCTGCATTTCAACATGATCCCCAGTTATTCACATGCACATTAAAATTGAGAAGAACTGGTCTAGTACAATGTTATCAAAGTGTGACGTGTAGACAGATACCATCAGCATCATCTGTCAGGTTGTTAGAAATGCAGAATCTTATGTGCCATCTCAGACCCACTGAATAAGAATCTATGGTGAGGGATCAAAGAATGAGTGTTTCAACAAGGTTTCTAGGTGATGTTTTGGTATGCTAAAGTTTGAGAACCAGTGATCTAAAGCAGCGGTCCCCAACCTTTTTAGCACCAGAGACCAATGCTCCTATGAAAATCAAATTCCTGATGATCTGAGGTGAAGATGTGGTGGTGATGCTAACTCTGGGAAGCGGCTGCAAACATAGATGAAGCTTTTCTCACTTGTCCGCTGCTCACCTCCTGCTGCGCGGCCTGGTTCTTTACAGGCTGCTGACAATACTGGTCTGCAGCCTGGAGGTTGGGGACTAAAGCACTGTGCTAAAAAGAGTTGTAAGGATACACGTGAGCTTGCTGCAAGAAGATGTATTGATCAGTTAATATCTACCCAGGTTCAAAAGGGGAAAAGTGATGAGTTTCATCCCACATATTTATTATCTCTGCTCTAGATAGAAAATCTGACTCATGGATATGAAGCTTTAAGACCAAATACGTAGGATTTTGAAGAAATCGAATTGATACGAGAATGAGAAGTAAACAAATAAGCAAGCAAAAAAGGTAGGGGGTGGCAGAAAAAATGAGAAAAAGATTAAACCCCAAGTCGATAAAACAATTGATAACTGTTAAAGCTGGATGATAGGTAACAGGAATTTATTACACTATTCATTTTTCTCTTGAGTTATGTGAAATTCTTTACAATGATAAGTTTTAAAATAAATCTACCTAGAGGTACATTATTGGCTACATAGTTAGAAAACATTAAAAGATGGATAATATCCATTGTTGATGAAAGTACGGGAAAAGAAAATTCTCATACAGTGTTAATGGAATTATGAGCTTTTGGAAGGCAATATGACAGTAGTTATTAGAATGTTTAAAAGTATTGATATAGTAGTTCTATTTCTAGGAAACTTATCCACAGAAGAAGTCACCCATTTGTGTATGGATACAGTACAAAGATGTATACTGTGGCTTTATTTATAAGAAAAACAATTTGGAGAGAGTCTATGTACCTACTAAGGTTGAATGGTTTAATAAATATCAGATGCTCATAGTGTGGTCTATTGTACAATTATTATTTATACAATTTATTATCGTACACTTTATTAGTTCTAAATGACATATCTAAATATTGATCTGGAAGGTTGTCAATGACATATTGTTAAGAAGAATACAATATCGATATACTCTTTTAAGGGGAAGGGAAAAATAATCTTAATGCTTATATGTTTTTCTGCATCTATTGAGGTAATCATATAATTTTCATCCTTGGTTTGGTTGATGTGATGAATTACATTAATGGTTTTGAGGATGTTGAATGGTCCTTTCATGTCTGGTATAAATACCACTTGATCATAGTATATAATCCTTTTAATGTACTGTTGAATTCAGTTTGCTAGTATTTTGTTGAGAATTTTGGTACCTGTGTTCATCAGGGATATTGGCCTATAATTCTCATTCTTTGTAGTGTCTTTGGTTTTAGTATCAGAGTAATGCTGGCCTCATAAAGTGAGTTTGAAAGTGTTCCTTCCTCTTCAATTTTCTGGACTAGTTAGAGAAGGATTAGTACTAATTCTTCTTTAAATGTCTGGGAGAATTCACCTGTGAAACTGTCTGGTCCTGGGCTTTTGTTTGTTGGGAGTTTTTTGCCTATATGTGTGCTCTCTTTTTGTATGTACACAGCAAGCAACTGGAAGTCCATTACTAAACAGTTAATAGTTCTACTTTGGGGAAGAAGTATGTCTACTTTTGGGAGGATGTCTATCATTTTTAACTTTGTACAATTTTGTACTATTTTCGACTTTCATATATTGGTATATTTGACACAGTTTCAGCCAATGAGCTATAAATGAGTGTCACTTGGAAAGCTCTCCTAAGTTCTAAGAAAACTTGTTTATAGGGTAAGAATCAGGTGGCCCCTGCCTTTTGCTGTTTGCTCTTTCCCCCTCTTCCAATTCAGAACCTGCGTGATGAATTTCTAAGGAAGAAGCTGTTTTGCACGCATTGGGCCAATGGATTCATGATTAGAAATGGTGCAATGGAAAGCCAGAAGGAGCTTCGGTTTCCAGTGGAAGTGTGGACTCATTGCATCAACTATGAGTGGTTCTCTTTTAAACTTATTATATAAATAACTTAAAGTCACTAATTTGCTTACGTTAATATTTTCAGGTTTCTGTCACTCACAGCCAAACAATTAATGACCAAAGCATTAATTGGTCCTACCACATGTATCTGGACATCTGGACATATATATATATTAGTATGTATATCCTACCACATGTATCTATCTATCTATCTATCTATCTATCTATCTATCTATCTATCTATCTATCTATCTATCTATCCAATCAGTTCTCACGTAAACAGGCACCTCGTACATCTGGCCTACCATGAATGCCAAGCCTTAGCACAGTGCCTGTCATGTCTTTTAATAAAGGAGTAAATGAATCTATAAAAGAGCAATATACATGGTCATACTTCTAGATTGTGGGATTATGGATAATTTTAATTTCTTTTTGTGTATTTGCCTATATTCTCTGAATATTTAAAATCAAAACAAAAAATAATGCTATTTTTAAAAATTATTAAAATTATATAGGGAAGCTGTGTGTTATAGCTCAAGGATAAAGTGGAACTGTGTTATTACACAGATTTTGACATATTGCAAATCAAACCTTTTCCTCTCCTTCATTCCTCCACAAACTACTTAAAAAATAGAATAAAATCCTGGTAAAACTCAATATACAAGATGAGTATTAGTCTGATTACCCATCACGATGATAAAGGAGGTTTACTCTACAATTATATTACATATTTATAAAGAAAAATTTGAAAGTGGTTTCTCTTACATTGATGGATGTTTCAACAGTAACTATAAAAATAATAAAAAATTAAGTATCTTTGTTTTGCTGCTGCTAAGAATGCATGTATGATGTACAGTATTTCAATTCAGGGGACACATTTATCATACCTCATTGAAAAACTGCACACCAATCAACTGAAACCCCTTTGGTTGGCACAACTTCTGTAACATTTTTGAGAGTCGTGGCATTAACACTATTTTACCAATGGTCTCAAACTGAGCAGTATGGCAATATCTGGAGACATTTTGAGTTGTCACCACTGAGGGGGTACTACCAACATCCAGTGGGCAGGGGCTAGCAATGCACAGGGCAGCCTCCATGACGAAGAATTATTTGGTCCAAAATGTTAATAGTACTGAGGTTGAGAAATACCTGGTTTATACTATTTTTCTCTCTGTCTTGTAATTTAGGCTGTATCTATCCCTATAAGTAATTTGACTATTTTGACTTCTGAATTTTTACTGGGTTATTAGATTGCTAACTAGCTAAATTGAATTTCAACATTTAAACTGTTACTTTTTCTAGTAACAGAATTTTAACAGTAGACATGTGTCCACTTTATCTTAGAGATTCCTTCATGCAACAATTTTTTACTGAGCATCTAGTAAGTAACAGACATTGCCCCAGGCATTGAGTGCATGGAAATGAATGAACAGACATGGTCCTTGCGCTCAGGTACTTATGCTGTAGTGAAATAGAAAATGTCCCTCAACTTTGCGACACAGGAGGCTCAGATAGATAATGGCATGTTGGGGGCAGTGTAAAGAACTCTTAATTTGAACTCAAGGCTGGAGTTCAAAATCCAAGTAACCATTTTCTTTTTTCTTTTCTTTAAACAAACAGCGCAGTATTGCTTCTTGGTCTTTGCACTGTTTGTTCTTCTGCTGGAAATACCCTTATTCGAATCTCTTCTCTTTTGGATCTTTTCTACCATTCAGGTCTCTGCTCAAATGTGACCTCCTCAGGGTGGACATTCCTGATCTCCCTAGCTACTGTTTCCTCTAAGCTTTCCCTATACTCTTGTTCTATTTCATATTGCTTATCTAAAATTATTTTGTTTACTTGTTTAGTGTTTGTCTTCAAAATAATAACTTTTTATGACTTTTAGAAAAAAGTCCCATAATCCTTTAAGGCCTTGGGTGATATGACCTCTGAGTACGTCGGTGGTCTTACTTGAAGCCCTCCTTCTTTCCTTTTTTCTCTTTTCCAGCCACACTGGTCTCATTCTGCTCCTTTATCAGAGTGTGCAGTCTCTGAGCCTTTAGACTCTCTTCTCTCTGCCTAAAACTCTTTCTTGCCATGTCCTGGCTAATAACTATCCATCATTCACCACTTATCTTTAAATATGACTTCTTCCACTATCCACTAAGATTGTTCTCCATGTTTCTCTTTAACATTCCATATTAACTTTTAATTACTGGTTTTCTTTGCCTACCTTTTCTTTTGGCTGTAAGCCCTGTGAAGGCAAGGCCCTTGTCTTCTGGCTTACTGGTGTCATCCTAGTGCCTGCCATATTTCCTTCCTTATGGTCTCTGTTACACAAATATATATTGATTAACTTACTCCATCCTGCAGACCTAAAACTTAAAATTTAATAAAACCTATATAACACTTTTGTCTGCTTTCTCAAGAACTACTAACTTTATGTGTTTATCTCTTCTGTGCTTCTGCAAATAGCATAAGGACTAAATATTAATTTTGCAATGATAATAACAAAAAATGCAAACATGGTCCTTTGCTAGTAGAATCATTTCTAGAGACTATAACTAAAAGAGAAAAAAAGAGAGAGTATGCACAAACAGTCATAATCTCATTAAATTGAAGTAGAAACACACAATCAAACTTTTGACTAAGTCCAGTGACACAAACACACAAAAACCCACTTCTCCACCTCCTTCATACACAGAATTATATGTGAATGAAATGCAAACACCAACTCCTCACTACTTTTGTGAGGTCCTGATGATATGATTTATAGGTGATGTAACTATATATTTCCCCAAAGTCCTCCCAGTGGAAAATAGCCCTTCCCACAGCAATCCAGGTAAATTGCTGGAGTAGCCAAAACAGGCTGTGTCTTGTGATT
>NW_011888822.1:8292927-8308246 GCF_000151845.1 Pteropus vampyrus | reverse complement strand
ACTTTGCGACACAGGAGGCTCAGATAGATAATGGCATGTTGGGGGCAGTGTAAAGAACTCTTAATTTGAACTCAAGGCTGGAGTTCAAAATCCAAGTAACCATTTTCTTTTTTCTTTTCTTTAAACAAACAGCGCAGTATTGCTTCTTGGTCTTTGCACTGTTTGTTCTTCTGCTGGAAATACCCTTATTCGAATCTCTTCTCTTTTGGATCTTTTCTACCATTCAGGTCTCTGCTCAAATGTGACCTCCTCAGGGTGGACATTCCTGATCTCCCTAGCTACTGTTTCCTCTAAGCTTTCCCTATACTCTTGTTCTATTTCATATTGCTTATCTAAAATTATTTTGTTTACTTGTTTAGTGTTTGTCTTCAAAATAATAACTTTTTATGACTTTTAGAAAAAAGTCCCATAATCCTTTAAGGCCTTGGGTGATATGACCTCTGAGTACGTCGGTGGTCTTACTTGAAGCCCTCCTTCTTTCCTTTTTTCTCTTTTCCAGCCACACTGGTCTCATTCTGCTCCTTTATCAGAGTGTGCAGTCTCTGAGCCTTTAGACTCTCTTCTCTCTGCCTAAAACTCTTTCTTGCCATGTCCTGGCTAATAACTATCCATCATTCACCACTTATCTTTAAATATGACTTCTTCCACTATCCACTAAGATTGTTCTCCATGTTTCTCTTTAACATTCCATATTAACTTTTAATTACTGGTTTTCTTTGCCTACCTTTTCTTTTGGCTGTAAGCCCTGTGAAGGCAAGGCCCTTGTCTTCTGGCTTACTGGTGTCATCCTAGTGCCTGCCATATTTCCTTCCTTATGGTCTCTGTTACACAAATATATATTGATTAACTTACTCCATCCTGCAGACCTAAAACTTAAAATTTAATAAAACCTATATAACACTTTTGTCTGCTTTCTCAAGAACTACTAACTTTATGTGTTTATCTCTTCTGTGCTTCTGCAAATAGCATAAGGACTAAATATTAATTTTGCAATGATAATAACAAAAAATGCAAACATGGTCCTTTGCTAGTAGAATCATTTCTAGAGACTATAACTAAAAGAGAAAAAAAGAGAGAGTATGCACAAACAGTCATAATCTCATTAAATTGAAGTAGAAACACACAATCAAACTTTTGACTAAGTCCAGTGACACAAACACACAAAAACCCACTTCTCCACCTCCTTCATACACAGAATTATATGTGAATGAAATGCAAACACCAACTCCTCACTACTTTTGTGAGGTCCTGATGATATGATTTATAGGTGATGTAACTATATATTTCCCCAAAGTCCTCCCAGTGGAAAATAGCCCTTCCCACAGCAATCCAGGTAAATTGCTGGAGTAGCCAAAACAGGCTGTGTCTTGTGATTCCTGAGGATATTAGCCGCATGTAGAATGAATTCTGCAAACCACACTGTGAAGCTCACATTGATCTGCCAGCATTTGAATTTGCAAACAGAAATGAACTTTGGCTTTTTCTTAAATGTATTGGCATCCCAGACTGTTTCGCTCTTCTATTAATTTACTCGTTTTATTCTAAACACTAGAAAGAAAAATGTTGAAGAAAGTTTGGAGAATTTTCTCTTTCTATTCCCTCATTTAATAAAACTTTAATCATATTTTTTATAAATCTATTGCACTTCTTCATGAAAACCATCATACTGTATAGCACAGAGTAAAATTTAACATTTAGCATATGGATTTATGAAATATATAGTCTGAATTTGGAATTGAAAATTTATCTATGTACCTAACTGAATGAACCATTTTGAAGCCATTCCAAGTGTAAAATAGAGAAGATAACATTTCAAGGCCAGCCAACTCCCACAGCTCTCAATAAGACTTACAGTGATTCTTATTTCTTTGGCTCATCAATATTTCTGCACCTCTGCCTTGAGGATATATCTGAGAAACTGGTCAGAGCATCACACCCAAAGCCAAATGGATTTCATGGACGGATTGGTCTGGCTTTGGGATATTTACAAACTAGAATAAAATGTTGATCTAGGAGAATCCTTAGAGATTACATTTTACATGCTTATGTTACAGTGAAACTGAGTCCCAGAGATAAAAGGAAATTTAAACAAGCCACACAGACATGTGCATTATACTGTCATCACTTAGCTTAGCCCACCAGCATCTCTTCTCTGGATTTCTCTAATAGCTTTCTAACTGATTTCCCTGCTTCCACTTTTATCTCTTCCAGTCTGTTTCTCTACAGTAGCAAGAGTGGTTTTAAATTATAACTTATATCACTCTAGTCCCTTGCAATAGTGGCTCAAAGAAAACAATCCAATATCTTGATAACACTAAAAAGTCTTGTACAGTTTGGCCTCTTTCTTTAATCACATGTCATATTACTTTCTCTCCCCCACTCACTATGCTTCAGCTATACTGTTAAGTTCTTCAAATATATGCAGATCTTACCTATCCCTTTGCACTTGCTCCCCACTCTGTTTTGAATGCTCCTCTTTCTCTTCTGTGCATGGTCAAATTCTTTTTAATCTATATCACAGATATAGGTAGCTTAAGTATCTAATTATATTAATTACCTTTTTTAGAGTCCTTGCTATAGAAAAATGAGGTTATCCCCATTAGTATGATTTCTGTTTCTCTTTTTTCTTACATTACACCATGTCACATATTGTAATTATTTTTTGCAACATATTTTTACTCTCTTCCCCCAGTTGAAATATAACCTCTCTGTCTAGCACAGAGTAAGGGACAGAACAGCCACTTAATTCATCCTTGTAGAATAAAAAGATAAATGTCTTGAATTCAAAGCTCCAACCTCCCCATCCATTGCAGGTCTAACTATATGAAGATGAAGATATTGAAAGAAATGCAATTTTAATATTTTAGCAGTTTCAGCCACTACCAAATCATTGCTTAGCCTGACATAAAGGTTAGTTCTGTTTTGGAAAACATTCAGCAGGTTCTTAAAGTGTATAAAAACAGAAGCTACCAAAATATTTTATTGAGAGTCTTAGTTTCAAAGTCTGAGAGGATCCTGAAGATCTTATCTGAATCTCTGAGTTCATCAATGAAAAAACTACAGTTCGGACAGATGAATTACCACAAGTGTCACAAAAACTGCTATTGTCATAACCTAACACCTAGTCTGTTTTTTTTTTTAAATCCAGTTTCTCACAAAATAGATTAAAAGTACTATTTTCCCCAATTTGCAATGAATTCTTATATGGCATTCATTGTATTCCTATATACAGACTAGCCATATAATTACTCATCATCAATTGTTTGTGCCTTCATAACATGCCAGGTTCTGTGTTACATGTCCTATGGGTTTTGTCTTATTTTGTCCTTATAACTCCTCATGCTTTAGGTAACTTTATTATAGTCACTGAATAAATGAGGAAATTGAGGTTTATAAGCATAGCAATTCCCCGGGATAGGAAATGGCCAAGCAGGAAAACAACCTGAGGGCAGTTTGGTGCCAAAGCAGACGGTTTTAATTCTCCTCCTCCCTGCTTCCTCGAATGGGTGCTTTAGCGTCTCATAGCAGCCATTTGGTCTTTCAAAGTATTGTGCTTTACTACAAAAAAGCAGCTTTTCACCTGGTGAAAATAAGACTTCTTTATGTAAAGTGATTTTTATCTTTGGCAGAAAGCAATTGGGATACAAAGTCATATTTCACTCCGTTCAGAATTTGGATAGTCCTATACATCTCCATAAGTCAGTAGAATTGAAGAAAGAGAATTTTCCCCTGAGCATCTATTTATAGTTGTACAGTGCAAATCACTATGTACTTGAAAATCACTTAACTGCAATTCAATCATTTGAATAAAACCCTCTGGTTGGCATCGCATCCCCACTCCTGAAGTGAAGAAGCTATTCTATACATTTAAAAAGCACATGTGTATATGTGTATACATGTGTATATGTATATGGAAACACACATATGTAAGTATGGGAATAAAATCTAATAGGGAAAGTGACAGACAGATACAGGTAGCTGTTACCTAAATGCTTTTTTTACTCCCATCTTCTGAACTATTAACTCTTTGGAAAGTGTAAAGTATTTACCAATAAAATCTTGTTTCTGAAAGACATTCGGAATGCTGCTCATCCTCCTTGTTGCAAAGCCTTGGACTTTATATCTCATGTACAAGTTCTTTAAAGAAATACATCACCTTTATCCCCTTTGGGATCTTAAAAGTCAACTGTTTTTCTTACCCAAATTTATTCTTCTTGCAACAATGCCCTGATTCTACCAGGGAAATCATCTTTTTGTTTTATCAGTTATATGGTTTGCATGGTTCAGGCCTGGCCAATGAGAGGTAGACAAGTTAATTTCCTGGACCACATAACTGGTTCAGTACGAGTGTGTGAAAAAGCTAGGCCTAAGAAACTCGATTTCTATGAATCCACCTGGAAGCAGGAGTTCTGTGTTACATTAGAATTTTATGACATGGTAGAAAATAGGCCTGAATAGGCTAGTGGCCATCCTTGCTACCTCACGAAGAACTCTTTCCTGAAATTAAAACTAGTCTAGAAAATAAGCAACACCAAGAGATGAAGAGAGAAAGAGACTAAGAGGGGAGTGGGTAGGTGGAATATGACATTGTTTGATCCCTTGCATCCTGCTATGTCCCAAACCAGCTGCACCCTTACAAATTTCAGTTATTTAACCCAACAAATCCCACCTCCTTCTCCTATTTTGTTTCATTTAAGCAGTTTTCTTTGGATTTCTATCAATTTCAACAAAGGCTCTTGTTAGCATAGACTGATCATCGATGTTTTTAAGAAATCTTCAACAGAAACAATAAATTCAGTTCTCTTTCCATCACTCTGTGAGCTCATTTTTTTAAAAAGCTCATATATGCTACATGGCTCCTATGTGCTTCCCTAATAAACTATAAATCGAGGGTTGATTTTCCTCTACTGTTTAATCCATACCATGTTTTGTAACTGCTGGCGTTAACACCTATCACACTTCCCAGGAAATAATGTTACTTTTGACCTTCCCTCTGGTGCCTTCATCCAAAGGATCTGCCCGAATGATAGAAGCTCCAGGCCAAGGTGAAGGATACTTTTGGTTGAGAGAACCTTTTGGTAGTCCCAGATAACCTGGACCTCTTGAAAAATTCTTTATACCTAAAGGAAGCAAATTCCAAAAGATTGTACTAACGAGAGAATCAATGCTACATAAAAACATCAAGGGACTTGTGAATACATTGAGAATTATCTAATATTTTTTCCACATTTTCTAAGCATAGGCAATGCAAGAGATTTTGGAATGTTTTCTCATACTCTAACTGGACACAAACTTACCAAAGGTGACAAGAATCACCTCAAAGTATTAATACTCATATTTCTGAATTTCTGTGCCTGATGTTTGCTAACTCTTCACTGAGGCCCTTTAACAACCTCAAAGTAATTGTTATATTTATCCTCATTAAAAACAGGAGCTTAGAGAGATTAAGTGAGAAATTGATGGAGCAGAAATTGAAATTCGCTTCTGCCTAAATCTAGAGACTTTAGCAACTTCAATTCTGCATCGCAACAGAAAGGAAGAATACATTTGGATGTGGTTCCCTGCAGCTCGCCTTTCAGTAGTGGGGAAAAGTGGCACAGACTTCCAAGGGTTGGCACGGGGATTATTCACCAGAAGAAAATCTGAGCAACAGGTTCCAGCAGGGCCTTTGGCTTTGCTAAAATTGGTTATTTCTAACAGCACTAGAAATGAGTAGACTGTTGTCTTGAGACTTTTCAAAGTGTGGTCCTAAGATTATCATCATCATCATCTCCTGGAACATTAATAGAAAAGCAGAATCTCAGGCCTCACCCTAGACTTGCTGTATCAGAATGTGCATTTCTATAAGACCTCTAAGTGATGCATACGCACATTCAATTTTGGAATAGACTGGTCTGGAACAAGCTTTCAAATAGTTCTTGGACAGCAGAATTAGCATAAATAGGTGAGCTTGCATTCCACATATGGAAGAAAAGAAGGAAGAGAGTAAGGGAAGGAGAGAGGGAGGGAAGGAGGGAGGCAGGAAAGGAGAGAAGGAAGGAGGGAGGATATAGGAGGAAAGGGTAGGGTAAGGAAGGAAAGAGAGAAGTAAATAGCCACATTAGCTGAAATTTCTTACATGCCTGATGTAATGGGTATTAGAATTAATGTTAGTTCAGTCAGGCAAAACAACTTAGTGTAATGAGTTAGTGTCAGCCACTCTGAAAGTTAACATCTTTTTTAATTATCATGATTACTCAGCTGACTGGTTTTTTTTCTAACAGCAGCAAAGTGCAGGGAGCATGTGAGTTAAACAATATTAGCAGTCCCTATAGCACATACATAAGAAAATAGAGTGGAAATGTCAATCAGGCAAGAGGTGGATATTTTTAGGTTCCTGGAAGAAAACCAAAGGGCTTCATTTGACCCTCTTCTCCCAGTGTCAGGGGGTTTGGCCTCTACCAACTATTCATCCATTCTTTCCCTTTCTATTCCTTTCACTTTTCATTTCCTTTGCCATATTTTTTTCTCAGTGGAGGAGGAAAATGATGATAATGCCCATCAAAGAGAGGTCAAGTAGCACTGGAAAAAAATATCTCAAGGACTCTAATATTTAGCTGACAATTTAACTGCCATCCCTCCCCCACCCCTTTCTCAGTACACTCGACAGTGTGTCGAGTCACGGGGGCTAAGCACTTTTGGTTCTCTAGTTTGGATCTGCTAAACCTCAAAATGTCAAAGTTTAGGCAACACCTTAAAATATACCTTTCTTTGTGGAAACTAAAATGGTGCTCTCTCCCCTTTTATTTTCTTATATTCTAACCTGGCTGTCCTTTTAAAAAAAATATTATTATCTTTTGGAGCCAAAACTTTGGGCATCTTCTCAGAATAAGAGGGACTCATAATGGCAGTCATACACCTCAGTACTTTATTTTTGGAGTTAGTTTTATAAAAGAGAGCAACAGAATGATTCTGAAAATATGCCTCACCTCTTAACATCTCTTATAAAGAATCGGAAAATTTCAACACAAAGAACAAGTGAAATGCATTGTCTGGACTGCCAATAGCTCTTCTAATAAGTTCATGAGTATGAAAAACTCCATAACTAAGTTATCTTCACCAGTTCATATTCATAGCAGGATCTAGTAACATTATTAATATCTGATAATTGTCTAGCAGAGATTTGTCACATGCTAGTAGTCTTCCCATTGTAGAAATAAGAAAAGTCCCAGAAAAAGCACTCAGAGGAAAAGAAAAAGAAGAATTGAAAAGTTACATACACGAAGAATAATATAGGACTTGGTCTTCCCCATCCCCACTTTTTAAATATTAAAAAAACAAATCCTTCTTGTTTGAACCTGAGCAGGGTAAAACAAAATTTCCAGGAGTCATCACAGAAATCTTAACAGAATCAATTATCCTTTTATGAAGAAAGGCCTCACAAATATACTACATAAATTCACTTAATTCAAGATAGTGATTGAAAGCTTACCATATATAAGGTGGGGTAATTCCTGTGACTTCTAGGTACATAGGCTCTAGATCCACAGCTGCATTTCAAATTTTGGCTTCACGCCTGATTTTTTGTGTAACTTGTGTGAGTTACTTGAGTTTTTGAAACTCGACTTCCTCATCTGTAATATACCTACCATAGCCCCAGCATAGGACTGTATTTGTTGAAAAAATACACATTAGATGCTCAGTGTATAAGTATGGATTCATTTAAGTCTTAATTGATGTATTCTGATGGACCAATTTGCATTAATGGGTGGGAATAAACGGATTATTGTGAGAGAAAACTCAGCTTTCTTTTGTTAATGTATCCCCAGGGAAGGAAGATCATTTGCATGTGGGAAGTCTATGACTGAGGAGTCTGTTTTTATTGGCACCCAAAGCCTCCTGCACCTTTGGCAGTATTCACAGAAGAAACGAGCATATTAATTCACAGAAGCTTCCTTTCCTTGACTAAGTCCAAGAGTGGATGTGCTTCATTAAAGACCAGTCAGGCAGGACCAGTCATAGCTTCAAACAAGCCAATTAAAACCACACACTTATCCCTGAGATTTGGGCAGCATCCCCCAGGGAGGAGGGCTGCAGAAGACAGATAAACTGCTAGACAAGGGCAGTCAGATTCTTTAGCATTCTTTTCCCCACCTTCTGTGTGCCCCAAAGCATGTGGAAACTGAGTCTTCCAGGCTCTGGCCCGGGACCCCTTATCATGTGTCTCCTGGAATACTCCCTTTTCCAGTCTCATGCTTAATAGCAGCCTTATATTCTAGAAATGCAGATTTTCAAACCTGAAACAAGTCTTGATAAAGAGAGAATAATAATACTCTGAATACCAGAGAGATGTAAAGATTAAATGAGTTTCTGTTTTTGAAAGCTCTTTGCAAACCACACACAAAAAGACAAAGCCAAACATCAATATCATTAATGATAATACTGAAGAGCAGCAAAGATTTGCATAGGTCAGCCTGTTCACTTCTCCTCTCAGATAAAGACAGTAGCTCTACTGCTCATAAAACCTTCAACTTCACAATGCATGTGATATGGATCTCTTCAATTAAAGATTTTTTAGATCTCGATCTCATTCTTTTAAGCCAAAGATCAAACTTCACTTTCCACCAACTGCAGGAACACCTTTATTATAGGGTATAAAAGTTTAAATGACCATCTTGGCTGTAAGTTAAATTGCACTACATGAAAAAGATGACATTCCACTTTTGTCTCAATTCAGCCCCAACACTGACCACTTTTCTTTAACACTATCTTTATCACAGATGCTTTCTTTTTCTCACCAAAGAAATGTTTTATGTCCTAAAGTGCAGCAGCCAGGCAAATGCAAGAAGGAAAAAAACTTGCTGACTGTGTTTGGAGAGCCTAATCTAACAGCACCATTTAATTTAGAAACCCAAGGTGTTAGCCTTCCCTGGACTATGTAATTTTTTTCTTCTTAATATTCAGAAATTTTACTTCCAGGTATAAACTCTTTAAGATGAAACACTAGAGCTGTGAAGGTCCCAGAGAAACAGCCTGATGCTACTCAGGCCTGCCACGTTAATTAGCTCATCACAGCCATGCAGCCCAGACATTTGTAGAGGCTGATTTATTAGCTATCACAGACTATGAGAATGAAGGGACTTGGGTGTCATGGGCCAGTTCTTTAACAAGACTCCCAGAGACAGCTCCTTCAAACTTGCTGCAAAGCCATGCTTTTCTGTTCATGTGAACTTACTCAAAACTGAAGATGAACCCAGTTAGTTCAGGCTTCACATTGCATCTGTGCCCCAGAAAAGTTCCTCTCCCTGGAGGGACAGATCAAAACATCATTCTGAGACTTTGGAATTCATAGAAATTCCCACTGGGAACATCAAGTACGACCATGGCCAAACTTTGCCAGAAGTCAAGTGGGATGGTCTTAGTAGAATGCTGGGCAAGTTGCCCTTGATGATGGGGAGTAATTTTCACATGAAGGACCTCCCAAATTAGGTTGATGTTGAAAGCAGCAGGGGCAGATCCCCATTGGAATACACAGCGAGAATGGTGAATGCTGTGGTTAGATTTCCTAGCAAGAAATGATTAAGAAAAAGAAAATGAAATCAACACATGTTAATAATGGCTGAGGAAAATTAAATAGGAGATTGAGATCTAAGTGATCAGAGACTCAGAAAAGTTTTTGATGAGACTCTTAAAGAGTTTCCAAGTTAAACAGAACCATGATGAGGTGAAAATAACAATTGGAATTATGGAAATTATACTAAATTGAACATGCTTCTTGCATTACTAGCTAAGCAGCATATGAATTTCTAATTTTACTATTATAGCAAAATACTCTAATTTTGTGTACATTTTCATTAAACATGCTAATTTTACATAGAGACTTATGTAGGTACAGCTGATCTTAGTAATTACCAGTAAATTTTTAACATCTTTTTTCAGCTTTCTTGAGGTATAATTGACAAATAAAATTGTAAGATATTTACAAAGCACAACACGGTGATTTGATACATGACTGCATTGTGGAAGAATCCCCCACATTGACTTAATTAACATATCTATCACCTCACGTACTTACGATTATACATTATGATGTTATCAATCATAGTCATCATGTTATCCTTTAGGCGTTTAGAATTTATTGAGAAACTGTAAATTCTGACTCAGTAAATGTAGGGTGGAGCCTGAAATTCTTAATTTCTAAAAAGCTCCCAGGTGCTGCTTGTGGTCCCTGGACTGCATTTTGATGGAAAGTTCATAGGATATCTTTGATGATATCCTAAGCAAAACATGCCCCAAGTGAGGTTGGACTAGATGGCCTCAAATTAAGATATAAATTTATATAGTTGTTGTATGACTCTGAAACCACACCATCAACAGCCAGTTTTTCTTGTACTGTGGCAATAGTATTATCTGAAGTTTTGATTTGAAAATATTCCCTGAACACTTAGATTCACTATGACAACCACTCAGTTGAACAGAATGACTCCAGTAACATGTTTCTTATTCTTCTGAAAAAAAAATTATTTGAAAGAAAATACTTTAGAGGAAATAGAAAGTTGATTATGTGTTTTTTTCTAAGAGACAGAGACAATATAGCATACTCACATTATTCAAACTAGTCAACCACATAGCATGCATGAGCCCTGACCAATTGGAACCAATATGCTTAATCAACTTAAATCATGGCAGCCGTAACAACCAACATATATTAACTAAAGGTCATTCCTGGTTTCTTAACCAATTTAGCTACTTAAAAAAATTGTTTTAGTTTGGAATGATTTTAGTTTTATAGAAAGTTGCAAAGACATTATAGAGAGCTCTTGAATACTCTTTACTCAGTTTGCCATAATAGTAACATCCTGTATAACCATGGTACATTTGTCAGAACTAAAAAATTAACATCGATACATTATTATTAACTGAACTACACACTTTATTTGGATTTCATCAGTTTTTTCACTTTTTTTTCTCCAAGATCACACATTGTATTTAATACCCATGTCTTTTTAGTCTCCTCTGATCTCTACTGTTTTTCAGTCTTTCCTTCTTCTTTTCTTTCTTTCTTTCTTTCTTTTTCTTTTATGATCTGGAGAGGTCGGAAGAAATATTTTGTACAATGTTCCTAAAATTGATGTTTTCTAATGAATAGACTGGGGTTATAAGTTTGAAGAAGACTATCCTACAAGTGAGATGCCATTTTTATCACATCATATCAACGTTTTATCATTGGTTATATTAACCTTGATCACTTGGTTATGGCAGTGTCTTCTAGGTTTATCGACTGTAAAGTTACCATTTTTACTGTTTTTTCACTTCCATACCCTCTTCTATGGAATCAAGTCACTAAGTTCAGCCCATACTCCAGGCAGAAGAATGGCCACTTTTTAGAGAGATCTAACAGTTCCTTTTTATGCCCAGTGTGTGAAGATAGACTATTTCCTCATTTGTAAAATGGTGATTCTAATGGTAATTAACTCAAAAGTTACTATGTGGATGAAATAAAATCATGAGTATTGTGCACTTAGCTCAGGGTTTGAAACATAGTAAGTGTTCATTTGTCCATGCATTCATTGATTCAAAAACTATTTATTAAGAACCAGCTATGTCTGAGGCATTAACCTGGGAATCAGGGTACAGTGTTAAAACAAAACAAAACAAAACAAAACAAAACAAAAAAAACAAAAAAAACAGACACAGTCCCTGTGCTTATGGAGTTAATTGTCTATTGGAGAAGACAGATTTTAACAAACACAGAAAAACAGCACTTCAAATTGGAATAAGTTATTCAAAGGAAGAAGTCAATGTGTTATGTTAGAAAATTAAATTAATAATGGGAGTGGGAGATAAATTTAGCTTCCAGGGTAAGGTAGCTAGGCTTCACAAAGGTGCTCTCTAAAAGTTATGCTTAGCTGAGATCTTAGAGATGAATAGGAGTGAGAGACAGAAGGTGTGAATAGAAAGTGTCTCACATAGAAGAATAGCATGTACACATGTGCTGGAGCCGGAAATTCTTCATGTATTCAAGGATCAGGGAGAAGGGTAGAATAGTCAGAGAGTTCTGAATGAAGCGAGATGGAAAATGAAACCGAAGAGGGAAGCAGGAGCTTGACACTTACTATTTATCCAAAGTCCAACCCAGGAGTGATACTAAGCATGAAAGTGACATAAGGTTATGAAGCATCATAAGAAATTGTGTGGGCCCAAAACAGATTGAGGGAGGTAAAAATTGATTCAGGAGATGTGACTATTGTGGCTTATACCTAGATCTGGGGAATAGATAGGGCAGCAGAGAGGAAGTGGATGTACCCACTCAGTAAACATATAAACATACATCAAATCTCCAATCTTCTTTTTCCATATTACTTAGCTTGATTTATATTATAATTAACTCTCCAGGTTTATAATGCTATATCCAAATTTGCCATCCTCCTGTCCTGTAGTCTCCAAATGACATTCTTCACAATCCCAAGGCCATGTACATTAAACTATATGTGACTATGTACATTAAAACATTAAAAACCAATTTTACAAATAGAATGTTTTCAATGGCATCTTTATATCTTAGGGTAGACATCTGAGTATTTTAACAGAGATTGTTGCTAATTATCTGAACAGAGCAATTATTCTCTCAAAAAAAAAAAAAAATAGTAGCAGCACATAAATAACACCACAGGTCAAGCACTATTTAAATGTGACTTTATATTACAATGTAAGGAGATAGGTATATTTATCATTCCCACTTCAGAGATGTGGTAACTGAGGTACAAATATGTTAGGTAACTTAGTCAATATCTTGGTCTCATAATCAATCTATTTGCTCTGAACCAGTATGACATATTTCAGTGATAAGGGAATTTTGGTTTGAGAGAATGCCTGGCATTTTTCCTGTGGCTAAAGGAAGGCATTTGAGATTGAGGAAGCATATTCAGAAAATGTGAAAACTCTTTAGCAGTTGGGCACTAAGAACTTCTGCCAGAGGTCATTTATAACCAAGTGAGAATAAAAATGTTTGTATTTTACTCTACATTTAAAAAGACTGGTATAATACCAAAATATAAAGGTAGCTGGAATAGCCATCTGGCTTATTATTGGAATCTAATATTTGGAAAATATTTTCATGCAATTTTCTGGCATTTATAAATGGAATATATTATAGGAGTTAGAGCTAGTATTCTAAAAGAAAGCAATATTAGTAAATTAATTCACTAATAAATTAAATCATTAGTAAATGGATTTATTAACTCCTTTTCTGGTAATTAAAAACATTTTCATTAAAACTGAAATCTCAGTTTTCTCTGGCACGTCAGCCAGAGAAAATAGACTACTCTTTCACTTCCTGTCAGCCTGCCTCCAACCATCTTTTCTGAAGACATGTGAAAAAAGGAAAATTCTAATAAACTCCAGATCTCTTAAATAACTATGTCATTATCTTTCTCAAAACAGGCAAACAAACATACAAACAAAAAAACTATAAAGATCTATCTCATGGGCTTTAGTTTTACGTAAGAAATTGCCTGTGCTGTAGCCATCATTCTTAGTATCCTCTGAATGGACATATAGACAATAGTTAGCTCACGATAAATAAAGAGAGATATATAGACCTCTTCCCAATAAATATCACATTTAAGGAAAAATACTGATTGCTGATCGCACATCAAGACCTTATATGAGGTCCTCAATTTGCAATACTTCTTTAGTGTACCAAAGAGTTGGTGAATGCGTTTCACTATCCAGATTTAATGATTACTTGCAATCAGAACCAAGCCAATAAATGTAAATGGATTATGTTTTTCTAAATTATACAGAAACAAGATTTTCAAAGTATATGTTTGTAAATCACAGCTATAAAAAAAAGCAAATAATATTTAATAGAAGGTCACTTGAGATCTAAAGGGTTCTCTTTGTTCCTTCTTTACCCAGTCACATTTCTCAGATTGAATCATTCTACTATAATGTAATAGTTTGAAGTTGTAGCTGACCTAAAGATGAATGAATATTTTTCATCTGTTCCACTAACACTCATTTAATTCATTGCTTCCTTTTTGACAAATGGCCACTCTTTGGAGGGGTTATTTCCTACTGTAAAACCAAATATCTTTTGAGTGACAAGTAATTCATTACAAAATTCATTTCCTCCCCACCTTTGTAATAGGGCCAAGAGGCTGCCACTTCTAGGACTAGTTTTAGCCAGAGAGTAAAATTAAATTTTTTTTCACTTATTGATTAGCATTATGGGTTTGGCTTGCTGCTAGCAGGATTAATTTGGCCTTCTCTGATCAATCAATGTCATTACTGCCTTCTGCCTACATGGCACTGTGACCTTTGGTAGAATCAAGTCAGACATTAACATTCTAGGAGGTAACTTTCAGAAAACTGAGAAGTCGAGGAAGGTGAAATGATATTGAAAATATAGGCTGGTACTAGATTATTGAGGGTTCTGAAATCTGGAGACAATGGAGTATACACAGCTAGAAGCTCAAACAGTAGAAAGACCAATAGAGAAGAAGGGATACCTTCCATAAATTTTTATAAAGGATAATTAATTCGATCTGTGACAGAAGGGGGAGATTTGAGAAAAATTAGATCAAGGAATTAGATGACAAATAAAGCCAACTAAGATTTTGAGTGAGAGGATCTCAATAGAATAAAGAAGTTAGTTTCAAGAGTTAAGGTTATGTATAGAAGCAATCAATAATAGAGCACATATACCACATGGAATTATCTATTGAGTAACTGAAAAGCTATGCTGTGATTAAGAATGATTAAGTCTTTGGAATTGCATAGACTCCAGTCCTGGCTATGGGCTTCTCAAATGTACTATATCAGTGAGTAAATCATATCACTCCCCTGCTGTCACCTTTTTATGGCTTCCCATTATCCTCAGAAAGAAATCCAGTCTTTACCTGGCCTACAAGTCCTTGCTTCTCTAGTCTAGCTCATGTTTCTTTTACCTCTCTCCGAACACGCCATTCACAGAGGCCATGCTCTGTTCTTCACAAACATTGTTTCCTCCTCAGGACCTGTGCACATGATAATTCCTATGCCTGGACCACTTTCCCCTGAGTTCGCAACATTGCTTCATTTAGGTCTCTGCTCAAATATCATCTCCCTGGTGACTTCTCCTCTACCACCTGTTTCTCTTTTCATTTATTGTCTTTCTCTCCTGCCAGAATGCAAGCTTTTGTTTTCTTCATTACTGTATCCATAGCACCTAGAATGCTGCCTGGCCTAGAATGTGCATTTAATGAATAGTCTCTAAAAGCCATGAATGAATGAACTAAAAATGACAAAAGAAGAGAATAATAGAATTTCTGACAGAGAATTGGTATGTAGATTAAAT
>NW_011888822.1:8280346-8292487 GCF_000151845.1 Pteropus vampyrus | reverse complement strand
AAAAAAGCAAATGACATTTATATCATATTTATTGTAGTTCTTTCAAAATTTATCATTACATAATGAGATAAATAGGGTTCCTTTTCTGATTTTTATATGATTATGTCCTTTATTAATAGTAATTGACTTGAAAATAGATCCTTATCCTACAAGATCGGGCTCCATGGAAAAAGGAAATTGCTAGAAAAATGATGAAAGGTTCACTTAGCTTTGCCTAATTTGGCTAGAAAATATCTTTTATTCTCAAAATTCCTGTCTCAATCCCCACTCAAGCAATTTTCATTTTGCCTTAGACTAGTTGCCTGAAAAAGAAATGATAGGTGGGAATTTTAAAGTATGCAAGATATCTTATAGGAGTATCTGTCGATGTTTTGGTAAAAGAGCTAGTCTCTTGAGAATAGGAAGTGTTATGGTTTATTCTTAGGAAGCTTGGAAAGACAAGGAGGGCTACACTTGGGGTAAAATATGTACCAGGAGTCAGGCTGAGCTAGAAGTATAACTCCTGGTATAGGTCCCACTCCCCTGATACTGAGCATTGGTGTATTATACCTTCTTAGAATACTATAAGCAAGTACGTTTGATTAATTCTAAGACCACTTCCAAATGGAGCCAAAATGCCCCAACAATATTTATAGACCACGCATGCTTACCTTCCATCAGGTACTGTGGTAGCAGACCTCTATGGGGTGTATTATTATTATCTGTATTGGACAAAGAAGCAAACTAAGAGCCAGTTTTGCCCAGGGTTACACAGTTAGCAGGTAGAGAAGTTTGGATTAGAATCATTACACTAGACAGTGAGGCAGGAATATGACAATAGGTGATTAGAGGATACAGTTATCTACTGAAATACTTTTTGCTTAAATGAATTTATTTTATCCTTTAACATTACTAAGATAGTTTCAATATATATTTGGGAGATAAAAAAACTGAAAGGACAATAAATGTTTAGAGAGCCATTTTTCATTTTGTATTATTCAGATATGTGGTCTTTCCAAGATATGTGATTGAGACACATACATGCATCATACTAAAATGGTCCACACTAGATGCTCCACATTTGGCTCTGGAGGATACTCATAAGATACCCAGCATATCTCCTAGTCAGGGCTTCATGTTGGAGAGTCGCGTGCCTTATTTACCTTTGGCAGCTTTAATTTAATTCTGCTCCTTTATGTGTGAGTGGGCGAAATGGACCTCAGGAGACCTTTTCCTTTTCAGTTTTCTTTTTCTTCCTGGTTCTTCTTGCTCATAGTCCTGCCTTGTCCTAACCTATAAAATCCAGTCTTAGCAGATGGATTGTGGAGGATGCCAGGTTGTTTTTGTCTCCTGAGCAGCAATTTTCCCTTTTCTGTTGACAGAACCACAATTTCCTCTGAGGAAGCACTCTTCCTCTATTGTTATGCTATTTGATGCAAGAAACAAATAGCATTGAAACCAAGCTCTGGCAATTGTGATTCTCTCAGGAATGGCCATTTGACCTAAACCAGGTAACTGAGACTTAGTAGTAGAACTGTAACTGATACACATAGGAAAGGCATTTTCTCCCAAGTAGACTTGCTGTGCTAGTGGAGTTGAAGTTTGTAACTCCCAAAGTATCTTGACTTAATAAGGTTCTGCTAGTAGTGAAACTCACACAAGAAACACACAGTCAGGGACTGGGAGGGATTATTGAGTTTCTGGATCTGAATTTATTTCTGACTCATTTTAGTCACTTGAGTTACTCCTTCCTTCCTTCCTTCCTTCCTTCCTTCTTTCTTTTCGCAGCTTAAGTCAATTTGAAATGGGATTTGGAAAGCAGGTGGCTCCTGTGTCAGTTATCTTCTAACTAGGCATTTCAACTTTAATGAGATGTTTACTTTGATGTCTGGATTTAGTCATTTTACCAACTTTTTTCTTTCCAAATGATTTATCTCATCCTTAATCTTTTCTCGATAATTTAGTTTATTTCTAGAAACGTCAAGCCTAAGGCAAATTGAAATCTTCTCCCACTAATGATCTGCAATTACGCAGCTTTATCAAGTGTTTCTACTTAGTGGTTCCTTTTAGGATTTTATATGAACCAAACTGGGAATTTCTTAGGTTTATAAAATAAGTAGCCTCACTCTCAGACTTTACAAATAAATCTGTATATAATAATGACACTACATAATGGTTATTGGAAATTATTATGATGAATATTTTTAGAGTTTTATAATAAGTTTAGTTTTTCTTTTTAACAAACATGCATTGAAAGTCAGTTATATTCTAAAGGCTTACATTCACCTTATTCTCGATGTCCAGGTTTTAAAAGATCTTAAAATTGGATTTAGATTTTTTTTCCCCCAACAGCTTTGCAACCAAGTACTTCGGATGGTGGTCAGCCTTAATTCTATCCTTTAGCATAATTATTCAAATTATCTTCAGTTTATAAAGAATATAAACCATAGTCTGAGAATTTGCCATCTTTCCAAAGTTACACTGCATTTTTAAGGAGGACAGAATTTCTACCCATTTCCATACAAATGAAGAGAAAAGTTGATCAGCCTAAGAGTGAAATGTGACCGCCCTTACAGTTCTATAGAACTCAGGGCTCCATTGTGCATGGATCCTGACCAACTGGTCACCTCCAGGCCCCTCAGCCAAAGCATAAAGAACCTCAGGTGGCTTGAGGCAAAAATTACTGTGAAATCAACAAGGTTCTAAATATGGTCTATTTGAAGAGTTCCGCTGGAGTTCACTAGATCTGGAACTAGGACAGGTGTTAGTTCTGGTGACATTCTGAGACAAGAAAAAATAATTCTTGCATATTTTGTTGTTGTTGTTGTTGTTGTTGTTGTTTCATTTTGTCCCAAAAGCAGAAGGAGTCAGAGGATTCCTAGCAAAAGAGAGTGGATCTCCTCCAAAGAATGCACATGAAAGTACAAGATTTAGTTACTATCTGAGGAAGTATTCCAAGTGGACTTTCTTCAAGATGATACACAACATTTTCTTTTTTTTCTAAGCACACTTATCTTTCAAAATTCAGGGAAGGAAAAGGGAGGAAGGAGAGAGAACCAGGTGAGAGGTACATAGAGTAGTTGGAGGTTTTAATAATATGTAATATAATCACTCATATTTATTAAAACATTATGTTCCAGTCATTTTGATAATCATTTTATGTAATTTCAGTTCATTCTTACATTAACCCCATGAAGTAAAAATCATTATCATATGGAACTTAACTGACAGAGAAACAGACAACAGAAAGCTCAGAAAGCCACAGGGCTAGTATTTGAACACAAGCAGCCTAATTCCATGTTCCAATCTTTTGAATTTTCAGATTTACCCAAACTTACCCCCATTTTACACATGGGAAAAAATGAGGCTTTGTCCATTTTCAAAGTATTTTAATCCCAGCATTAGAGCCAAGATTTGAAACAGTCAATCTGAGCAGAAATAAAGCTGTAATACCAGTTCACTGTTATGCAACAGTAACAATCCTCCTTACACTGGGGATAGTGCTCTGTCATTTGAAAAGTCTTTCACTGTGTAATCTTTTTTATATTTACAACAGATCAATGAAGTCTGACGTTATTACCTCATTCTACAGAAAGAACATTGAAACCAAGGGAGGAAAAACAGATTGAACCAAGATTATACAAGACTCTTTCTTTCTTAGTTCAATTTTGTTTTCTTAGGAAGGTTGGGATCACTTGAGAGGTTTGTTTGGATACCGTGAAGGCAACAGATGCTTGGGATTTGGGAGCATGGCCTTAGGATGGAGTGTGAGGTTCTAAGGCACACCTGGTTGATTTCATTACCTTACAAAGTTCAAGTTGCGGTGTAGAAATAGGAACCAAGATAGCAGACAGAGGAGAGTGCCAGACACAGTTGTTGACTCCGGAGATAGGGCAGGGAATAAAACACATAGATTTCTTGTTCTCAGAGAGCTTCCATTACTATAGACTATTCTCTGTCGTGATAGATTTATCCGTTCCTATATCTTGCCTGCTACTCTTGATGAGGCTGCTCTTGGTTCTTGTAAAAGACCCACATATTTACTTTTGCTTCCAAAAGACCAGTTCATACACTTCACAAAACAAGAAAACAATAAATTTTAACTCTCAAGAGGAAAACATTTATTTTCTGTTGTGATCTACATTCACAAAATAGGCAGGTTTAGAATTGGAGGTTGTTCAAGGATATTCATCAAGTAATCAGTGGAGGAAGTAAAGCAATTCATCTTCGATTTTTGCTCTATCTACAAGATTTTCTATTTGCAGTGACCAAGGATTAAATGTTTATGAAAGAAAGTAGAATTACAGTAAAAACAACAAACTAACAAACATAAAAACCCTACCAATTCCTTTCCAAACAATATAAAGTGCTAGGTAACTTTCCTGTACACTTTGCTTTAACTTGCAACATTTAAGCGATCTTTCATGAAGTGGAAAGCAGCACATTAGAAATATATGCAAATTGAGGGCATAACAGGTAAATCACAAAGAAATCATTACTACAGGTAAATGTCCAGGAAAATAGCTTATCAAGATTTTTAAAAGGAGTTAGAGACTCACTAAATAAGGAAAGTCATCTTTAGCCACATGACTTTTGTTAAAAATCAGCATGGCTCTGGAAAATGTTTTGTTAAACACAAACTGAATAAAAAGGAGCAAAAATACACTTAATGTTCTGGTGTAACTATTGGGAGGGCAGAGTATTATTAAAAATTGATTCTGGATGAGGTACCACTACATTTTTAAAAATGGTTATAGATAATATGGCAAATATCTGGTCCAATTTTATGACCATTCTCCAAATCCGTATTGAATTCTTGAGCTGCAGAAACATAATTTGAAGGATCTACTAAAGACGTCATCAATCCCGACCGAATGATACAATAAAGACTTGGGAGATGAATATCCTTGATTCTGAGCTTCTTTAAAAATAAAAAAAATATTAGTATTAAACATGTCATGAGTTTTCAAGTCAGACAATCCTGAATTTTAATTTTGTCTTTGTATAAAACTACCTTTATGATCTTGGCATGTCATTTAATGTTTTCCAAACTTTAGTTTACATATCTTTAAAGACAATTAAATGGTTAATATTGCAAGTAAAGTACTTAGAAATATGCCTGGTATAGAATAAGTAATCAAAAATGTCTAATTATTATTACGTAGGATATAAAAGTTATTTAAGAAGTATATACCTTTTAAAAACCGTATTGTAATTCAATAGAAGAGAAATAACTCTTTCAATGAATGGTGATGGCCTAACTGGACCTCAAAGGCAATCAAATGAGCCTGAACATAAACTTTATACCTTTTATATATATTAACTAAAAATGGATCATGGACTTTAATCTGAAACATAGGAGACATCAGCATCATGTTGGAGTGAGAGAACTCCCTTGTTTCTCTCTTAAATTTACAAGTTGGGCATCTATAATCCAAAAAAGGTTCCTCTGCTCAATGCACAAACACACCTGAGCGATCCATGCATCAAGTACGTCTGAAGGTGGGTGTGTTGGAACGAGCAGGGGAAGCAGGAGTAAGGAAGGGTAAGAGGGCAGAAGGAGTGTAGGTGTTGAAAAGGTCCCCCCCATCCCCCACTGCAGTGGAATTCAATAGCAGCAGCAGAGATACATCAAATAACACAATGGTGCCAGAGACCATTAGTAGTAATAAGGAGGCAGTGCTGCAGAGTCATGAACCTGGCTCCCATACAACCCATCACATCTCCCCACCACAATGGTAGTGCCATGAGACCAAGGTGACTTGGACAGAAGGGGGAGACCCACCACTCCAGTAACCCATAGGGAAATTTCTACAACCAAAGTGATACCACCCCAGTGCAAGAGGCACAATAGCTTAGGTAAGAGTAAATAGAAAATTGCTTTATAGCACCATCTGCTGGAAAACAAAAACAAGATCTCTTAATTATCAACCAGCTCAATTGTTAAGATTAAAGTGGTATTTAAACAAGAAAAGAATTCACTACCTCAAAATGCGCAAGCAGAGAAAAAAATCCATCAAGCACCATGAACAACCAAAGTAGCATGGTAAAACAGAAATAAAATGACGAATCTCCAGAAACTGAACTCAAAGTCATCGAACACTGTGATTTAAATGACAGAGAATTCAAGATTGCAGTTATGAAGAAATTCAATGAGATACAAGAAAACTCAGAAAGCCAATTCAACGAGCTCAAGAATATTATTCATGAATAAAAGGAATACTTTACCAAAGGAATTGAAACTACAAAACAAGAACCGAAGAGAAATTCTGGAGCTGAAGAATTCAATAAATGAGAAGAATATGTTAAAGAACACTGAAGATTGAGAAGACCAGATGGAGGAGAGAATTAGCAAGTTCAGAAATAGAAGTCTAGAACTAACTCAGGTGAAAAAAGAGAGACAACTAAGAGTTAAAAAAAAAAAAAGAACTCTACAAGAACTATATGTCTACATTAGAAAGATCAACATAAGGTTAATGTATATCCCAGAAGGAGAAGAGAAGAAGAAGGGAACAGAAAGCCTATTCAAATAAATAATTGAGAGGGGGAAAAAAATGGTGTAGATGATGGAGGCTCTGTTCATCCCTCTCGTGATCAAATCAAAGTTGTGACAGAAACGAGGAACAAACAGCAAGGAAAAATCACCTGAGATCTAGATGCACGAGCCATACAACTAGGGAGAAATGCAAGAAATGAACTTGCAACAGCAGAAGGTAGGACGGGGAGAGAAGGGGGGCTACCCAATCTCCAGTGGCTGAGTGAGACAGAGGCAGTGGCAGTGGCAGCGGCAGACACCTCTTAAAGGGGCCATGTTCACGAGCGGATTTTTACGGTGACGGACTTCTCACTCTGAGCACTAGAGCCTATTTGGCTGCACACAGGGGGCACCAGGGACTTACAGGAAGAGATTGTTGGAGTGAGGGCCAAGGCAAGACTCTCTATATACAGAAGTGCCGACGGTATTCATTGTTTCTTGTTGAGCCCTCCCTACTACCAGTGCATGAAAACAGTGCTGCCATAGCCAAGCCATCATCAAACTGGATAACAGAGGTTGCTCCGTCCAGAAGATTCCCTGAAATTCTGCCTCCCCCAACTTGTAGCCTCACCCAAGCCACATTCAGTGTATCCTCAGCAAGTCAGGTGCTCCTTGCTGAGCAGCACCTAGACTCACGCTGGAGGCAGCTGGCCTTGGTTTCTGGTGTGGCCTTTTGAGACAATTATAAGCACAGTATCTATGAATTTCTTGCTGAATCTTAACAGAAGACCCCAGAGGAGAAGAGGCTCGGGCTAAATTTGGCCTGCAGCTGAACCCCACTCAGAACTGTGCCACTGGACACCTACTTCACAAATCTGCACTAATAAGACCAGGAGACTTAGGAGCTTTGTGTACTACATAGAAACAGACAAAAAAGGCAGCCAAAATAGGAAGACAAAGATACAGAAATCATATAAGAGAACAGAACAGAGATCCAGAAATGATGGAGTCAAGTAATCTAACAGATGCAGAGTTCAAAACAGTGGTTATAAAGATGCTCAATGAACTTTTGGAGGGTAGATAAATTCAGAGAGAACTTCAACAAAGAGATAAAAAAACATAAAAATGAAAATGGAAATTATAAAAAGGAACTAGTCTGAAATGAAGAATACATTATCTGAGATGAAAAGTATATTAAATGGAACAAACAAAGGAATAAACAAAGTGAATAAAGAAGAGAATCAAATGACCTATCCAGAAGATAGAAAAGCCAAGGACACCCAATGAGAATGGCAAGAAAAAAGAAACCAAGACTATAAAAATAATTTAAGGAAAATATAGGACACTATTAAAGGTCAAAATATCCATCTCATTGGCTTACCTGAAGGAAAACAGGATGTTGAACAGATATTTAAAGAAATAATGATGGAAAACTTCCCTAACATGGTGAAAGAAATAGACATACAACCCCAGGAAGCTTAGACAATCCAAAACACCAGGGATCCAAAGAGGTCCACACCAAGACACATCATAATTAAAATGTCAAAAGTTAAATACAAAGAAAAAATTTTAAAAGCAGCAAGAGAAAAGCAGTTAGTTACCTATAAGGCAACATCTATAATACTGGCAGCTGATTTCTCAAAAGAAACTATGCAGGATAGAAGGGCTTGGCACAAAATATTTGACATGATGTAAATGCAGGATCTAAAACCAAGAATACTTTATTCAGCAAAGCTATAATTTGAGTCGAAGGACAGATAAAGAGCTTTCCAGACAAAAATAAGTGAAAGGAATTTATCACCACCAAGCCAGTATTACAGGAAATGTTGGGGGAAGTTCTTTAAGAAAAAGAAACATGTTTCAAAAATAGGAATAAAGAATGATAACAACTACATTAAGACAAAAGTATTAAAAACTTTGAATAAGGTCACAAACAGACAGACTGAAGCAAATATTTGCAATTTTATTTCAGAATAGAGTATTAAACTCTTAACTATAACATAAAGTTTAAAGAGGAAATAAAGCTTTAAAAAATAACAATAGCTACTGCAATTTAGTAATGAATGCACAATCTGTAACAACAAAAACATGAACGAGGAGGTGGAAAAGAACTAAACTTTTGTAGGTGAACAAAGATAAGATACAATCTGAAGATAAAGGACTATTTTATCTATAAGACATCTTGTATAAACTTCATGGTAACCATGAAGCAAAAATCCAGAGCTGAAACATGAAACATTAAAAAAAAAAAAAAAGGAAACAGAAAAAAAATTATAAAAAACCACCATGGTAAAATAGGAAACAGAAAAACAAGAAAAACAAAACAATGGAGCTAGAGAGTAACTAGAAAACAAGAGATAAAATGGCTGCAGTAAATACTCATATGTCAATAATTCCACTAAATATAAATGGACTAAGCTCACCAATCAAAAGGCAGAGTAGCAGAATGGATTTAAAAATGAAACCTAACTATATGCTACCTTGAGGAGACCCATCTCAGTTCCAAAGATAAACATAGGCTCAAAATGAAAGAATGAAAGATGATAATCCAAGCAATTGGCATCCAGAGAAAAGGATATGGCTGCAGTGATAGCAGACAAAATAGATTTCAAGTCTAATATACAAGAAGAGACTAAAATAGACATTTTATAATGATGCATCAAAAATACATAACATTTATTGATATATATGAACACAATCTGAGAGCATCAAAATATACGAAAACAATTATTAACAAAATTAAAGAGAGAATTTGATCATATACAATAATAGCAAGAGATTTTAATACCTGACTTATATCAATGGATAGATCATCAAGACAGAAAGACAACAAGGAAGCATCTTCCTTAAAAGACACATTAGACCAGATGAATTTAATAGATATTTAAAAAACTTTCTATCCCAAAAGACAGAATGCACATTCTCCTCAAGTGTACATGAATTATTCTAAAGGGTAAATCATATTTTTGGACAAAAAACAAATCTCAATAAATTTAAGAAAATTGAAATTGTATCAAGAATCTTTTGTGAGCATATGGTATCAAACTGGAAATCAATTCACGAAGAAAACTGAAAAAAGCACAAATATGTAGATATTAATCAACACGCTACTGAACAACTATTGAGTTGAAGATGAATAAAAGAAGAAACCAAAAGATACACAGAGACAAATGAAAATGAGAATACAACACTTCAAAATTTGTAGAATGCAGCAAAAGCAGTTTTAAGAGGGGTAAGTTCATAGCAGTACAGACCTACCTCAAGAATCAAGAAAAATCTCAAATAAACAATCTAACATTATTCCTGAAGGAACTTAAAAAGAAAAGCAAATGAAGCCCAAAGTCAGTAAGAAAGTAAATAATAAAAATCAGAGTGGCAATAAATAAAATAAAGAATAAAAAGACAATAGAAAAAATTAATGGAACAAAGAGCTGGTTCCTTGAAAAAATAAACAAAATTGACACACTTCCTGCTACACTCACTCAGGAAGAAGAGAGAATACTCAGGTAAATAAAATCAGAAATGAAAGAGGAGAAGTTACAAAGGATACCACAGAAATACAAAGGATTAACAACAATTCTATGAAAGGTTATATACCACCAAATTGCATAGCCCAGAAGAAACGGATAAATTCTTCAAAACATACAACCTTCCTAGACAAAATCATGAAGAATTGGAACATTTGAATAGACTGATCACTAGCAAGGATATTGAAACAGTAATTAAAATCCTTCCCAAAACCAAAGTCCAGGACTAGGTGACCTCACTGGTGACTTCTAGCAAACATTTAAAGATTTAATACCTATACTTCTCAAATTCTTCTTAAAAAATGAAGAGGAGGAAATGCCTCTTAACTCATTTTACAAGGCCAACATTACCCTGATGCTAAAACCAGGCAAAGGCATCACACACACAAAAAGAAAACATTACAGGCCAGTATCTCTGATGAACATATATGTAAAAATTCTTAAAAATATACTAGAAAATCAAATATAATATATTAAAAGGATCATACATGACAATCAAGTGGGATTCATTCCAGGAGTATAGAATGATTCAACATCTGCAAATCAATTAATGTAATACACCTCAACATAAAAAATAAAAGGTAAAACTCATATGATCATCTCAATAGGTACAGAAAAAACATCTGAAAAGGTATGACATTCATTTATGATAAAAATTCTCAATAAAATAGGCACAGAAAGTACCTCAACATAATAAAGCCCATATATGACAGATCCTCAGCTAACATCATCCTCAATGGTAAAAGACTGAAAGTTTTTCCCCTAAGTTCAGGAACAAGTCAAAGATGCCAAGTCTCGTCATTGTTATATAACATAGTACTGGAGGTCCTGGCCAGAGCTATTAGGCAAGAAAAAGAAATAAGATGCATTCAAATTGGAAAAGAAGATGTAAAGCTAGCACTATTTGCAGATGACTTAATTTTATATATAGGAAAACCCTAAAGACTCTATTAAAAAATAATAGAAACAATAAATTAATACATTAAAGTTGCAGAATAAAAAAAATAAATATAAAAATAGTTGTATTTCTGTATACTAGCAACTAAATATCATCAAAAAGAAATGAAAAAAATCTATTTACAATTGCAACAAAAAGAAAAAAATACTTGAAAATAAATGTAACAAAGGAGGTAAAAGACATGTACACTAAAAACTACAAGATATTGTTGAAAGAAATTGAGGAAGACGCAAAGAAATGGAAAGTTTTTTCATGCTCATTGATTGAGAGAATTAACATTGTTGTTAAATGTCAATATTACCTAAAGTGATCTAAAGATCCAATTCAATCCCCATCAAAATTCCAATGGTGTTTTTCACAGAAATAGAATTAAAAATTCTTAAGTGTATGTGGAAATACAAAAGACCCTGAATTGCAAAAGCAATCCTGAGGGAAAAGGAACAAAGCTGGAAGTATCACACTTCCCGACTTCAAACTATACTACAAAGCTATAGTAATCAAAAAAGTATGACATTGGCAGAAAAACAGACACATTGGCCAAGAAATAATATTGAGGGCTCAGAAACAAACCCATGCATCTAAGGACAATTAATTTTCTACAAAGGAGCCAAGAACATACAATTAGAGAACATACAAAAAGAGAAAGGAAAGTCTTTTCAATAAATGATGTTGGGAAAACTGGACAGCCATATGCAAAAATTTGGAACTAAACCATTATCTTATACCATAGACAAAAATAATTAAAAGTGGTTTAATGCAAGATAGGTTAAAGACTTGAATGCAAGACCTGAAACAATAAAATACTCAGAAGAAAACATAAGTACTAAGCTTCTGGGCTTTAGTCTCAGAGATGTTTTTCTGAATTTGACTCCAAAGGCAAGGAAACAAAAGCAAAAACAAACAAATGGGACTACACCAAACTAAAAAGCATCTCCACGGCAAAAGAAACCATTAACAAAACAAAAGGAAACCAACCGAATGGGAGAAGATGTTTGCAAATGATACTTCCAATAAGGCATTAATATCCGAAATATATAAAGAACTCACACAACACAAAAGCAAAACATAATTGATTAAAAAAATGAGCCATGGATTGAAATAGACATTTTTCTAAGGAAAACATACAGATGGCTAGCAGACATATGAAAAGATGTTCAACATCACTAGTTATTAGGGAAATGCAAATCAAAACAACAATAAAA
>NW_011888822.1:8260147-8280296 GCF_000151845.1 Pteropus vampyrus | reverse complement strand
GAACAAAGCTGGAAGTATCACACTTCCCGACTTCAAACTATACTACAAAGCTATAGTAATCAAAAAAGTATGACATTGGCAGAAAAACAGACACATTGGCCAAGAAATAATATTGAAGGCTCAGAAACAAACCCATGCATCTAAGGACAATTAATTTTCTACAAAGGAGCCAAGAACATACAATTAGAGAACATACAAAAAGAGAAAGGAAAGTCTTTTCAATAAATGATGTTGGGAAAACTGGACAGCCATATGCAAAAATTTGGAACTAAACCATTATCTTATACCATAGACAAAAATAATTAAAAGTGGTTTAATGCAAAATAGGTTAAAGACTTGAATGCAAGACCTGAAACAATAAAATACTCAGAAGAAAACATAAGTACTAAGCTTCTGGGCTTTAGTCTCAGAGATGTTTTTCTGAATTTGACTCCAAAGGCAAGGAAACAAAAGCAAAAACAAACAAATGGGACTACACCAAACTAAAAAGCATCTCCACGGCAAAAGAAACCATTAACAAAACAAAAGGAAACCAACCGAATGGGAGAAGATGTTTGCAAATGATACTTCCAATAAGGCATTAATATCCGAAATATATAAAGAACTCACACAACACAAAAGCAAAACATAATTGATTAAAAAAATGAGCCATGGATTGAAATAGACATTTTTCTAAGGAAAACATACAGATGGCTAGCAGACATATGAAAAGATGTTCAACATCACTAGTTATTAGGGAAATGCAAATCAAAACAACAATAAAATACCACTTCACACTTGTTAGAATGTCTATTATCACATAGTTAGAAATTACAATTGTTGGAGAGGATGTGTAAAAAAGAAAACCCTCATACACTATTGGTGGGATTGTATATTTGTGCAGCCACTATAGAGAACAGTATAGAGGTTCCTCAAAAAATTAAAAGTAGAACTATTATGTAATCCAGCAATTCCCTTTCTGGGTATTTATCTGAAGAATATGAAAACAATAATTTAAAAAGATATATGGATCCCTAGGTTTATTCTAGCATTATTTGCAATAGCCAAGATATGGAAAATACCTATCGATGGATGAATGAATAAAGAAGATGTGGTATATATCTATATATATAATGGAATATTATGTAGCCATAAAAAGATGAAATCTTGCCATTTGTGATGATATTGATGGACCTTAAGTGTATTATGCTAAGTAAAATAAGTCAGATGGAAAAAGACAAAAACCATATGATTTCACTCATATATGAAATACAAAACAAAGAGTAACAACCAAACAAAAGAAAAAAGTTTCATAGTTGCAGACAATAGAACTGTGGTGACCAAAAGGGAAGTGGGGTGAAGGGGAATATCAGGTAAAGGGGGTCAAATATATGGTAACAGAATAAAACTAAACTTTGGACGGTGAGCACACAGTAGAGTATATAGATATTGGATTATAATGTACACTGAAATTTATATAATGTTTTTAACCAATGTTACCTCAACAAATTTAATAAAAAATAAAAAATAAAACATAAAACATTAAAATCTCGAGAAAAAAGATAGAAAATTTATAGGAACTAGAATTAGGCAAAGAGTGCTTAGACTTGGCATTAAAAGAACAATTAATAATAGAAAAAATTGATAAATTTTTAATATAATTAAAAACTTTTTTCTATCTAAATATCCCACTAAGAGGATGAAAAGACAGACTAGATACTAACAGAAAATATTTGCATATCACATATATGATAACGAACTTGTATCTAAAATGGATGAAGATCTCTCAAAACTCAGCATTAAAAAACAATCTAATTAGAAAATGAGAAAATGACATGACAGATACATCACTAAAGAGGATATACCTATGGCAAATAAGCACATTAAAAGATGTTCAACGTCATTAGCCATTAGGGAAATGCAAATTAAAACCACGATGAGATATTACTGCATAGCTATCATTATGGATAAAATTAAAAAGTAGTGATCAGATGAAATACTGGTGAGGATTCAGAGAAACTGGATCACTCATACATCTTTTTGGAATGTAAAATGGTACAGCCACTTGGAAAGTAGCTTGTCAGTTCCTTTAAAAACTAAAAATGAACTTAGAAATTGCACACTTGAGTATTTTTTCCAGAGAAATGAAAAATGATTTTCTTTGAATGTGCATAGCACCTTTATTCATAATAACCAATAACTGGAAACTACTAAAATGTTCTTCAATAGGTAAATGATTAAATTATGGTATATCCATACCATGGAATATTACTCAACAATAAAAAAGAATGAACTATTGATATATACAACACCCTGGATAAACTTGAAGGAAATTATGCTGAATGGGAAAAGTTAATCTAAAAAAATTAAATACTATATAATTCCATTTATATAATATTTTTGAAATAGCATAATTATAGACGAGACTAAGAGGAGGGGTGGGTATGTCAATTAAAGGGTAATACAAGGGAAACTTGTGAGGATGGTACAACTATCTTTATTATGATGGTAGTTAATGAAGCTACACATGTGATGAAATTGCATTGATCTGTATACACACAACTCTGAATTGTACTCTTTTCAATTTCCTGGTATTGGTATCGCACAAGGTTAACACTAGGAAAGGCTGGGCGAAGGACGCATGAAATACCCTGCACATTTTGTTCTGATTTCCCGTGAATATACAATTATTTCAAAATAAAAAATTTTAAATTATGGTGATTTTAGTATTTTATGTATTTCCAAAGTCCTCTACTTTATGTAAAGTTTCAGCATAAAACCTGAAGCTCACCTGTGCCTATGTTGTTCAGGAGAGTAAATGTCAACTTAAAATGCTTTCTAGGAAATAGGAGATGGAAATGGAATTATTTCATCACACTTCTTTCATTACACATGCACACACATCTCACATCGTTACTTAAGAGCCACCATATGCTAAGTGTTATATACAACACATACAGCAAGAGATATTTTACGTAGTCTACATCAGAGTTACAGTTTATATAACAATATATGCCTGCACTTAATTCTCACCAATAACATTGAAATATAAAAAGGAAACACATTTTCAGTTTTATAACTAAATTTGTGATTTTAGGAAAATTACTTCAACTTTCAAAATAGTTTTTAATATGGTGATTTAACTAGATGATATCAGAGATTCTAACTGTAATTAACACTTAATAACAAAGTGGTAATTCATTAGACAGAAGTACTAGATATGTACTATATTTAATATACAGTAAAACTTCATTAATTTAGACTCCACTAATTTAGAATTTGTAACAACTTAGGGGGGTTACTTTACATATCACTATTTTAATGTTTAAAAAAAAGATTTACTGTCTAAACAAATTGTGCTGCAAAGTGTCTAAGAAGAATATTTAAACAGAGCAAACTTAAAAAGTTTGCTTTTTTAAAGTATCGGTGAGTACTTTAGAAGTTCTCGTGTATGGGCAAGAATAGAGAGGTTTATTAGAAACCCTTCTTATCTATCCATCGAGTCATAGGGTGACAGGATAGTGCAGGAGCAGGAAATTAACTGCAACAAGAGATTCACCTAAACTCTTTACCAAGAGAATCCCCTACTAGTTTCCCCCTGCTACCCTGGAAAGTATCTCCAGCTTGCCAATCTGGCCTTAGGCTGTATTACTGCACATTCAGGCAGAGTAAGGGTTTGGTCAGGCCAATTCTAAGAGCTAAGAGAACAATAAAAAGAAACAAGTTAACACGACAATTGTCAAAATAAAATCTCTGGATCCAAATTTTATGGGGTACTACTCAGATAATTTGCAAAGCTGCAGGATTTTCCAGTTATAATTTTTTACATGTCTTTCTCACACTCTATGCTTCCTGTTAGTCTTGCTTTTGGCTTTGGCTCCAAAATTAATTTCACTTTTTGGGTTTTTGTTCTGCTGGGGAAGAGAAAATAAAACCTTTGAATCAAGCAGTGAATGAGTGTGATGTCCATGTGCTTACAACACTTTTTCCTCTGCCCATTCACGTATTCATCTAGGTGTTGCCCCCCGAAGAAAAGTAAAGTTGGGTCATTCTCTGAAAGAGTCATAAAGAAATATAATAATCAGTTCACAGGAAATTAATGTTTAACAATATCCCATCCAAGCAATGATGGGAAGACTTTACATCTATGGAAAAGCACATTCATTTGAAATTTAGAGTCGTGTTATGTGTTTCACTCTGAAGTGCTATTTCTCTTTGCACTAATTCATTTGAAAGCTGAAAAAAATGCTGTAGAAGTCATGAAGAGATGAACTTTGTAACATAGTTTCTTTCATTTCCTATTAAGATCAGAGAGTCTTAAAAGCAAAATCACATGGAAATCATATTATTGGTTCAAAAACACCCCTAGGAGATAATTGTATCATGTTAGGGTATCCAGAAAAATGACTCCGAGATCACCAAGCAACTGCTGTATTCTTTTTCTTCTATTTAGATTTAGTTAACAGGCTTTACTTATTTTGTGCTCTTTCCAATAGGATCAAGTAGCAAAACTTTTTACATGAAATAGCTATCATAATGAGCAATTTTATGAAAAATATAAGTATTATTTTGCAATCCTAACATTTTCCTTACATCTCTGATAACTGACCTAACCATTGTGAAGATATAAAATCTCATACTCTGGTTTTAAACAGGCAAGCCAAAAATATTCTATGAAGGTTTATATCTGTGGAGACCTTTTTCTCCCTCTTAATCAAGGAAAGATATGAGAATATCCACACTGGAGCTGATTTTATAGCCTCAAAGCTTTCTTTGGCAGAGGTAAGTATGTCTAAAGCTCATAATTATTTAATACTTCTGACAAGTCTGTGTTCATGTCTTAGTTGCTTCCTGTCTCTGTGCAAAAAAAGCCTAGACTGAGAAATAGAAGCATGTCTGCTTTTTTTTTTTTTTCTTGGCAGCACAGATTAATAAGAGACTGTACATGAGTTCTTTGGAAAATGGTCTTTGTAAAAATGCACAGCAGTTTCAGAAGGCATGTTGACTCTAAAGGAAAAATACATCCAGAACTTTTCTTCTCTTTACTTTCTGTCTACCTTGCTCCTTTCCTAAGAAAAGTGAAGAACACTCGACGGCTCAAATTTTAGAACATATATGTCTATGTCACAGAATGGAAACTGTTTATCAGTGGGCAGGGTTGCTCTGTAGTAAAAAATAATATAAAGGAGACACAATATGTGCGTGGTGCTTCTCTCTGTGCAACTGGAGTGAGAACAAAGGGCTATGTGATGTTCTGAATCATACATCTTCTGGTACTCTCTTTTCTTCTGTTGCCCTGTTCTAATAAGTAGTTGACCAATAACAATAGCCTGAGACTTGCCTTTGTGTTTAAGAGAGGAAAAAATCCGCTTTGCTCCTAATTGATGAGATCTGACTTGCTATTTTGCACATGTTCAGCTGTACATCAAGAGCTATTATGTTCTTAAGCAACTTCCCCTGTTCTTCTGTCTCTTAAGGGGACACTATAAGTGGAGTGGGATAGTTGAAGAGAAAATATGAGTATTCCTAGATCCTTTGGCATAAAATATCCAAGAGCATCCCATTCCTTCCATCCTTTCTCAAAGCATAGTAGAGGGAGCACGGGACTGGCAGTCGAAAGATGAAAGGTTCTAATTCCTGCTCACGTGCAAATCTCGGCAAGTGCTTCATTTCTGTAATATTCTCTGCCTCATTTGTAAAATCACTCATTTAATAAAAGAGCTGCTGTATCAGATTTCAGAATGCATAAGAAAGCCTTTTAGCACTATTTATTTATAAGGTGCTATTATATATTTAAAAGGCAAGTTCATTTCCAATGAAACCATCTGTCTTTTCATTTATGAATGTGTCAATGAGATTGTCACTGAGACATGGGGGCTGCAAATGGTTCTAATTGTCTGAAAGATTCAGTTGATCAGTTGGTCTTTTGCTCTAAGTGAGACAAAAGAAGCAGATGGACTGTTTACTTTCCCCTGACTAAATCTGCTAATTGTTTTGGCAACTAAGCTTCTGAGAGATTAGAAGCTACACTAAACACGACTTGAATTCTTCCGTGTGCGACTTGAAAACTATCTAAGAGGCACAAACTCATCTTCAAATACTAGTAGTAGTATCATCATCATAGCTATTGTTTTTATTTGGGGCTGGGGTGAGGTGTGTGTGTAATGCACACAGAATTTAGAAAAGATTGAAAGATGGAAAAAAAATCCTCTTACCAAATATTAGGGAAGAAAGAATAATACCTGTTGTCCCATAAATTGGGAATTCAGCACAACTAACTGAGAAATAGAAACTTAAGCACCTTAGTTATATATAACTGTCTTAGGAATTATCCTGTGCTCTAGTATCTTATTGATAAACTTTCTAACATCGGTTTAAATCAGTACTGTACTAATTCTTCGTTCTTGTTTTCTTCTTTATTATATTTATTAATACTAAATTCTTGACCAATTGAAAGTGAGATAAAAGGGAGAGATAGAAAACTAAGATAATTCCTTACTTCTCATTTAAGTATTCATAAAAGGCAGTTTTTTACAAATAAGTATAAGTACACATCCCTACCATGATTCAAGTCTGTGCCTCACAAAATCACTCTCTGGTAAAAATTTAATAAGCAAAATGCAACATTTAGCTAACGTACTTCCATCTCAAAAAAATTAGCCTAAATAAATTCATAAATAAGAAAATGTATTTTAGAGTTTTCACCCAAAAGAACTTCATAGACCATTAATTTCCACATGTTTCAAACCTAAAAATATCTATTTAAGGCAAACTAACCTTAAACTATAAATTTAAGTATTCATTAATAAAGTAACATTTTCCTTCAGTGTAAATTTTCTTTAATAAAATTAGGTATGTTTTGAGTAGGGCAATAGAGAGAAGAGAGACAAAAAATGGATTTAATATTATAGCTTTCTGCAATGTCCATGTTTCTGTTGAGATATTACAAAATATTTAATCATCAGCCATCAATTTGGCAAAGGAAAGAATTAACAAAACAAATCCACTCCTCCCTTTGGTAGTTAGTCACTTTCTGCCAGCATTTGATTAAAGTCTCATTTAATCCCCTACCAAGTTATCACCGTCAGAAAAAGAAAATTTTTAAAAATTAGCTGAATTAATGAGTCATGTAATATATTATGCATACAAAAATTAAAGTTTCATTACTGGACAATTCACCTAAAGAAAATGCATTAACTGGTGGCAGACTCTTGCTGCCTGACCTGACATTTGGCATCATCTTGCTAATCTCTATTCACAGAAAATCCTGAATATCTCCTTTATTCAGTCTATGTAATAAATAGAGAAAATTAGTTGGTAAAATTAAGAAGGTCCATAAGAAGGTCGCAACCTGAGGGAGAAAGTTTTCCCTAGAGAACTCTATCTTAGCCCTAAGAGTAATATTTGCTCCTTATATCTGTTTTTCTGGTATTATTTAGGGTGTTTTTTAATTCTCAGTAGCCAAGCTCTTGACATTTCAATCTCCTATTGAAGTTCATAAATTTTTATATTAAACTTTCTGTTCTAATTACTGTGTGATTTCTCTTTTCTGATTGGACCTGACTAATACAACATCTTTGGATATAATTCTTTTACAATATGTAAGGAATAATTTTTTGCAATTGAACAAAACCAACAAAGAAAAATTTTAAAGCAAAAAGTAAAATGTGTAGGTAGGAGAAATACAGATTTCAATTATTTGTTTATTATACTGAGATAATTGCCTCTAAGGTGTCATTCACCAGAATGTCATGAGCCACATTCATGAATACATGGATTTGTACGTATATGCCTGAGTTATCCATTTGTATCTGATATATGGGTAGCATATAAGACAAATCATCTGAGGGTCTATTAGCTACCTGATGGTCAATAGTCTATCTTATGTATACTCTCCTACAATGCTAAATTGTGCTTGTGATACTATTAATGATCTACTGTTCGATGAATGCAATATAAATATCTTTGATTAGAGCAGCTAATTCATCTCTGAGATTCCTATCAAGGCCACATTAAATCCAGCACACATTTTATGAGCTCCCTTTGATGTGCTGTCAATAATCCTCCACAAAGGATTTTATGATCACGATCTCATAAGAAGGTGTTATGTTTTCAACATAACTCCACCACAAGGTCCAAGGAAGCAGTTTAAGAGATGACGTCCTTCCATGAAGCCACGTTTTGAACATATAGTTTTAGGAATAATTAAAATCCACTTTAAGATGTATATTTGTCCATGAATAATATTAACTTACTCTGCATATGAAAGACTGCAATTGAAATATTGGGTTCAATAAAGATACTTTTAACACCTCCACTCCACTCTGTCATTTTTCCCATCATGTACTTGGTTAGTTAATATTAGTCTCCTGAGTAGATTGAGTCCATTAATAAATCTTTTTAGCTCATCTTTTTGTTAGTCTAACTCTGTCACAAAGTACATTATCAAATAATGAAATATAGTGTGAGTTTAACTGATTTTAAACCAGTATTTTGGTTTCTATAAGAATGCCATTTTCTAATCCCAGTAATGATCATAATTTATAATTTCATTCTGATTGAGCTGGTTTGTGGAAATACATTTTTAAAAGTGCAAATTATTGAAATCAGTCTATAATTAAAACTATCTTTCCATTTTTTTTAAACAAAATCTTAGAATATTACCCATATGACCTGAGGAATTAGAGGTGTGAATAATTATGTGGTGCCAGAATCCCCACTTTTCTTAAAAAGTGATTTTTCCACTTTGGTTTTATTCTCCTTAACTATGAGCTTTCTGGTTTCCAGTCTTTATTGAGCATTGACCTCGTACAACAGGATAGATTGACAGAGGAGAGTGATATAGTGGTTTTACTATTAAAGATGACAGCAGTTTGTTAATCAAGTCTCTCAGTTGCAGATGCCAAAAACCCAACTCAAACCAACTTAAACAATTAATGACTATTTATAGTGCTCTTATTGGAAAAGTCCTGTAATTGTTTGAGTTTCAGGGATAGCTGTAAAATACTCAACCCGTGTGATAAGGACTTCATCTTTCTCTTGGCCATATCTCAGCTCTACTTTTCTCTGCATTATCTTTAGTCTCAAGAAGTTTCAGTGTGCGTGGTGGTTCTTGAAAACTTCAGGCTTATATCCTCTTAGCTTTACGTCCAGCTTAAAGTCCTGGCTAAGAAGTTTCCCCTTGCCAGGGTCCCAGAGCTGAGTCTCACTGGGGTACTATGGGTCACAGGAAGCTTGACTGGCCAGGCATGCTTTATCTACAAAGCGTACGGTTCAGTCACTAACACCAAATCATAGGACTCCGAGACTCTCTGGGAAAATGGAAATAGGTGTTGGACAGATATAAACAAAAGTTCTCTATTTCTAGCAGTTGCTATTTATTTTGGCTAAGAACTAACCTATATTTAGTTCTCATAGTACCACCTATTTCTTAGGATACATGTGATTTACAGATGAGACAGTTGTTATTCAAAAAAAATTAAATAACATGCCTAGAATTTCATAGCTGGCAGGTGTTAGAGCTGTTATCAATATATCACTTAGCTGCTATCAATATAATAGAGACAAATTAATTACACCTGAAGAGCCCGGGTCTGTAAAGATGATCTCTAAAATGCTTTCCATGACTAATGTAGTACAATATGGGAGAGGGAGATGTTTAACTCAAAATGATTCACTTAGCTTGATTTGAATAAAATAAGATTTCTACCCAACTAGCTGAACTCAAAGTCTTTCTGCAAAGTTGCCATGTTTGAGACATTAAAATACTTATGACCCTTACAGAAGCAGCAAATACCCTTCACCTTGAACTGAGATGAAAATGTATATTGACCTCTAAGTGCAAGACTTTCAAAACTTTAGAGAATGTGTGTGTGTGCATGTGTCTGTGCACACACAAAGTGGGAAAGGGAGACAGGAATGCTACAAATGTTTATCCAAGGCAACAGAGTGTTCATCTGTGCTTCTCATTCATTCATTCAAGGATGTTTACTGAGCATGGACAATGTGCCAGGAATTCAAAGCAAGTTGCACCAGATATTAAAGCCATATCACTTGAAATTAAAATGACCTGCTCTGCTACTATGTCTTTAACCACGTGTTTTTCAGGGACTGAGTAGTCAGAGAAAATCTAAGCATATTTACTGCAAACATCAAATATGTTATTTTATTTGTTTGTTTAGCTTCCCAAGGCTGAAAGTTAAACATGGGAGAAACTGTCAGTGAAAAATGTATTCAGGGATGACTTCATCTTGGAAAGGCAAATAGAGCTTTGGTGGGCCAAGTGAAAGTCATGAAAAGAGTGTCCAGAACAGTGTCACTTGTCAATAAGTCGAGAGCCAATCATTTTGGAAGTAAAAATATGGTAATTATGGCCACACAGTCTGTTGCAAAGTCTGGAGCTTTTTTATACTTTAATCACACCCAGAGCTGATGAATCCTAAATACTCTCGTTTGAGTTAGCATTGACAGTTTTAGCTCCAAAAGAGAAGATACTCAAAATGTGAAGGTGGCATTCCTATTGCTTTCTCCCATATATCTTCAGGGAATTTTAACGTGAAAGAAACCTAAATCTGTTTACTTGGAAAGCTGCCATAGAAGTAACTTCCCTCTGAGAACTCTGTTGACTTCTCTCATCACCCACAACATCAGCATCTATCCTCTTTATGTAGGAGACCAATTCCAAATGTACTTTCCAAACACCTGCCACTGCTGTTCTTTGATTTTACTCTCAAATGCCATAGTGAGAAATCTGTTCAAGCAATCACCACCCTGGCTGATAATCCACAGAGATCTTAGCTGCTGGATAATCCAAGTATATTCTCCAATCCAGTGATGTTGCATAGAGGTACAGTAATTGTCAGCAAAGCCAACCTTGGAGCAGTTAACAAAGTAATTAACAACAAGGGTCTCCTAACGTGAGTCCACCACTATCAGGGATTTCCAGCCACTTTCAGTCTTTCCTCCTCCTCTCTTGTGCCTCATTTTTTCTCATCAGTAAAATGGGAATGATTTAGCAGTCTAGGCATAAGAAATTAGAGAGAGCATAAAGATAAAAAATATAGGGAGATTATCTGTGACATATAATCTCTGTTTCATAAAACAAATACATCTCTCTAGTTCGAGGTGGTCTTTGAAAGATCTTTGTCATCCTGGGAGTCACAGTGTAGGAACACCTCATGAATCCTTGCCATATTGTTTAAAAATTGAAACCTTTCAAATCTATTGAGATGGAATGTAGATTAGTAGTTATATGGTGGTGAGGGTGAGAACAGAGAGTGACTGAAAATGGGCATGAGGAATATTTTGAGGATGATGCAAGTATTCTAAAATTGGAGTGTGGTGATGATTGTACACTGAATTTACTAAAAACCAATAAATTGTACATTGAAAACAAGTGGATTTTATATTTTGTAAATTATATCTCAATAAAGCTGTTAGTAAAAATAAAATGAGTTGAAGTATGGATGGACTGAAATGTGGTAAAGCAAATATAATAAAATGTTAATTTTGTAAGCTAGGTGTTGGTAATGGGCACAATAATGGGTGTTCATTGTACAATTTTTGTAGTTTTATGAATATTTAAAGACTATATTTTTACTTCTAAATACTCATAAAATATCAGACAAAATATATGTGTACAAAAATTGATATCTCTGGGCTTGCTGGAAAAGACTGGACCTTCTACTTTCTACATTTCTGTGTAAATATGCAAACACATACATATATTTAAATAAAGAAAAATGTAAACAAACAAATCCTTACTGTCTGAGAAAAATATACTAAATGTGGTAAGATACTTATGATTAGAGATGGTACTCAGGAAATAATGAATGATTCTTAAAGTTACTTTTTTTTTTAAAAAAAAAGTTACTTTTTAAGCCACTTCCATATTTCCTGTTCTGTTCTAAGGACTTTACAGACATTATTACATTTAGTTGTCACAAATGGCTATTTGAGACAGGCACTGTAAATATCTCAATTATATAGCTGAAAAAGCTGACACTTAAAGGGTTTAAAATGCTCATGTAGATGGAGGAGCGAGTATCTGAAACAGATCTGACTTGAAAGAATACACACTGGAATCTGCTTACATATCAATGATCACAATTTTATTAGTATTTACCCCCATCCACCAAAAAGTATGATTAATAATGTGAAAAAAAAAAAAAAACCCCTCAACTATCTGTGATACAATTACTTTGGCCATGCTATAGTTCCAGCCTGTGCTTATACATTTCCTATATTATAAAAGAATTTTGCATCGTTTACAAAAACAAATAACCAAAACTCATGGTGTTTGTGCTACTGCTTTGTTACTGGCAGGGTGGGGGTGGGGCATTTTCCTCTATCATAAACCAGTGAGAATAGTTAAAAGATGGTATTTTAGACTGTAGAACAGAAGACATTTTTTCTGTTTTAGAATAAGATATCTGAACAAGAATTTACATTTTTCAGCTAGCATATAAGGGTTTCCTATACATGTTTATTTCACAGAGGTAAAACTGTTGCTTTTGAACACAAAAAATTTAAGACGAGCAATATAAAATCTTATTTATCTGCTTGATTGCCAAGGAAGAAAACCAGTTAGCAAACATTCAGTTTGACTTCCAAATCTACTCCAACATTGAGATTATTTGGTTCAAAAATCTAAAATTAGTAGCCAAGATTTCTTGAATTTAATTAATATTAAGACAGCTGTTTTTTAAAAGTTGAGTCAGAAGCCACATTTGGAGGAGGCAGGCAGTAGGTGGCCATGGGTTTAGAGGAGGAGAAATGAATGGAAAATCATTTGGGGCAAAATGCACTTTCTGGGGCAATTCTTTCACTTTAACTCCTACAGTGCCCCTTTTTCTTTTTTCTTTCTCCCAATTCTCCTCCTTCCTTCAAACTTCACTTAACCTCATATCTCCGAAAAAGACTCAGTGTAGGTGGAGGAAGGGTGCCATCCTGGTCTGTTTCCCTTGCAAGTTTGACATCAAATCACGTGGTTTACTCCAGTCTTGGCATATTTCCCAAAGCAGGTTTTACTAGGCAAACAAATTAATTACTAACCAGTCCAGCTAAAGAAAATGAAACAAGTAAAAGTACAGAGCTATATAGTACTCCACATATGACAGAAAATATACAGTAAAATGTATTTATTTTTTATAGGACTATTTTTGAGTTTGATTTTCAGGCAACTTTGATATACTACTAGTTACTATTTATTGAAAGTGTATGACATATAGGGTGATGTGATGAGGCTTTATATGCATGATCTCATTTAATCTTCAGAATTACCTTATCAAGTCATTACTTTTATTTTCTTTTTACAGGTGAGCAAATCCAAACACACTTACTGAATTAGGCTGTTTTCTTGTTTTCCATCCCGGAAGCCCAGCTGCAAGTTATTCACTTGTCAACCTGTCTCCAAGTTCAACCCTTTGCTCTTTTCTCCACAAGGCAGCCTCCAAAATAAAGTACATGCTCAACTCTAAGTTACAGCCAGTGATAAAAAATTTCCTTCTGGGGAATCACTTTTCACTTATAATGTATAGACCTTGCTTTATGGAGCATATGTGGTGGGAAAAAACAATCATTTTAATAAAATGAAAAATCCCAGATGCTCCCAATATTGAGTGATAAATTCACACCTTGTCTGGGAATCCACCAAGGATTTAAGCCAGAATTGTAGAGAGAAAGTTAATATTGCTGACCAAAGTTGGAAAAAAAACAAAAAAACAAAAAAAAAAAAACGGCAATAATTTTCCAATTTTCCATTCAGCCATTTACTTAACTTTTCTCGTTGTACTTGGTGGTCTTTTATGATTCAATATTTCCCACAAATTACCGTATAGAGTCTTTCTATGTGGCATTCTGAGTTTGAAGTATTTATCCTCCAGGTTCACCTGGAGATCAGCTGTCTCCAACTCGGCATGGTTTAAAAAGATCTGGCTAAATTCCAGCCCCTGTAATTATATTCTAATCTGTTTTTATTCCCTCTCCTCATTTTTCATGTAATGTTCTTAACATGGCTTAAACCACAAATTTATTGCTTTTTAGCAGGAAGGGAAATTAATGGATATGTCGTGAGATAATCTAATGACATATGATGTATTCTTAGTTTTACTCCTGTTAGATTAAAACTAAACAGAGATTACTAGGATACAAGCTAATCCATATTTTAAAAAAATATATTTTCCTTATGAAATTGAGAAAATTTGCATGTTACATATTATATTATATATGCAATTATATTCTATGATGTATGCAATATTTGCATGTAAGTTAGAAATATTTGCCTTCTGTTAAAAATATTTGCCTCCTGTTAAAAAAAAAAATCTTGAAATATTTAAAGACTAAATCGCAGCAGTAACAATGACCGCCTAACTCCAAGCCTGCAGCCACTTACTATTCCCTATGCATGCATCTTGTCTCTCCCATCATAATAAACATTCTCTAAGTGGCAGAGGCCAAGTCAGCTTTACTTATGTGTTCCACACAATGCCTAGGACAAGGCAGGTGGCACTCACTAAATGTGGTAAGATACTTATGATTAGAGATGGCACTCAGGAAATAATGAATGATTCTTAAAGTTACTTTTTTTTAAAAAAAAGTTACTTTTTAAGCCACTTCCATATTTCCTGTTCTGTTCTAAGGACTTTACAGACATTATTACATTTAGTTGTCACAAATGGCTATTTGAGACAGGCACTGTAAATATCTCAATTATATAGCTGAAAAAGCTGACACTTAAAGGGTTTAAAATGCTCATGTAGATGGAGGAGCGAGTATCTGAAACAGATCTGACTTGAAAGAATACACACTGGAATCTGCTTACATATCAATGATCACAATTTTATTAGTATTTACCCCCATCCACCAAAAAGTATGATTAATAATGTGAAAAAAAAAAAAAAAACCTCAACTATCTGTGATACAATTACTTTGGCCATGCTATAGTTCCAGCCTGTGCTTATACATTTCCTATATTATAAAAGAATTTTGCATCGTTTACAAAAACAAATAACCAAAACTCATGGTGTTTGTGCTACTGCTTTGTTACTGGCGGGATGGGGGTGGGGCATTTTCCTCTATCATAAACCAGTGAGAATAGTTAAAAGATGGTATTTTAGACTGTAGAACAGAAGACATTTTTTCTGTTTTAGAATAAGATATCTGAACAAGAATTTACATTTTTCAGCTAGCATATAAGGGTTTCCTATACATGTTTATTTCACAGAGGTAAAACTGTTGCTTTTGAACACAAAAAATTTAAGACGAGCAATATAAAATCTTATTTATCTGCTTGATTGCCAAGGAAGAAAACCAGTTAGCAAACATTCAGTTTGACTTCCAAATCTACTCCAACATTGAGATTATTTGGTTCAAAAATCTAAAATTAGTAGCCAAGATTTCTTGAATTTAATTAATATTAAGACAGCTGTTTTTTAAAAGTTGAGTCAGAAGCCACATTTGGAGGAGGCAGGCAGTAGGTGGCCATGGGTTTAGAGGAGGAGAAATGAATGGAAAATCATTTGGGGCAAAATGCACTTTCTGGGGCAATTCTTTCACTTTAACTCCTACAGTGCCCCTTTTTCTTTTTTCTTTCTCCCAATTCTCCTCCTTCCTTCAAACTTCACTTAACCTCATATCTCCGAAAAAGACTCAGTGTAGATGGAGGAAGGGTGCCATCTTGGTCTGTTTCCCTTGCAAGTTTGACATCTAATCACGTGGTTTACTCCAGTCTTGGCATATTTCCCAAAGCAGGTTTTGCTAGGCAAACAAATTAATTACTAACCAGTCCAGCTAAAGAAAATGAAACAAGTAAAAGTACAGAGCTATATAGTACTCCACATATGACAGAAAATATACAGTAAAATGTATTTATTTTTTATAGGACTATTTTTGAGTTTGATTTTCAGGCAACTTTGATATACTACTAGTTACTATTTATTGAAAGTGTATGACATATAGGGTGATGTGATGAGGCTTTATATGCATGATCTCATTTAATCTTCAGAATTACCTTATCAAGTCATTACTTTTATTTTCTTTTTACAGGTGAGCAAATCCAAACACACTTACTGAATTAGGCTGTTTTCTTGTTTTCCATCCCGGAAGCCCAGCTGCAAGTTATTCACTTGTCAACCTGTCTCCAAGTTCAACCCTTTGCTCTTTTCTCCACAAGGCAGCCTCCAAAATAAAGTACATGCTCAACTCTAAGTTACAGCCAGTGATAAAAAATTTCCTTCTGGGGAATCACTTTTCACTTATAATGTATAGACCTTGCTTTATGGAGCATATGTGGTGGGAAAAAACAATCATTTTAATAAAATGAAAAATCCCAGATGCTCCCAATATTGAGTGATAAATTCACACCTTGTCTGGGAATCCACCAAGGATTTAAGCCAGAATTGTAGAGAGAAAGTTAATATTGCTGACCAAAGTTGGAAAAAAAACAAAAAACGAAAAAATATACACTGGCATTAATTTTCCATTTTTCCATTCAGCCATTTACTTAACTTTTCTCGTTGTACTTGGTGGTCTTTTATGATTCAGTATTTCCCACAAATTACCGTATAGAGTCTTTCTATGTGGCATTCTGAGTTTGAAGTATTTATCCTCCAGGTTCACCTGGAGATAAGCTGTCTCCAACTCGGCATGGTTTAAAAAGATCTGGCTAAATTCCAGCCCCTGTAATTATATTCTAATCTGTCTTTATTCCCTCTCCTCATTTTTCATGTAATGTTCTTAACATGGCTTAAACCACAAATTTATTGCTTTTTAGCAGGAAGGGAAATTAATGGATATGTCGTGAGATAATCTAATGACATATGATGTATTCTTAGTTTTACTCCTGTTAGATTAAAACTAAACAGAGATTACTAGGATACAAGCTAATCCATATTTTTAAAAAATATATTTTCCTTATGAAATTGAGAAAATTTGCATGTTACATATTATATTATATATGCAATTATATTCTATGATGTATGCAATATTTGCATGTAAGTTAGAAATATTTGCCTTCTGTTAAAAATATTTGCCTCCTGTTAAAAAAAAAAATCTTGAAATATTTAAAGACTAAATCGCAGCAGTAACAATGACCGCCTAACTCCAAGCCTGCAGTCACTTACTATTCCCTATGCATGCATCTTGTCTCTCCCATCATAATAAACATTCTCTAAGTGGCAGAGGCCAAGTCAGCTTTACTTATGTGTTCCACACAATGCCTAGGACAAGGCAGGTGGCACTCATTGGTAGCCACTGCCTTTTCTAAGAATTGTTTTCCCAAATGTGTGCATAGACATGTGGTAGAAAACAAAAACATTGGCATCAGGAGGGGACTGAGCTGAGAAGTAACCAATCTCAGAGAATTATTGATTCTATGACTTGGGCCAAATTGGCCAAATCAATGTTGAGCTTCAGTTTTTCAGACTTTAAAAGAAAGATAATAATTCATGCTCTACCTACATCTCAGGCAGTTGAGAGTCTTAAGTAATATAATATGCATGAAAGTATCTTGTAAAATGTGTTTTACAATGAAAGTTAATATGAAGAAGAGGTCGGCAAGGGAGATGGAGAAAGAGCTATTAGGCCTCGTCTCTCATTTAGATGCCAAGGTCCTTGAGGTCAAGGACAATATATCTCGTTTTACTTTCGTTTGCTCCTTGTGTCTTCTATATAGGAAACTCACAGAAAGGCACAATAGAGATGGAATTAATAGGTAGGGGCAGAGGGAGAAAAGGGCAAGTAAACATTTTAAAATGGTCATTCATAAGCTCATTTAAAAATCCTGTCCCTAAGAAGCATGAGAGTCATTCATTTAAACATGAAATGAAGGGACAGAAAACCTGTGGTTGTGACTATATGGTTGATCCTCTTTTTTTGTTAATGGCCATGAAAGCACATCAGGTTTTTTTGAGTATATCAGCCTGCATACAAGCAAAAAGCATTTGTATATGCCACAAAATCATTTCATTTTGAGCTATAGCCTGATCTCTTGTTTTTAATTGAATGATGAGAAGCATTAAAGGAGTGAGGAAAGGCAGACCACTTGAGACCAAAAAAATCACAACATTTTTTTCAATTAATCAGTCTTTCTTTGAACATAAGTAAGTTGAACTTTGAAAATGAGACCTGAATTTCAAGTTTCCTATTGAGTGCATGCCAAAGGAGCATTTTGATATAAATACTCCTTTTTTTGTGAAATGACTTTTTAAATTATGTCTCCACTATATGCTACAAATTTATACATAACAAGATCTTTTCTCTTCATATTATTGGATAGTTTTCAAAGTATTTTTATATGAATTATGCTTAGTCGATGCTCACAGAAACCCTGAGAAATACAGATATTATTATTGTTTTCCTTTCACAGATTAGTTATCTGAGGCTCATTAGACATTAGGAAACTTGCTCAAGATTCCATAAGTTAAAAAGTAAAAATAGACAAAAAAGAATTTAAGATGTGAAAAGTCAGGGTTAGAATAAAAGCTAAATAGGTTGCCTAAGGTCTCATAGTGAGTAAATGGTGGAGACAGGACTTGAACCCAGAGAAACTGATCCCATGCCCTGCCCTTATCATGCTGCTATCCACTGTGCAGAGTAGATAACTGGTGCAGGGTCTGGCATATAGTAAGTGCTCAGTAAATATGTATTTCCTATCACTATAGGCATCCATGCCCGAGAGAGGACAGACACCCTTGAAGATGAAATCTCTTTGAGGCTGGCAGATAAAAACTCCTTCTGTGGTACTGTATTGCCACCACAGGCAGCAACTATAAGGCCATCTATTTTGACTATCACTCTCAAGAGATTCCTTTGGTGTGGGTAAATTTATTTTAAATAGATGATCCTGTATTAGTTGTTAAGAATATAGGGACACAGGATCATGATTGGATAATATATGTTGTTGAAAACTTCCCACTCATGTCTCCTCTTGCACATAAGACTATAGTAGGTGAAACCCAGTGAAACAAACTGCCATCTAAATAACTAATGAAGTGCCACACCTCAATAGCTTCTGAAATGCAAAACACCAAGGAGCACAATCACAGCCCACCAACCCATCGTCTACCACTTCTCCCACTGCAAATTTAGAATTCCCTTGGTCTATTATTAACTATTAACATGAGCTAATGGCTTTTATAAATCATTTGGGCTGAATGTCTCATTTCATAGGTGGGGAAACTGAGGTCCAGAGTAATGAAAGGAATTACCAAAAAGGACAGCCTATGAACCTTAGCCAGGAATGTGACCCAGTCTAGTGGCCAGCTTTTCTGTGCAATGATCCTTTTACCACACTGTGTACTGTCCCTTGTAATTAGAGCCATAGGCCACAAAGTTTTCGAGAAAAATCTCATATCTCAAACTTAATATTACTCTAACTCCTGGCGATTTAGAATGCCAAACAGTTTACTACAGAATCTAAAATTTAGTTAGCACCCCTTTCAGCTTATGTTACAATTTAAAAAAAAAAGAGGATTAAATTCTATTTTTTAAATTTTATTAAATGTACTGGGGCGACATTGATTAATAAAATTATGTAAGTTTCAAGTGTACAATTTTATAATACATCATCTGTATATTGCATTGTGTGTTCACTATCTAAAGTCAAATCTCCTTTCATCACCATATATTTAACCCCCTCTTCCCTTTTCTACTTTCCCCCTCCCCCTTTTCCCTCTGGTAACCACCATACTATTGTCTGTGTCTATGAGTTTTTATTTGTTTATTTGTCTTTCAGTTTTATATCCCACATGAGTAAAATCACATGGTTCTCAACATTTTCTATCTGACTTATTTTGCTTAGCATGATATTTTCAAGATCCATCCATGTCATTACAAATGGCAATATTTCACCTTTCCTATGGCTGAGTAGTATTCCACTGTATATATATACCACACCTTCTTTATCCAATCATCGATCAAAAGACACTTCGGTTGTTTCCATGTCTTGACAATACTGAATAATGCTACAATGAACATAGAGGAACATATATCTTTATGAATAAATGTTTTGTGATTTTTTGGGTAGATACCCAGAAAAGGAATTGCTGGATCATATGGTAATTATATTCTTAATTTTTTGATGAACCTCCATACTGTTTTCCTTAGTGGCTATACTAATTTACATTCCCATCAGCAGTGTATGAGGGTTCATTTTCCCCCACAATCTCTCCAA